>NW_016107418.1:1534751-1641386 GCF_001604975.1 Cebus imitator | reverse complement strand
GGGGGGGGATCAGTGCCTGGCTATTCTACTGTTTGACTAGTAGAGTTTAACGTGGAAAGAAGCCACAGGAGCAGTGGTATTTATAAATGGCTTTTTATTGTGAACTCATGGCACACCCCCAAGATGACAAGCTGATAGGACCCTGCCATCAAACCTCACTAGTAGGAAATTTTGGGCCAGATAATTCTTTGTGTAGGTGGTTGCCTTGAGACTTGTAGAATAAGTTGCAGGATCCCTGGCCTCTGCCCACCAGACCCCACCACCAAAAATGTCTTCAGACGTCGCCAATGTCCCCTGGAAGGCAAAATCAGCCTCCACTGAGAGCCACTGGCCCAGAGGAATATCTGGTTGTCTTGCAATAGATATTGGATGCTGTGTCTTGGGTCAAAAGAGAATACACGATCCCAACCAGCAGGGCTGAGAGTTAGTTGGTCAGTTGGTAAGCACCAGTTCAACTGAACCGTTGCTTATAACTCAGCACCTGTTTTGATTGGTCGATGCCTGTGTCATATTGGTTGTTAAATATTCTTAATATAAATCCTGCATTGTCATGAGCTTTTGGTTGAGATCTTTTTAAGGAAGTAAAGATTAAAGCAGATCTTAGTTGTTCGTGTAGCCAAGACAAAGTGCACTCAAAGAGCAACGTGGTGGCTGAAGGTAGTCAGATGGTTGTTACCATACCCGGACGGCGTCCAACAATGCCTCTGCCTGGTCTTTTCACCCATTGCTATCTCCTCCCCCATCTTTCCCAATCACACTTCAGAGTGGGATTTCAGACGGCTTGACCCCAATGATGATCAAACTCCTGAGCTCAAGCATTTCCCCGCTCTGCCTCCTGAGCAACTGCAACCACAGATGTATGCCACTGTGCCCAGCTCAGGGTAGGTTTTAAGAGATGCTCTTCCTCCAAACGTCTCTGCAAATAGAAATATAGCACTGCTGATCCTGTGTCCTTAGGCTCTGGAGTGGCGCATGCATACCGTGTTTCTCCACAGCGTGGTTCCAGACTTCGGGTCCCAGAGCACTCACAATGGGGATGGTGACCTGTTATTAAAGTGAAAGATATCCAGAAGTGTAGCCACTGGTGTTTGATCTATGCCCTGAAGAGCACTCCAATAGGAAAAAAATGAACAAAGAAAACAAACAAAAATCTCAGGTGACTGGAGTATCAGTGATTTCAGGACCAAGGGAGAGATGGCAGATAAATTAGGTTGGCTGATCTCTCTAAAATTAGCCCACTTGCCAAACAGAGTCACCCAACTGCAGCAAGCAACAACACAATTACTGCAATGTCGTTAAAACCATGGGATTAATAGGTCACACCGGGCAGGCTTCTTCAAAAGACCAGTTTCATTCAAGGTCTGCTTTTTGATCAGAGCATTGGGCCACGTTTCTGGAAATGAGCTGGGAATTCAATGCTGCTAATCATCCAGATCCTTGGCAAACTGCATGGGCATGTAAGTCTCTGAAAACAATACTCTGAAAGTACAGTCAAGGCAGTGGGGAAATGGGCTTGCTGACATCCCCAATTTGCAGACTTCCTTGTCCTCCCACAGTCCAGGCTGTGTCAGCTCCTCAGTGATTCCTCTGGGTCTGTCTACTTGCTAGTTCTCACCTGGATCATTCTTTCCTCCCACTTATTTTACGCGACACCCTATTCATGTACTACCTGCAGGGCTTTGAATATGTCCTTTAACTCCTTTGTGCCTCAATTTTGTTTTCTCTAAAATGGACAAAATACTGGTTCTTACTTCAGAGGTTGTGGTGAAGATTAAGTGAGTTAATATATGTGAAGCGCTTTGCACAGTGCCTGGCACATAGGGAGCATTCAATAAATATTCGCTATTGTTATCAGAATGGAGCCAGGCATGGTGGAGAGTGCACCTGTACTGCCAGCTACTCCAGAGGCTGAGGCAGGAGGATCACTTGAGCCCAGGAGTTTGAGGCCGCAGTGAACTATGATCGTGCCACTGCATTCCAGCCTGGGCAGCAAATGAAAGTCTGTCTCTAAAAAAAAAAAAAAAAAAAAAAAAAAAAGAAAAAAGAGAAAGAAAAAAGAATTATTACTCAATCTTCACATCAGCTTCCTCTAAATAAGCCTCTCCTGATGCCCTACAGCAGGACATTTGCTGTTATGTGTTCCCATAGCACATGGTATAAGGTATGCTAATATCTTTAAGGACTTCCCCCAAATCTTCAAGAATACACCTCTTAGATTCTCAGTGCAGCCTCAGGTTGCACCTGTAAACCAGACAAGCTGCAAACAAAACCTTTAATCTCTGGGCATAATTATTGATCCAGTGGTGGGCATGGACCTACTGAATAATTGAAGGATTGTTATGGAGACTGAGAGAGAGTGGACTTCTTTTTTTATGAGATCTCAGGATCTTATTATATTTAGAATAATGTATTTCCAGATTGCCCAGGGCTATCTTTGTCAGCAAGAAAGTCTACCTGAGAATGAAGCAGATGTAGAAGAAAGCAAGGGCCAGAGAGACATAGAGATGGGGGTGGAGGGAGACAGGATTACACCATTGGTGTGCTGGATTCAGCCACAGCTGAAGACATCTGTACCCAGGGCTATTGTGCAGTCAGTAAGTAGCTTCTTTTTATTTAAGCTAGTTTGAATTTGGATTATCTCACTTGTTACCAAGAGTTGATTAATACATTATACTGTCTCATTCATAACACATACCACATTTCATCATTAATTTCTTGTCTATCTTCCCCACCTAGGCTATAAATTCCATAAAGGCAGTGTTCTATCTGCCCACCATAGTGTGCCATGCAGAATGTCGGCCTGGGGCAGGTACTCGTACATTCCATGGATGTGTGGACATTGAATGGCCTAATGAAAATCATAGGTTCTACATGAAACAGCCATATAAGGATAAAGCCCTACTGTCTTCTCCCCAACTCCTCCCCAACTGAATACAGATGGGAAATCTCATTATCCCCAAAAGACAGCTCCCATTTCTTCCCCCCTTCCTTCCTTCCTCCCTCCCTCCCTCTCTCCCTTCCTTCCTTTCTTCCTCCCTCCCTCCCTTCCTCCTTTTCTCTCTCTCTCTTTCTTTCTTTCTTTCTTTCCTTTCTTTCTCTTTCTTTCTTTCTTTTGGAGTCTTTCTCTGTCACCCAGACTGGAGTCCAGTGGCACAATCTCAGCTCACTGCAACCTCCACTTCCTGGGTTCAAGCAATTCTCCTGCCTCAGCCTCTCATGTAGCTGGGGCTACAGGCATGCGCCACCACACCTGGCTAATTTTTGTATTTTTAGTAGAGATGGGGTTTCACCGTCTTGGCCAGGCTGGTCTCAAACTCCTGACCTCAGATGATCTGCCTACATCAGCCTCCCAATGTACTAGGATTACAGGCATTAGCCACTGCACCTGGTCCCATTCCCTTAATCTCTCAGGTAAATGGATGCTCTGAGATCATTGCAGGCTGTTGGAAATCAGGGTCCCCAATCCCCTACTACAAGGCTTCATTCCAGAGAAGAGAGGTATGAGTCCTTGAAGAAAGAACTCCTGGGCACATGAGATTCACCAGCAATCATTCTATGAAACCATCACATTTTAAAAGAATTTTCAGACAAATACTTAGGTACATGTGAAGAAATTCCCTAGAACAATTGGAGACATTAGGTGTGAGACTGAGGAAGGGATGATTTGTTCTGCCTTCTTCCTCTGAGATATGTGTTTCCACAGGTCACAGCCATCCACCATTTCAAACAGTGAAAAACAGAAACAAGTGATCCTTCCTCTATGTTAGCCAGGAGTTACTCAATTGTAACTCATCCATAAGATTAAACAAGATGTAAAAGAATTTCAGAAATTTTGAAATTTCACTGTTCGGTAAATAAAATGTTCAGGGTTTGAACCCCATATATATATGGCTGGAGCCAGGTCCTCAAAATCAGCCTCATTCTCTCCATCTCACAGTTTCCCTGGTGACTGTAGTGATTTTGTGTCAGATCTCTCCATTGGTTGGAAGAATGGTCTTTACAGATTGCATCATAGATGGAGGCCCCTTGCAGCCATTATTTCAGCCCGGCAAAAGGCCTTCGATTGGCTCTGCTAGGGTCTTATGCCCGAGTATACGCATCTCTCATGATTCTGGTAAGAATGGTATTCTCTTGTTGGTTAGCCTGGTCACATACCTATCTCTGTGGAATATGAGGGCTGCTGGGGCTGCGGGAGATTGGCAGCTCCATAAGCAACCAGAGATAGAGGAAGAATCAACTCCTGAAGGAAGAAATGTGAGCAGACAAGGAATTATCAGGTATCCACTAGGTATGCCACAACTTCATTCATTCAAACATCTCCCAACGCACTCCCGGAGGGCCCAAGGGGATCTGTACCACATCTACAGTTCAACCCCAGTCATCTCTCCAGCTATGTCTGTCCTGTGCTCTGGTGTTACTCCAGGTAGGGAAGGTAAGCTTCACGTCCAGAGTGGCCAGTTCTGTCACACAGCCGCACACCACCACACATCCGTGCTGCCTGTGCCCTCACGGCCTGCATAGACTTGTCAAGCTTCACTCTCTCTCATTTTTTTAGTCTCCTCTCCCGTGAATCCTGAGAACTAGGCTGAAGGACACAATATGAACAACCTGGCTATCATCAGAAATGCCCTTCCCCCTTGATGCTAGCCTTGAACTGGACAGTGGACTTGGACTTTTTCCACTAAGGTACAGTTTCTTCCCAAAGGTTCCTCAGTTTCTGCTTCAGGCAGACCACCCCCATGCTCTGCAGATGTGCTCACTAGATCAGGCTCGAGCACTCAGCATGGCACAGAGCTGGGATCACTGCTATGCCTGTTTTAGGAAATTATTCTACTTTTTTTTTTTTGAAACAGAGTCTAACTCTGTCACCCAGGCTGGAGTGCAGTGGTGTGATCTCAGCTCACTGCAAACTCTACTTCCTGGGTTCAAGAGATTCTCCTGCCTCAGCCTCCTGAGTAGCTGGGATTATACAGGTATGTGCCACCACTGCCCAATTTTCGTATTTTTGGTAGAGATGGGGTTTCATCATGTTGGCCAGTCTGGTCTCAAACTCCTAACCTTGAGTGATCTGCCTGCCTCAGCCTCCCAAAGTGCTGGGATTACAGACATGCCCAACTGAGATTATTTTACTCTTTTTTTTTTTTTTTTTTTTTTTTTTTTTTTTTTTTTTTTTAGACGGTGTTTCGCTTTTATTACTCAGGCTGGAGTGCAATGGCGCGACCTCGGCTCACCGCAACCTCCGCCTCCTGGGTTCAGGCAATTCTCCTGCCTCAGCCTCCCGAGTAGCTGGGATTACAGGCATGCGCCACCATGCCCAGCTAATTTTTGTATTTTTAGTAGAGACGGGGTTTCACTATGTTGACCAGGATGGTCTCGAGCTCTTGACCTCGTGATCCACCCGCCTCAGCCTCTCAAAGTGCTGGGATTACAGGCGTGAGCCACTGCACCCGGCTGATTATTTTACTCTTAACTAGACTTCCTGCTTAGGTTTTGAGCAAAGAGAGTTATTTGTCAGCTATCCTGAACAGCATATCATCTCACTATCAACCATCCATCAGGTTGGCTGAGTAAAATTTTGATTGGCTATTGTAAGAACCAAAAATACAAATTTCTCCTCCTGGTTGGTATGTTCTTTCTTTGAAGGCTTTGATTTGCTTACCTCTGTTCTCATGTGAGAAATCTTGAGATTTGTAAAGGTCTGTACATAAAGCATTTACGTAATAGTCAATGTAACTGCTGACCTGCTGATTGATTCTGAGTAGAATTTTAAAACTTGAAGAATAAAGACCCTAATTGACTCTATAGTAATCTAAGTGTGCTTGTAGTGGTTCCTGACCTTCTGTTCATACCAAAAATCTCTTCCCATTCATGAGACACATTGCCAATTAAAAGGAACACTATATGCCAATAGATGTTGGCGGATACCATGGGCAGCATTCCAACTTCTTCTTGGACTCATTCACTCATATGAATGTGCAGACTCATGTTATGTCTAGGTTCTCATTCTCTCACTTAGCATGCATCCTTGTCTCCTGCCTTCTAGTATATGTCATCACTACCCCCTAATCTGTACATCTTTCTTCCCAGTACACCTCATTCAGTCCCACTCATTTCCAACATTGATTTCTATCTGCCCATCACACATAATCTTCCAGGGAACAACTCAGGAGCCATTTACACCAACAGAGACATTTGTTTCCTCACAATGAGCTAGCCTTTATCAGACTGACATTAGCATTCCAAGCAACATAAAGGAATGAAACAGGTAATTTAGAAACCTTGTTTATCCCTTGCAGTTATGACATTTCTGTTTTTTTTTTGGTGCTAGAATTTATGCATAGACAAAGAACGAGCCCTAAAGGAAACATTTGTCAGATTAAACCAATGACAATTGAGTGGAGAGAACTAGAAGACTTTAATTCTGACAGTATGTCTGTTCTACCTTTTTGTTTTGCTGCAGCTGAATATATTACAACATTGAAATTGTTATTTTTGCCCATTCTCTTGTGTGCAATACACATTTGATAATAAGGATTAATGAACTGGTTCTCATGCCCACTGGTCAAGAAAGGCAGGCTGTTGATCGGTACTGGCTGGAATATCTGTGTCCACTTGCCTTTGCCAACTCTACCAGAACCCGTGGGCCCATACTGGGAACTTTTCCTGTGCTTAATTCCTCACACCCAACAAAAGAATATATACATTTATTTGGGGCTTTGCTGTTCGTCAGGTAATTTAGCAAATGAGTCTTAGGATCTGTTAACAAACAGAGGATAATTAATTATATGTGCATTTTGAGCAAGGCTTCTTGGAGAAATGCTTCAAACAAAAGAATGCCCACCATTTACTTATACTTTTTATGTCTTTTATAAACACCATTGCATTGACCAATTAAAGATTTTAATTTTCTCTCCTGTAGAAGAGAAAACGAAAGTACTGAATGCTTAAATGATTTGATCAAACTACATTCTAGCCCATAAGAGGGGAGGCATTGTAAAGCCCAGATACTTCAGGACATATGCTGTAGAAGGATAAATTTATTTCTGTCTGAAAATCACACACAACAAATAAGAAAGAAACAATGGCAAATTTTTTCTGAATTTGATTTTAAAAATCAACTTGTAGATCCAAGAAGCTTAGCAAATCAGAAGCAGCACAAATAGAAAGAGAAGCATATCTAAAGGGCCATAGTCAAACTGAAGAACACCGAAGATATTTTTGAAAGCAGACAGAGGGGAAAAAAAGACATGTCATAAACTGGGGGAAAAAAACATTAAGAATGATTTCTGAATTTTCATCAGAAACAGTGAAGGCCAGAACATAATGGGATGACATTAAAAAAAAAAAACACACAACAAACTACCAACCCAGAATTCTATATCCAGAAAAATATCTTAAGAGGGAAATAAAGTCATTTTCAAATAAAGGAGAACTGGAGAGATTTGTTGCCAGCAGTCTTGCACTATGATAAATGCTAAAAGGGTGTTCTGCAGCCTACAGGAAAATTGTAACAGATCAAAATTGGGATCTGCATGAAATAGCAAAAAGCATCATGTCCTCAAGCTTGTCCAGTTACCTGACATGCTTCTGATACTTGGAGGCAGCATTTTGAGGGTTGTATAAAAGAGTTTGGTTAAAAAGAATAAACTAAAATATTTTGATGTAATGAAGCAATATCCTATGGTATAAGGACAGAGAGAGTGTTTGCTCCCCCCTTTTGATTACATTGTTTAGAATTTTCCCTGAAGTGGAGCTCCATCCCTAGGAGAAAGGTAGAGACTACTACATCAAGGAAATACCCCATGAGACAGTAAAATCTGAACAACAGCTCTTGAGCCTGAGATCTTCCCTCTGCTATAGTCTACCCAAATGAGAAGGAACCAGAAAAACAATTCTGGTAATAGAAGAAAACAAGATTCTTTAACACCCCTAAGAGTTCACACTAGCTCACTAGCAATGGATCCAAACAAAGAAGAAATCTCTGAATTACCACAAAAAGAATTCAAAAGGTCAATTATTAAGCTACGAAAGGAGACACCAGAGAAAGTGAACACCAACTTAAATAAATTTTAAAAGTGATAGATGATATGGACAGAAAAATATCCAGAGAAATAGATAGCATAAATAAAGAACAATTACAACTTTCGGAAATGAAAGACATACTTAGACAAATGCAAAATACACTGGAAAATCTCAGAAATGTAATCAACCAAGTAGAAGAAAGAATTTCAGAGCTCCAAGACAAGATTTTTTAATGAACCCAAACTGACAAAGATAAAAAAGAATTTTAAAAAATGAACAAAGCCCCCAAAAAGTTTGGGATTATGTTAAACAACCAAGCCTAAGAAAAATTGGTATTCTCAAAGAAGAGAAATCTAAAAGTTTGGAAAACATTTTTGAAAAAATAATTGAGGAAATCATCCCTGGTTTTGCTAGAAATCTAGACATCCAAACACAAGAAGCTCAAAGAACACCTAGGAAATTCATCAGGAAAAGATCATCACCTAGGCACACAGCCATCAGAATCTTAAGAGCTGTGGGGCAAAAGCATCAAGTAACCTATAAAGGAAAATCTATCAGATTAACAGCAGATTTCTCGCAGAAACCCTACAAGCCAGAAGAGATTGGGGTCCTATCTTTAGGACGTCCTTAAACAAAACAATTAATAGCTGAGAATTTTGTATCCAGAGAAAGTAAGCTTCATAAATGAAAGAAAGGTACAGTCTTTTCTGGACAAACAAATGCTGAAAGAATTCACCACTGCCAAATCAGCACTATAAGAACAGCTAAAAGGAGTTCTAAATCTTAAAACAAATCTTCAAAATACACCAAAATAGAACCGCCTTAAAGCATAAATATCACAGGACCTCTATAACATTAACACAATGAAAAAAACAAGACCTTCAGGGAATAAATAGCACAATAAATAGACTAGCACCTCACATCTCAATGCTAATATTGAATGTAAATGGCCTAAATGCTCCACTTAGCGGCAGAATGTCAGAATGGATAAGAATTCATCAGCCAAGTTTGTGTGATCTTCAGGAGACTCACCTAACACATAAGGACTTACATAAACTTAAGGTAGAGGGATGGAAAATGATATTCCATGCCAATGGAAACCAAAGGCAATCAGGAGTAGCTATTCTCATATCAGACAAAACTGACTTTAAAGCAACAACAGTTTAAAAAGACAAAGAGAGACATTATATAATGATAAAAGGACTAGTCCAAAAGGAAAGTATCGCAATCCTAAATATATATGCACCAAACACTGGAGCTTCCAAATTTATAAAACAATTACTACTAGACCTAAGAAATTAGATTGACAGCAACACAGTAATAGTGGCAGACTTCAATACTCCACTGATAGCACTAGACAGGCCATTAAGACAGAAAGTCAACAAAGAAACAATGGACTTAAACTATACCCTAGAACAAATTGACTTACTAGATATTTACAGAACTTACTGCTCAACAACTGCAGAATATATGGTCTATTCATCAGCACATGGAACATTCTCCAAAATAGACCACGAAACAGGTTTCAATACATTTAAGAAGATCAAAATTATATCAAGTACTTCTCAGACTACAGTGGAATAAAATTGGAAATCAACTCCAAAAGGAACCCTCAAAAACATGCAAATATGTGAAAATTAAATAGCCTGTTCCTGAATGACTGTTGGGTCAACAATAAAATCAAGATGGAAATTTAAAAATTTCTTTGAACTGAATGACAATAGTGACACAACCTATCAGAATCTCTATGATGCAGCAAAAGCGATGTTAACAGGAAAGTTCATAGCATTGAATGCCGACATCAAAAAGTCTGAAACAGCACAAATAGACAACCTAGGAACTAGAGAAACAGGAATAAACCAAACCAAAACCCAACAGAAGAAAAGAAACAACAAAGATTAGAGCAGAAGTAAATGAAATTGAAACAACAAAAAACAATACAAAAGATAAATTAAGCAAAAAGCTGGTTCTTTGAAAAGATAAACAAAATTGATAGACCATTAGTAGAATTAACCAAGAAAAGATGAGAGAAGATCCAAATAAGCTCAATTAGAAATGAAACAGGAAATATTACAACTGATACCACAGAAATACAAAGGATCATTCAAGGCTACTATGAACACCTTTACACACACAAACTAGAAAACCTAGAGAAGATGGATAAACTCCTGGAAATATACAACCCTCCTATATTAAACCAGAAAGAAAGAAATACTCTGAACAGACCAATAGCAAGCAGCAAAATTGAAATAGTAATAAAAAAAATTGCCAACAAAAAATTCTAGGACAAGAAAGATTCACAAATGAATTCTATCAAACATTCAAAGAAGAGTTGGTAGCAACATTGACACTATTCTATAATATAGAGAAAGAGGGCACCTTCTTTAAATTGTTCTATGAAACCAGTACCACCATAATATAAAAACCAGGAGAGGACATAACAAAAAAAGAAAATTACACACCAATATCCCTGATGAACGTAGATGCAAAAATCCTTAACAAAATACTAGCTAACTGTACTCAACAGCACATCAAAAAGATAATCCACAATAATCAAGTGGATTTCATACAAGGGATGCAGGGATGGCTTCACATATGCAGCTCAATACATGTGATACAACATATAAACAGAATTAAAAGAAAATTACATGATCATCTCAATAGACACAGAAAAAGCATTTGACAAAATCCAACATCACTTTATGATTAAAACCATCAGCAAAATTAGCATAGAAGGGACATACTTTAAGGTAATACAAACCATCTATGACAGTCCTATAGCTAACAATATACTGAATTGGGGAGAGCTGAATGTATTTCCCCTGAGAACTGGAACAAGTCAAGAATGCCCACTTTTACCACTTCTATTAAACATAGTACTGGAAATCCTAGCCAGAGCAATCAGATAAGAGAAAGAAATAAAGAGCATCCAAATCAGTAAAGAGGAAGTTAAACTGTTCCTATTGCCAATGACATGATCATATACCTAGAAAACCCTAAAGACTCATCCAAAAAGCTCCTAGATCTGATAAATGAATTCAGTAAAGTTTCAGGATACACAAATCAATGTACACAAATCACTAGCACTGGTATACAGTGATCAAACTGAGAATCAAATTTAAAAACTCAACCTCTTTTACAATAGCTGCAAATAAAATACTTAGGAATATTTCTAAACAAGGAGGTGAAAGATCTCTACAAGGAAAACTACAAAATGCTGCTGAAAGAAATTATAAGATGACACAAACAAATGGAAACACATCTCCCACTCATGGAGGGGTAGAATCAATATTGTGAAAATGGCCATACTGCTGAAAGCAATTTACAAATTCAATGCAATTTGCATCAAAATACCACCATCATTCTTCACAGAACTGGAAAAAACAATTCTAAAATTCATATGAAAAAAAAAATAGCCCTCATACCCAAAGCATGACAAAGCAAAGAGAACAAACCTGGAGGCATCACATTACCTGACTTCAAACTATACTATAAAGCTATAGTCACCAAAACAGCATGGTACTGGTACAAAACCAGCCATGTAGACCAATGGAACAGAATAGAGAACTGAGAGATAAGAACACACACACACACACACACACACACACACACACACCCCTGATCTTTGAGAAACCTGACAAAAACAAGCAATGGGAAAAAGATTCACTATTTAATAAATGGTGCTGGAAGAGCTGGCTAGCCTTATGCAGAAATTGGACTCCTTACACCATATACAAATATTAACTGAAGATGGATTAAAGACTTAAATATAAAACCCAAAACTATAAAAACCCTAGAAGAAAATCTAGGCAATACCATTCAAGGCATAGACACAGGCAAAGATTTCATGCCAAAAATGCCAAAAAAATTGCAAATAAAGCAAAAAGTGACAAATGGGATGTAACTAAAATAAAGAGCTCTGCACAGCAAAAGAAATTATCATCAGAGTGAACAGACAACCTACAGAATGGGAGAAAAATTTTGTCATCTATCCATCTGACGAAGGTCTAACCACATTAAAAAGTGGGCAGAGAACACGAACAGACTCTTCTAAAAAAAAGACATTCATGCAGCCAACAAACATATAAAAAAAATTCAACATTACCAATTGTTAGAGCAATGCAAGTCAAAACCACAATGAGATATCATCTCTTGCCAGTGAGAGGCAATTTTTTAAAGAGAGAAATACAATTTATTTATGATACTTTTTTAAAAAAATTATACTTTAAGTTCTGGGATACATGTGCAGAACGTGCAGGTTTGTTACATAGGTATACATGTGCCATGGTGGTTTGCTGCACCCATCAACCCGTCATCTACATTAGTTATTTCTCTTCATGCTATACCTCCTGTAGCACCTCACTCCCCAACAAGCCCTGGTTTGTGATGTTCCCCTCCCTGTGTCCATGTGTTCTCATTGTTCAACTCCCACTTATAGGTGAGAACATGCAGTGTTTGCTTTTCTGTTCCTGTGTTAGTTTGCTGAGCATGACGGTTTTCAGCTTAATCCATGTCCCTGCAAAGGACATGAGCTCATCCTTTTTTATGGCTGCATAGTATTCTATAGTGTATATGTGCCACATTTTCTTTATCCAGTCTATCATTGATAGGCATTTGGGTTGATTCCAAGTCTTTACTATTGTGAACAGTGATGCAATAAACATATGTGTGCATGTGTCTTTCTAGTAGAATGATTTATAATTCTTTGAGTATATACCCAGTAATGAGATTGCTGGATTAAATGGTATTTCTGGTTCTAGATCCTTGAGGAATCACCACACTGTCTTCCATAATGGTTGAACTAATTTACACTCCCACTAACAATGTAAAAGCATTCCTATTTTCCATATCCTCTCCAGCATCTGTTGTTTCCTGACTTTTTAGTGATCACCATTCTTTTTTTTGTTTGTTTAAGTCCAGAGGTTTTTAATTTTTTTTAACACCTATTATGCCATGAATTCATAGGGAATAGGTTCCAGCAGCTCAGGCTCCTTCCCATTGGTTCTCACAAAGTGTGTTTCTCTGGGTGGAGCAGGCTGGTGCTTCAGTTGAACCCAGGTACCTTTCTCTTTGGTTTCTTTCTATTTCTGATCATTTTCCTTCACATGTTTCAGGAAGCTGTCTTGGCTCTTCTAGGACTTAATGTGTTCAATACACACATTAATTCTCTTGGCAAGAATCTTGCCCTTAACTTGTTTATTTACAACAATGCCAACCGCATACTGGGTAACACTGTAGACATTTCCAGTTTTGCCATGATAACATTTGTGGGGCATTCCTTTTTGAACAGTACCCATTCCCTAGATGTCTACAATATCACCTTTCTTATAGATTCATGTATACATGGCCAAAGGAACAGCTCCATGTTTTCTAAAAGGCCTAGAACATATATCGAGTGCCTCTCCTCTTTCCCTTTGTGTTCATCATTTTGGCAAATTACTGGAAGATGGTGGTTCTGGATGAAAGAAATGATCATCATTTTGACTGATGTGAGGTGGTATCTCATTGTGGTTTTGATTTGCATTTTTTTAATGATCAGTGATGATGAGCTTTTTTTCATATATTTATAGCCTGCATACATGTCTTCTTTTGAGAAGTGTCTGTTTATATCCTTTGTCCACTTTTTGATTGGGTCATTTGATTGTTCTTGTAAATTTTTTTCAGTTCTTTGTAGATTCTGGATATTAGCCCTTTGTCAGATGGGTAGATTGCAAAAATTTTCTCCCATTCTGTAGGTTGCCTGTTCACTCTGATGATAGTTTCTTTTGCTGTGCAGACGTGGTTTAGTTTAATTAGATCCCGTTTGTCAATTTTGGCTTTTGTTGCCATTGCTTTTGGTGTTTTAGTCATGAAGTCCTTGCCCATGCCTATGTCCTGGATAGTATTGCCTAGGCTTTCTTCTAGAGTTTTTATGGTGTTAGGCCTCATGTTTAAATCTTCAATCCATCTAGAGTTAATTTTTGTATAAGGGATAAGGAAGGGGTTCAGTTTCTGTTTTCTGCATATGGCTAGCCAGTTTTCCCAACACCATTTGTGAAATAGGGAATCCTTTCCCCATTGCATGTTTTCATCAGGTTTGTCAAAGATCAGATGTTTGTAATGTGTGGCATTATTTCTGAGACCTCTGTTCTGTTCCATTGGCCTATATCTCTGTTTTTGTACCAGTACCATGCTGTTTTGGTTAATGTAGACTTGCAGTATAGTTTGAAGTCAGGTAGTGTGATGCCTCCAGCTTTATTCTTTTTGCTTAGGTTTGTCTTGGCTATACGGGTTCTTTTTTGTTCCACATGAAATTTAACGTAGTTTTTTCTAATTTTGTGAAGAAAGATAATGATAGCTTGTTGGAGATAAGATAAAATCTATAAATTACTTTGGGCAGTATGGCCATTTTCACAATATTGATTCTTCCTATCCATGAGCATGGAATGTTTTTCCATTTGTTTGTGTCCTCTCTTATTTCCTTGAGTAGTGGTTTGCAGTTCTCCTTGAAGAGGTTCTTCACATCCCTTGCAAGTTGTATTCTTAGGTGTTTTATTCTCTTTGTAGTCATTGTGAATGGGAGTTTGCTCATGGTTTGGCTCTCTGTCTATTATTGGTGGATAGGAATGCTTGTGATTTTTGCACATTGATTTTGTATCCTGAGACTTTGCTGAAGTTGCTTATCATCTTAAGGAGATTTTGGGCTGAGATGATGAAGTTTTCTAAATATACAATCATCTGCAAACAGAGACAATTTGACTTCCTCTCTTCCTATTTGAATACTCTTTATTTCTTTCTATTGCCTGATTGCCCCGGCCAGCACTTCCAATACTACGTTGAATAGGAGTGGTGAGAGAGGGCATCCTTGTCTTGTTCCAATTTTCAAAGGAAATGCTTCCAGCTTTTGCTCATTCAGTATGATATTGGCTGGGGGTTTTCCATAACTAGTTTTTATTATTTTGAGATACAGTCTATTAATACCTAGTTTCTTGAGAGTTTTCAGCATAAAGCGGTGTTGAATTTTATCAAAGGCCTTTTCTGCATCTATTGAGATAATCATGTGTTTTTTGTCATTGGTTCTGTCTATGTGATGGATTACATTTATTGATTTGCCAATGTTGAACCAGCCTTGCATCCCAAGGATGAAGTTGACTTGATTGTGCTCGATAAGCTTTTTGATGTGCTGCTGAATTAGGTTTGCCAGTATTTTATTGCGGATTTTTGCATCAATGTTCATCAGGGATATTAGCCTGAAGTTTTGTTTTTTTGTTGTGTCTCTGCCAGGTTTTGATATCAGGATGATGGTGGTCTCATAAAATGAGTTAGGGAGGAGTCCCTCTTTTTCTATTGTTTGGAATATTTTCGGAAGAAATGGTACCAGCTCCTCTTTGTACCTCTGGTAGAATTTGGCTGTGAATCCATCTGGTTCTATGCTTTTGTTGGTTGGTAGGCTATTAATTACTGCTTCAATTTCAGAACTTGTTATTGGTCTATTCAGGAATTCGTCTTTTTCCTGGTTTAGTCTTGGGAGGGTGTATGTATCCAAGAATTTCTCCACTTCTTCTAGATTTTCTAGTTTAATTGCATAGAGGTGCTTATAATATTCTCTGATGGTACTTTGATTTCTGTGGGATCAGTAGTGATCTCCCCTTTTTCTTTTTTTTTAATCTCCCCTTTTCCATTTTTGTATTTTTTCTGTTTGATTCTTCTCGCTTTTCTTCCTTATTAGTCTAGCTAGTGGTCTATCTATTTTGTTAATCTTTTCAAAAAACCACCTCCTGGATTCACTGATTTTTTTGAAGGGTTTTTGTGTCTCTAGCTCTTTCAGTTCTGTTCTGATCTTAGTTATTTCTTATCTTCTGCTAGTTTTTTAATTTGTTTGCTCTTGTTTCTCTAGTTCTTTTAATTGTGATGTTAGGATGTCGATTTTATATCTTTCCTGCTTTCCTGCATTCTTCTGTGTGCATTTAGTCCTATATATTTCCCTGTAAACACTGTTTTAGCTGTGTCCCAGAGATTCTAGCACTTTGTGTCTTTGTTATCATTAGTTTCAAAGAACTTATGAATTTCTGCCTTAATTTTGTTATTTACTCAGTAGTCATTCAGGAGCATTGTTCAGTTTCCATGCAGGTGTGCAGTTTTGAGTGAGCTTCTTAATCCTAAGTTCTAATTTGATTGCACTGTGGTCTGAGACTGTTATGATTTCCATTATTTCGCATTTGCTGAGGAATGTTTTACTTCCAATTATGTGGTCAATTTTAGAGTAAGTATGATGTGGTGCTGAGAAGGATGTATATTCTGTTAATTTGGGGTGGACAGTTCTATAAATGTCTATTAGGTCCGCTTGGTGCAAAGCTGAGTTCAAGTCCTGAATATCCTCGTTAATTTTAATTTTTCTGTCTTGTTGATCTGTCTAATATTGAGAGGGGGTGTTAAAGTCTCCCACCAATATTGTGCAGGAGTCTAAGTCTTTTTGTAGGTCTCTAAGAACCTCCTTTATGAATCTGAGAGTTTCTGCATTGGGTGCATATACATTTAGGATAGTTAGCTCTTCTTGCTGCATTGACACCTTTACCATTATGAAATGCCCTCTTTTGTCTTTTTGGATCTTTGCTGGTTTAAAGTCTGAAGTGAGTTCAAGTCCTGAATATCCTTGTTAATTTTCTGTCTTGTTGATCTAATATTGAAAATGGGGTGTAAAATCTACCACTACTATTGTGCAAGAGTCTAAGTTTCTTTGTAGGTCTCTAGGAACTTGCTTTATGCATCTGGGTGTTCCCGTACTGGGTGCATATATATTTAGGATGGTTAGCTCTTCTTGTTGCATTGTTTCCTTTACCATTATGTAATGTCCTTCTTTGACTCTTTTGATCTTTGTTGGTTTAAAGTCTGTTTTTATCAGAGACTAGGTTGCAACCCCTGCTTTTCTTGCTTTCCATTTGCTTGGTAAATCTTCCTCCATCCCTTTATTTTGAGCCTATGTGTGTCTTTGCATGTGAGATGGGTCTATGTGTGTGTGTATAAAATATATGGCTGGGTGTGGTGGCTCACACCTGTAATCTCAGCACTTTGGGAGGCCAAGGTCGGCAGATCACAGATCTCTTGAGATCAGATATTCAAGACCAGCCTGACCAACGTGGCAAAACCCCGTCTTTAACAAAATAGCTGGATGTGGTGGCATGCTCCTGTAATCCTAGCTACTCAGGAGGCTGAGGGAGGGGAATTGCTTGAGCCCAAGAGGCAGAGGTTGTAGTGAGCTGAGATGGCCCCACTACACTCTAGCCTGGGTGACAAGAGTGAAACTCCATCTAAAAAATATATATATATAGTTTATATAATATATAATAGTTTTATGCATATATTTATGTATATAATTCCCACAGCCCTTGTTACTTCCTAAGTGACTAAAACAATACCCATACCTTTTGTTAAGGTATTCGGCCTCTTGTCCTTGGTTCCTTAAGCAACTTCGAAGTGCCTCCGAGTAATAAAGGTGAAAGAGCCTTTTGTTGTAATGTTAGGGGGCTTTATGCCTCAGAGGAAGACCTCAGAAAGCAGAATCTCTCTATAACCTTCTCCTGCCTTCCTTTCATTTGTCCTTTATTCGCTTTACTTCAAGGGAGTAATTATTCCCCACCTTTCTGTCTTGTAGCTGACCATAAAGAAATTCGCTGATCTACCTTGGCTGATTGTGGGTCATAAGAGCCTTATTTCAGAAAGGGTCCTGCCCCATGCCCTGGGGGAAGGAATGCTGCACAGACAGGCCAAGAAGAATCTGAACAGACAGACCTGGCTGGGTTTCCTCACTCAGTCTGTTAGTATTAGATCATACCTTTTTGTTCAACCACATTTCTACCTGGTTGTCTGTGCTTCAATTATGCCTTTCTAATGAAGTCTCCATAAAAGGTCCAAGGGGACAGAGTATGAGGAGCTTCCAGAGAGCTGAACATATGGAGGTTCCTGGAGAGTGGCATGCCGGGGGAGGGTATGGAAACTCCGCACCCCTTCCTATATCTCTCTATGCATCTCTTCATCTGTATCCTTTATAATCAGTTGGTAAATGAAAATAAGTGTTTCCCTGAGTTCTGTGAACCACTTTAGCAAATTAATGAAACCCAAGGAGGGAATTATGATAATCCTGATTTATAGCTAGTTGGCCAGAAGCACAGGCTGCAGTGAGCCATGATTGTGCCACTGAAGTCAAGCCTGGACAACAGAGCAAGACCCAAGACTCTGTCCCTCAAAAAAAAGAGAGATCAATCCATCAAGAAGATACACCCATTAAAATATATGTATACCTGCTATGGTTTGAATGGTGGTGTCCCCTTCAAAATTCATGTTTTATCTGCAGTGAGCCATGATTGTGCCACTGAAGTCAAGCCTGGACAACAAGTCAAGCCTGGTTGTTTTTATTTTATCAAGAACAACCTGGGACCTGTGATTGGCATCAGAAGTGGAGGGGTGTCTTGTAAAACTGAGCCCTCAAACTGTGGGGTGTGATGCTATCTCCAGGCAGATAGCATCAGAATTGAACTGAAGGACACCCAGCCGGTGTCTGCGGTAGAACTGATTGCTTTCTTGGTGTGTGGGGAAAAAACTTCACACATTGTTTTATGAGAACAGAGGAAATGCAGTTTGCGTTTTTACCTCACATTAATATTGTTCAAGTCTTCCTTTTTCTTGTTGATCTTCAGCCTAGTTGCTTTATCTATTATTGAAAGGTGGGTTATTCTAATCTCCAACTGTGACTGTTGAATTGCCTGTTTCTCTATTCAATTCTATCCATCAGTTTTTACTTCATGCATTTTCAGGCTTTGTTGTCAGGTTTTATCTTTGTTTGCGCTGCTGTAACAAAGTTCCACACATTGGATAATTTACAAACAATAGAAATGTATTTCTTACAGTCCCAGAAGCTGGAAAAATCTAAGATAAACGTGCTGAAAGGCTGCATGTCTGGTGAGAGCTGCTTGCTGTTTCTGTGACAGCGCCTTATTGCTGCATCCTCTGGAGGGGATGAATGCTGCGTCCTCACATTACTCTCTTTATCTTGGATCCCGTTTATAATGGTGCTAATCCCACTTGTGAGGGTGGAGGTGACTTAATGGCCTCCCAAAGGTCACAGTTGTTAATACTGTTGCATTGGAGATTAAGTTTCAACATGAATTTTGAAGGTGGCAACACCATTCAAACCATAGTAGGTGTACATACGTTTTAATTGGTGTATCTTCTTGATGGATCGATCTCTCTTTTTTTTTGAGGGACAGGGTCTTGGGTCTTGCTCTGTTGTCCAGGCTTGACTTCAGTAGCACAATCATGGCTCACTGCAGCCTTGACCTCCTGGGTTTAAGTGATCCTTTCACCTCATTCTCCTGAGTAGCTAGGACTACAGGCAAACACCACCATTTTAAAATTTGTTTTGTAGGGATGGGGTCTTGCTGTGTTGCCTAGGCTGATCTCAAACTCCTAGGCTCAAGCAAACCTCCTGCCTTGGCTTCCCAAAATGCTGGTGTTGGGATTACAGACATGAACCACCACATCCAGTTGAGTTGACGCTTTTAACATTATAAAATGTCTTTTGTTATCTCTAGTGATAAATTTTGTTTTACAGGTCTGTTTTGTCTCATATTGATACAGCCACTCCCACTCTTTTTTGGTTATCATTAACTCAGCATATTTTCTTCCATCCTTTTTCTTTCATCCTATTGTGTCTTTAAATCTGAAGTTTGTTTCTTGCCAACAGCATATACTAGGATCATATTTGTGCTTTTTTAAATATATACTTTAAGTTCTGGGGTAAATGTGTAGATCTTGCAGGATAGTTACATAGGTATACACATGCCATGGTGGTTTGCTGCCTCCATCCCCCCACCACTTACATTAGGTATTTCTCCTAATGTTATCCCTACCCAACCTCCCCACCCCACGCTATTGCTCCCCTAGCCTCCTACCCCACAACAGACCCCAGTGTGTGATGTCCTCCTCCCTGTGTTCATGTGTTCTCATTGTTCAACACCCACTTATGAGTGAGAACATACAGTGTTTGATTTTCTGTTCTTATGTCAGTTTGCTGAGAATGATGGTTTCTGGATTCATCCACGTCCCTGCAAAGGACATTAACTCATCCTTTTTTATGGCTGTATAGTATTCCATGGTGTGTATATACCACATTTTCCTTGTCCAGTCTATCATCAATGGGCATTTGAGTTGGTTCCAAGTCTTTGCTATTGTAAACAGTGCTGCAATGAACATACATGTGCATGTGTCTTTATAATAGAACGGTTTATAATCCTTTGGATGTATACCAAGTAATGGGATTGCTGGGTCAAATGGAATTTCTATTTCTAGATCCTTGAGAATTGCCACACTGTCTTCCATAATGGTTAAACTAATTTACACTCTCTCCAACAGTGTAAAAATGTTCCTATTTCTCCACATCCTCTCCAGCATCTGTTGTCTCCAGATTTTTTAATGATTGCCATTCTAACTGGCGTGAGATGGTATCTCAATGTGGTTTTGATTTGCATTTCTCTAATGACCAGTGGTGATGAGCATTTTTTCATGTTTTTGGCTGCATAAATGTCTTCTTTTGAAAAATGCCTGTTCATATCCTTCACCCACTTTTTGATGGGGTTGTTTTTTTTTTTCTTGTANTTTTTTTTTTTCTTGTAAATTTGCTTTAGTTCTTTGTAGATTCTGGATGCTAGCCCTTTTTCAAATGGGTAGCTTCAAAATTTTTTTCCCATTCTGTTGGTTGTGGCAATACCATTTAGGACATAGGCATAGGCAAGGACTTCATGACTAAAACACCAAAAGCAATAGCAACAAAAGCCAAAATAGACAAATGGGATCTAATTAAACTTAAGAGCTTCTGCACAGCAAAAGGAACAATCATATTTGGGTTTTTAAAAAAATCTATTCTCCTAATTTTTACTTTTTGATTGGACTGTTTGATTCATTCATATTTGATGTAATTACTAGTAAGACAGAGTTTTTTACTGGTATTTTAAAATTTATTTTCTTTGTGTTTTGCATCTTTTTAATTTTTCTATTTCTCTATCACTAATTTCTTTTGTGTTAAATACATATTTTCTAGTATGCCATTTTAATTATTATTTTTCACCTGTGTTTTTGAGTTATTTTGTTAGTGGTTGCCCTGAAGATGATAATAAAAATCTTAATTTAGAAGAATCTAATTTGGATTAATATCAACCTAATTTCAGTAGTTTATAAAAATTTTGCTCCATTATGCTACATTTCCTCCTTCCTTTTGTACTTTTGTTGTCATACAAATTACATCTTTGTGAATTATAAGCCTAACAAGATTGCTTTATAGATAGCTTTATAATTATTGCTTTGTGCATTTATCTTTAAATCAGATAGGAGATAAAACCTCAGACCAAAACATTTTTATACTGTCTTTGCATTATCCATGTAGTGACCTTCTCTGGTGTTCTTCATTTGTTCATTTGGATATTAGTTACTGTCCCATCATTTCATCCTGAGAAACTCCCTCTCGTATTTCTCCTAGGTCAGATTTGCAAATGATGAATTTTCTCATTTTGTATCTCCTTCATTTTTGAAGGACAGATTTTCTGGATATAAAATTCTAAGATAACGTGTTTTTCTTTCAGCAATTTGAATATGTCATCCCACTGCCTGCTGGCTTCCACAGTTTCTGCTGAGAAGTTAGTCAAATTATTGAGATCCTTTATACCTGAGGATTGCTTTTCTTTTGCTGCTTTCATGAGTCTCTCCTTTTCTTTGACTTTCAACTGTTCGACAGTAATGTGTTTAAGTATGGATCTCTTTGAATTTGTCCTGATATTCATTGCACTTCCTGAATGTGTAAATGAATATATTTTAATAAACTTGAAAAGGCTTGTCCATTATTTCTTCAATTATTGTTTCTTCCCCTTCCTTTCTTTTCTTTTCTTTTTCTGGAACTTCCCTTCTGTGGATGTTGGTATGCTGGATGATGTCCCACAAGTTTTTGAGGCTCTGTTCCTTTTTCTGCACATTTTATTTGATTTCTTAGACTGCATAATCTCAATTAATCTGTCTTCAAGTCTTCTGAGTCTTTCTTCTGTCTGTTGAAATTCTCTCTTGAGCTCCTTTGGTGAATCTTTCATTATAGGAATTGTACTTTCTGACATCAGAATTTTCATTTTCAAAAGTAATTTCTGTCTTTTTAATATCTTATATTTTATTATTATTATTTATTTTATTTTATTTTATTTTTTAATCAGTCCCACAGAAACAGGGCCTCAAAAAATTGGACTAAGACTCAGAATTGTTCCTTTCCATGGAAATCTTTAGTAAAAAGCAAAAGATTTATACGACTTGAAGAGAAACCAGAGTATATATCTTATGTTTTATAAGACATTATTTTCATACTTTCCTTTAATTTTTTTCACATATTTTTATCTATATTGTTGACTTGAAGTCTTTGTCTATTAAGTCCAACAGTGGCTTTCATTAAGGACAGTTTCTTTTGAGTGTTCTTTTTCCTGTACATAAGACTTTTTTCCTGCTTTTTAATGGCTTATAATTTTTTGTTAAAAACTGGACATTTTACATAATACAATGTGACAATTCTAGAAGTAAGATTCTCTTCACAGAGTGTTTTTGTTGTTGCTGTTTGCTTATGTATTTAATGACTTCCCTGGACTACTGCTGTAATGACTGTATTCTTTGTCATGTGTGTCCACTGAAGTCTCTTTTAGTTAGCTTCGTGGTCAGCTAGTAACTAGACAAAGTTTTCTTTATGTTTTGGACCAATAATTCTTCTATCCTTATCTGGGGCTGTGTGTGTGTGTGTGTGTGTGTGTGTGTGTGTGTGTGTGTGTGTATGAGGGGCATGCCTTCAAAACTCCTGCAGGAAGCTTTCAACACTGTCTTACCGTTCACTTCCTTCTTGAGCAGATCCTCAAGGTCAGCTAGATTTGAAAGTTCAGGGCATTCTCAGCTCTTTTTGGGCACACATGTAGTACTAGGTTTGCAAACAACCTTACATATGCTTTTAGTCTTCGGGATTCCAAGGCATATCTAAGAACATCTGAAAGTCCCTGATGGACATAATATTTCCAGATTTAACTTTTAAGTTTTTGGACAGCCTTTTCTTAGCCCCAACCGGTAATGCTTCCTCTAGCAACTGTAATGTTAAACAATTGCTGTGGATTGTTTTGACAAATTCCATGTGGGTTGTGCTATTTGCATAGAGGGTGCCCTGAGTCTGTTCTATTAAGAAAAGCCTTAAGGATGGAACTTTTCAGCAAGTTGTTAGCCAGGTCAAAAATAGTGTCAATTCTTTGGGGCTGGCCCTTTTCTGAGCTCTGCACACATTTTGCCTCCTCTAGTGGCTGCTAGGCCAATGATTTTCAGAGCTACTCAATTGGGGTTTTAAGATTCTGAAGAGCTAGGGAGAGGTGTATGTCATTAGAACAACTTGAAACGCACAAAGCTCACTCCTCTTACTTAGGTTCAGCTGTTTTTCTTGAGTTTGCACATATAAAATTTTTGAAGAGTTTAATTTTCAAAGTTCTGAAGAAGTTGATTTTGACATTTTTTAAGAGTGTTGTCATTGTTTTTCTGGAGCAGATTTTTAGAGATCTTTATTCCACCATTCTGGAAGTTGTATTCATGGTAAGGGAGAGCATCATCTCTGCCAAGCTTTGGCAGTGTCTTTTGGTTGATGGCTATTACTAGACCAAAATAAGGACTGTTATCTATCAAAGACACCATAAAAAGAATAAACATAGAAGCCAAAGAGTGGAAAATATTTGCAGTACATTTGACTGACAAAAATTGTCACAAATCAGTAAGATTAAAGAGTAAGTCAGCCACGGTTGAATAAAAAATTAGTAAACTGAAGGAATTATTTGAAATTCTACCCAAAAGACAGAGATGCAAAATATAAAAGCTGCTGAGTAACAAGGAAGTGAGAGTAAGAAGGTCTAGCCTATACCTAATTGGATATACAAAAAGGAATAATAGAGAAAATAGAGAAGAAATTGTTTTCAAAGACATATGGCTAGGAGTTTTCCAGAGATGTTTCTAGATATCAACTCTCAATCACAGGGAGCCAAATGAACCTCAAATAGGAAAAAAATCTACAACTAGATGTAACATAGAAAACTATAGGACGTGAAAGACAAAAAGAAGATCCTTAAAGGAGGGTTAAATCTCACTTTTCAGCAATCATGATAATTAGAGTCAGCGAATTATTTTCAGTGTACTAAGAAATCATAAAGAAGTAGCCACAATTCTCTACCCAGTGAGATCATCTTTAAAAGCAAGGATGAAGTAAAAACATGTTTTACTTAAACACGGGACACTCACTTACAAAAGACACTCACTAAGGAAGCTTAAAATAATAATTAAAAAAAAGGCCTGGCATGGTGGCTCACGCCTATAATCCCAGCACTTTGGGAGGCTGAGGCGGGCAGATCACTTGAGGTCAGGAGTTCGAGACCAGCCTCGTCAATTATGATGAAACCTTGTCTCTATTAAAAATACAAAAATTAGCCAGGCGTAGGGTGCATGTCTGTGATTCCAGCTACTCAGGAGGCTAAGGCAGGAGAATTGCTTGAACCTGGGAAATGGAAGTTGCAGTGAGCCGAGATTGCACCACTACACTCCAGCCTGGGCAACAAAGCAACACTCCGTCTCAAAAAAAATTATACATCTATGCACTTCAGATATAATGTCTGAGAGACAAGAGGAAATTGCAAACAAATATATTGTTAAATATAAATAAATATACAGGGCATAAAATAATGAAAGTAATGTCTAATTTAGGGGTGGAGGTAGTAGACTAGAATCCATTTCTTGAACAAAAGCTGGTCAGGTGATCACAGTTGAAGTGTTCAGTGGTTAAGAGAATGAATTCTAGAACTAGATTGCTTTGATCTTGACTCTGGTCCTTAATATCTGTGTGACTTTGGGCAAGATGTTGATTACTGTCTCTCTCTGTCTTTACTTGTCTTGATATGGGAACAGTTATAACATTTACCTCATAAGTTATTGTGATGGTTAAATTGGTTTATGTGTATCAAGGGCTTGGATCAGTGCTTGAACATAAAAACTGCTTTAAAATGCTAGCTATGATTCTTATAAAAGCACTCTAAAGTCCTTATATTGCAAGGTAAAATACACAAACACATAATCATGTTAAGAGACTTTAACAAAGCACTTTTGACAGTGATGACTGGCAAAATGAAAATATAATTAACAAATTTGTTTTAAGTGATTCATATAAATCTTTGTATCAAATTAACTCAAGCTATATAGGCTTTTCAAAAATCTGTTTGTTAGTCCACAAGGTAATTCCTAGATATCAAAATCAAACACTGCTGTTATCTTCCCAATGTCTATGCCACCTTTCTTTTCTTTTTTCTTTCTTTTTTTTTTTTTTTCTGAGACAGAGTCTTGCTCTGTCACCCAGGCTGGAGTGCAGTGGTGCAATCTCAGCTCACTGCAACCTCCACCTCCCGGGTTCAGGTGATTCTTCTGCCTCAGTCTCCCTAGTAGCTGGGATTACAGATGCACACGACTATGCCTGGCTAATTTTTTTCTGTTTTTAGTAGACAGAGTTTCACCGTGTTGTCCAGGTTGGTCTCAAACTCCTGACCTCAGGTGATCCACCTGCCTCAGCCTCGCCAAGTGCTGGGACTACAGGCATGAGCCACTGCGCTCGGCCTATGCCACCTTTCTTATGCACAGAACACTGGTTTCCTATAGAGTGGGAATGTGTCCAGCAAAAACACATTTTCCCAGATGTCCTTACACTTGTGGCCATATGACTAGTTTTGGTCCCAGAGATGCAAGTGGAAGTCATTGGGTTAGATTTCTGGGAAAGCTTAAAACTCTATGTGCAAATGTGCCTTGAACTGGTGAGTTTCTCATCCCCTGGCTCTGTGTGTATGTTGACACAAGGCTTCAAAGCTCCAGAAGCAGTCCACAACTCTGCTTTACCTTTCATTTCTTGATGGCACAGAAGCTCAAGGTCAGCTGCGGGTGAAAGCTAATGGTCCCCTCAGGTCTTTCCTGGGCACGTGTACAGCCCTGGGTGTGCATGTGGCCTTCCAAAGTCTCCATAATATGTAGGAGCTTTTCAATGCCCCCTATGGACTTCCTTCTAAATAATCTACTTATTGGGTGAGACTTCATTAAAAATCCTATGACTTCAAAAATGGACTTTGACAAGCTGAAATTGGCCAAGAAGAACAAGAAAGCAGAATTTTCTATTTGAGTTATCAAAATACACTGTAAAACTATGGTGACGATAACAGGGTGGCGTGATTGCAGAAATATATAGCATGATGAAAAAAGTTCAGAATTAGATACACACATACATTTTGTACATGATATAGGTGACATTTTAAATTCGTGTGGGAAGGATGAATTATTCCAAAAAGAGATTGGAATGGCTGGCACTCCATTTAGGAGAAAAATACATCCTTACCTCATTCTTACACAAGAATAAACTTCAAATGAATTAAAACCTATACATAAAAAACAAAGAAAACATCAAAGCAAATCTTTATACATTTAACTATGTAAAACTTAAAAACTTCCTCAGAGTGAAGATCACCACAAATGAAACTGAAGGCAAACAATAGGCTGAGAGACAATTCTTATAAAATATGCAGCAGAATAAGAAAACTCCAACTAAATAATGGTATTCTATTTTTAACCTATTGGCTAGGTTAAAATAAAAAGCAAATAAAAACTTTTAAGAGCTTGATACTACACATTTTTTTTTTTTGAGACGAAGTCTCACCTTGTTGTCCAGACTGGAGTGCAGCTCCACGTGACCTCAGCTCACTGCAACGTCTGCCTTCTGGGTTCAAGCGATTCTCCTGCCTCAGCCTCCAAAGTAGCTGAGATCACAGATGTGCACCACCACGCCAGGCCAATTTCTGTATTTTTAGTAGAAATGGGGTTCATCATGTTGGCCAGGCTGGTCTAGAATTCCTGACCTCCAGCGATCCATCCACTTTAGCTTCCCAAAGTGCTTGGATTATAGGCACGAGCCACCGCGCCTGGCCTGATACTACACAATATTGATGTAGCTGTGAAGACATAGTCACTCTCATTTACTGCTAATGAGAGTACAAACTGGTGGAGCTGTTTGGAAGTCAATCCGTCAGGATGGAACACAATTTTAAATACACCATTCTTCTAGAAATGCATGCTGCAGGATATTTTCACAAACACAAAAGCACCTGCACAAAAGTGTATATGCTGCTTATTGCAGTACTGCTTGTGAGAATGAAAATCGAGGGACCTGAATGTCCATCAGTAGATAGAGAAAGAGGGGATGGGAGAGAGAGAGAGACAGAGGGGGGGAGAGAGGGAGAGAGAGAGGGAGAGAGATTGTATGTGTAAAGAGTGATGGAGAGAAGAAGTGAAGACTGTAATAATTGGATTCAAATTGCTTTGCAATTATTTGGCCCATGACCTTTTTTTTCTTTCTCTTTCTTTTTCTTTCTTTTTTCTTTCTTTCTTTCCTTCTTTCTTCTTTCTTTCTTTTCTTTCTTTCTTCTTTCTCTCTCTCTTTCTTTCTTTCTCTTTCCTTCTTTCTTCTTTCTTTTCTTTCTTTCTTTCTTCTTTCTCTCTCTCTCTTTCTCTCTCTCTCTTTCTTTTTCTTTCTTTTTTTCTTTCTCTTTCTTTCTTTTCTTTCTTTCTCTCTCTCTCTCTTTCTCTCTCTCTTTCTTTCTTTCTTTCTTTCTTTCTTTCTTTCTTTCTTTCTTTCTTTCTTTCTTTTTCTTTCTTTTTTTCTTTCTTTCCTGGTGACAGGACACCCACGCAATGACAGAGCAGCTTGGTTTTGTGGGTAAATATACCACGAGAGGACTTTTATGTTTTATAACATATACTTCTATGCTGTTTACACTTTTCAAGTCATTTAAAACAACAATAAAGAAGCAGGCTGCAGAATTGTGTAATATGGTCTCATTTGTGTAAAAGAAGCCTACAACACAAACAGTTATATATTTGTTATATATTATAAATGCCTAATAAAAAATACACACTGCACTGTGGACAGTGGCTGCCACCTGGAAGTGGTGGGAGAGGAGATGGAGGAATTTTAACTTATTGGTTACAGCTCTGTTTGATGTTACAAGCTTGGAGTACATTTTGCAATTTATAAAATGAATAAATGAATAGACATTTGCCAATAAAGGGAACGAGAGAGAAAGGCAGTAGCTTTCAAACTCAGAAGGGAGGAAAGGAGGTGTTTCCGAGGCTGGCTGGGGTGATGTGAGCAGACAGAAAAGGAGTGGCTTCATGGTGCTGGAGAATGCAGGGAAGCAATGCTGCCACATCCTTCAAGGGGGTGCGGGAGAGTGGACTGAAATGCACAGTGGGGGAGAGATGTAGGAAACTGAGACTGAGAAGAAATAATGATTTTGAGACCGGCTATCTGTGAGAAAGCAGACAAGAGTTGGATACCAGCTACTAAGAGCAGAAGATATTGATTAAATACCGTAAGAAATTAAAGACATTCTCATTTTTAGATGTGTACTCCTAATCTCTATTGGTGATGGTATTTCTGTGGAAACCAAATTTTTTTTTCAGTTAGCAATATGTTCTTTAAATCAGAGATCCCCAGCCACCAGTATGGGTCCCTGGCCTGTTAGGAACCAGGCCACACAGCAGGAGGTGAGCGGTGGGCGAGTGAGTAAAGCTTCGTCTGCATCTATAGCCACTCCCCATTGCTCACATTACCACTTGAGCTCCCCCACTTGTCACATCAGCAGCAGCATTAGATTCTCAAAGAAGTATGAACCCTATTGTGAACTATGCATGCAAGGGATGCCTGCTCTTTATGAGAATCTGATGCCTGATGATTTGTCACTGTCTCCTGTCACCCCCAGATGAGGCTGTCTAGTTGCAGGAAAACCAGCTCAGGGCTCCCACTGATTCTACATTATGGTGAATTGTATAATTATTTCATTATATATTGCAATGTAATAATAATAGAAATAAAGTGCATAATAAATGTAATGCACTTGAATCATCCTGAAACCGTCCTCCCTACCCTGTCCGTGGAAAAACTGTCTTCCATGAATCAGGTTCCTGGTGCCAAAAAGGTTTAGGACCACTGCTTTAAATTATGGACACAGGCCACCTGTACCTCAGCTACTGTGTTTCATAATGAATAACCCTTCAAAGCAATTTAATCTCTTTATCATTTTATCTTTCTGTAGTAGGGCTTGGGATTAGCCCTTGCCATAGAATGGAGAGTATAACAGAGAAGAGAAATTTAAGAGTGACAATGTAAGAGTGATAATCATACAATTTTAATTTGGAGAAGAGTGACCTGAGAGGACTGCAGAGGAAGCATGCTATTCGTGTAAGAAATCCTTACATTCCACACAAAATCTATATAGTCTTCCTGGACATGATGCATAAGGAAATCCTAAGGCTGCATGCCGAGTTTAACCAATTAAGCCAGAATAAACTGGAATGAATTTGCATTTGAGAAGTAAAACACTATCCAAGGGACATAAGAACAGCTGGGCTCCTGCAGAAGGAGACACAGGTGGTGTTCACTGCGGAGTTTTGCTTCTTATTCACTTTGAGTAAGAACAAAACGATTACATTTTTTCATCTTCAAGAACCTTCTCTCATTGTGTTTCTGGCGTCATTGGCTGGCATAATCTGCTCCACAGAAAGAAGAAGGAAGCAGAGATGAAGTCTTCCTCTCCTACTGCCTCTGGGCAGAGGTGAAGGGCTTTTGAAGGAATGCACCATGAGGTTATGAGACCCACTCACCTAGATATATTTTTTGGAAGATAAGTGTGTCACAGCAGCGTCTATGTAACTAACTTGTATCTAAAGCCTTGCACCTTGGAGACCATTTTGTTCTTATGTTTGTCTGTTCCACCACAAATAGGCCTAACTTGATTCTCTAAAAAAGTGGACATTTGAGGTTCTAAAATAAGGAGAGACAGGCGAAGTGGCATCCACCTGTAGTCCTAGCTACTTGGGAGAGCAAGGTGGGAGGATCACTTGAGTCTAGGAGTTTAAGACTGCTCTGGACAACAAAATGAGACCTCTGTCTCAAAAGTAAATAGGGAAAGTTAAACAAATTTCAATGAGAAGAAATCTGAGTCTCCATTAAGTAAACCTAGATGTCAGTGCACATAGAAGCACTAAATATTTGAAGTGTATCTTGTAGAAACCTAACATATAAAATTAATAGTCTTGTGTATTATCTGTTTTCACACTACTATGAAGAACTACCTGAGACTGGGTAATTTATGAAGAAAAGAGGTTTAATTGACTCACAGCTCTGTGGGCATAATAGGAAGCATGACTGTGAGGCCTCAGGAAACTTACAATCATGGAGAAAGGTGAAAGAGGAAGCAAAGGGCTTCTTCACATGGTGGCAGGAGAGAAAGAATAAAGGACGTAAGTACTACACACTTTTAAACCATAAGATCTCATGAGAACTCAATCACTATCATGAAAACAGCTAGGAGAAAATCCGTCCTCACGATCCAATCACCTCTCACCAGGCCCCTCCTCCAATTCGACATGAGATTTGGTCAGTGACATAAATCCATATCATATCGCCTTGATATGCAAGACATTATATTGGCCAAAATTTTAGAGTCACACTGGATTATCCTTCCTTTTTTCCCCCTTTTTTTGTGGACAGGGTCTCACTCTGTAACCCAGTGCAGTGGCACAATCTTGGCTCACTGCAACCTCCGCCTCCCAGGCTCAAGCTGGGACTTGAGCCCACCTCATCCTCCTAAGTAGCTGGGACTACAGGTGCAGACAGCCACACGAGGATAAGTTTTTGTAATTTTTGGTAAAGATGAGGTTTTATCATGCTGCCCAGGCTGGTCTCAAAGTCCTGCATTCAAACGATCTGCACTCTTTGGCCTCCCAAAGTGCTGGGATTATAGGCATGAGGCACCACACCTTGCCTATCTTTCCTTTTAAAAGGCAGATTTTCAGGTAGAACTTTGCTTCTATGAAAGGCTTGAATCTGAAAACTATTCTACCAGTAGATGATCACAGTTTACTTTGAGACTTTGACATGTCCTCTGACTCTCTAGGCTTCAATAGTTTCTAATGTCCATTCCAGCTTTAAAAAATTTTATTTCCATAGCTTTTGGGATACAAGTGGTTTTTGGTTACACGGATGAATTATGTAGCAGTGAATTCTGAGATTTTACTGTCCTCCCTGGATGAACTTGATCTTGTTTGTGAGCTGAGCATAGCAAATTAACACAATTTTATTCAACAGAATTGTTTAAATGAAAAGTAATACTAGCAAAGGCTCAGTTCTAGAAGCATTCTCATGGATTGCTGGTAGATGTTTGAACTGTACAAGCATTTTTAGAAAGCAGTTTGACAGTGTTTATTACGTTGATTAACTCGTATGTCATAAAGAAGCAGCACACCAGCAGGTGAAAGCAGAAAGCCCCCCCCAATCCCCCCCACAACGGGCACTTCAAAGCTCTTTTACAGTTTCCTTTTTCATCTCTACCTAAAATCCTAGGCAGTGGATGTAACCTTTCCCATCACTTTTAGGTTTGTAAAAATCATCACTTTTGTTCACAAAACAGTCTCGTGTTGACATTTGCAAAGTCCAGTCCTGGTGTAAATGTCAAAGCTCTGGGTTCTACTTGCAGCCTCTCCCAGCCCAGGCTGGTGTTGCCGAGAGAGAGGGCGTGGGCTGGCTTCTCCACTCCTGCAGCCTGGCCCAGGTTTCTGATGCCACTGGATTAGGAAGACAGGAAAGGATTTACTTGTCTGAGACAGTTATAAGCTGGGGGCGGACACACTTTGGATTCTGTGGGTCTTCAGAGTCAGCTTCACCCCACCCCCCAAAATGCATTTTCCTTGGGATTTTACCACTAGGAACCCCCCGTTGCTATTTCTGGGATGTGCCGCGTGTTGCCTGCAGAGTCACTTTTAATTTCTTCTGCACAGGTGGTGTTTTCCAGGAACACTCCCTGTATTTGGATCCATCCCCCTCTAGGAACTTATATTTTTTAAATTTCCAACTTTTAGTTTGAGTTTCAGGGTACACATGCAGGATGTGCAGGTTTGTTACATAGGTAAACGTGTGCCATGGAGGTTTGCTGCACAGATCAACCCATCACCTAGGTACCAAGCCCAGCATCCATTAGCTATTCTTCCTGATGCTCTCTCCCATTTTCCAACAGGCCCCCGTGTGTGTTGCTCCCCACCCCCAACACCATGTGTTCTCATCATTCAGCTCCCACGTATAAGTGAGAACATGTGGTATTTGGTTTTCTCTTCCTGCGTTAGTTTGCTGAGGATAATGGCTTGTAGGTCCCACCATGTCCCTGCCAAGGAAGTGATATCACTCCTTTTTATGGCTGCAGAGTATTCCATAGTATATATGTACCACATTTTCTTTGTCCAGTCTATCATTGATGGGCATTTGGGTTGATTCCATGTCTTTGCTATTGTGAATAGTGTTGCAATGAACATACTCGTGCATGTTTCTTTATAATAGAATTATTTCTATTCCTTTGGGTATATTACTAGCAATGGGATTATTGTGTCTTATGGTATTGCTGCTTCTAGGCCTTTGAGGAATCGCCACACTGTCTTCCACAATGGTTGAACTAATTTACACTCCTACCAACAGTATAAAAACGAGGAACCTCTTGAGTGAGATTCATAATTGCTCCAGACTCCCTCTGTCCTGCGTAGACCACTTCTAGTCCACAGGAAGCACCCATAGCTCCCATCCCCCACGTCAGTGGCAGTAGGGTGCAGGTCAATGCAATTTTTCACTTTGCTGCCTTAGGGGACTGCAGTCAGCCCGTCACCTGGAGGATTATTTTAGGGGCAAGAGTTAGAAACCCTTTATTGTGACCTCCCAACTTCAGGGGACACAGCTGTAGTTCTCCTGTGGTCTCCTGAAGCTCCTCTTACCGGTTTGAGATGAGGGGAAAGGGCCCTCCTCCCTGTCCTTTGGGGCCATGAGAAGGAGACTGCCACAGCCATCCAGGAACTCTCGAGAAAGCCCTTCCTCAGCCCCAGCCTCTTCTACCCTTGGACTCTTAAGTGGGTGTTGCCCTCCAGCTTTTCACACCAGCCCTTGACCCCTCCTTTGCAAGCCTGTTCTGTTGCATATTCTGTTGCAGGACCCTGCGGAATGGGAAAAGAACCACCACTTCTTGACTCAGACTCCTGGAACCTCAGGCTAGAATTAAGACTTGTTTTGCATCTTGTTAATTTATATTCTCCTTACTCAGCCAACCCACTTTTCTCAGAATTTATTTTATAGAAATATAAGTACTGGTATACAAAGATATTTACAAAGACAATATTTGTAGTAACAACAACAACAAAAGGGCTGGGCGTGGTGGCTCATGCCTGTAATAGCACTTCGGGAGGCTGAGGCAGGGAAATCACTGAGGTCAGGAGTTCGAGACCAGCCTGACCAATATGGTGGAACCCCGTCTTTACTAAAAATACAAAATTAGCAGGTGTGGTGGCGGGCACCTGTATTCCCAGCTACTTGGGAGGCTGAGACAGAAGGATTGCTTGAACCCAGGAGGCAGAGGTTGTAGTGAGCCAAGATCACACCACTGCACTCTAGCCTGGGCAACAGTGAGACTTCCTCTCAAAAAAAAAAGAAAGAAAAGAAAGAAAGAAAACCTAACTCTGCATCTGTAAAGGAATGGTGGGTGTGCAGTTAACCCATGGTATGTTCATACGATGGACTATTAGGCAGCTATTACACACAGTGAGTTACACTATCTCTATTACATGGAGGGATACTAATTATATACTAGTTGCAGGGAATAAAAGAAATTGCAGAATGATGTGTATAATGTGATCCATTAAAAAGCACACACACTTTACTTACTTGTGTACATTTGGGTGAGTGTGGAGCAGGGTGAGGTGGGAAAGAATGCATGCAAGGTATCAATACTGGTTATCTTAGTGGGCAGTAACGCAGCAACAACAGAGCATCTTTACTTTTTAAGTATATTTTAAAGTGTCATGCATATTACTGCATGCATTTTGGGGGACTAAAGAATAATATAAAAAAAGTAAAGGAAGAAAATGAAATTTGATAAAACTATAAGAAGAAATTGCCCAGAAAGTATAAAGAGTTCTAAAAAAATCTTCAAGGAAGATATAATTTCAACATTATAAAAACTATTACAGAGTAGAAAAAAATGGAAATCTTCTAACATAATTTTTGGAGGCTAGATTTACCATGATACTAAAACTAGAAAGGAAAACTAGAGGCCTATTTCACTTGCAATTGACCGTTCCTGCAAAAAATCCAGAATAAAACATTAACAAATTTACTCGGGTTATTAAAAAGATAAGATGAGGTGGTCAAATTAAATTATCCAGTAATAGAAGGTAGCTTCACACTAGAAATAGAAATTCCATTTGACCCAGCAATCCCATTACTGGGTATATATCCAAAGGATTATAAATCGTTCTACTGTAAGGACACGTGCACACGAATGTTCATTGCAGCACTGTTTACAATAGCAAAGACCTGGAACCAATCCAAATGCCCATTGATGACAGACTGGGGGAAAATGTGGCATACATACACCATGGAATATTATGCAGCCATCAAAAACAATGAGTTTGTGTCCTTTGAAGGGACATGGATGAACCTGGAAACCATCATTCTCAGCAAACTGACAGAAGAGCAGAAGATCAAACACCGCATGTTCTCACTCATAGGTGGGTGTTGAACAGTGAGAACACATGGACACAGAGAGGGGGGCACTACACATTGGGGTCAGTTGGGGGGAAATAAGGGAGGGACGGTGCGGGTAGGGAGCTGGGGAGAGATAGCAAGGGGAGAGAAGCCAGATGTAGGTGATGGGGAGGAAGGCAGCAAATCACATTGCCATGTGTGCATCTATGCAACAATCTTGCACATTCTTCACATGTACCCCAAAACCTAAAATGCAATAAAATAAATAAATGGGAAAAAAAAGAAAATCTATTAATATAATCCTAAACTTAACAGATTAAAGGAGAAACTATACATGCTGAAAAATAATTGCATAACATTCAATAATTCCTTTTTTATTTTTAAAGACAAATAAAGGCTATTTAGTGATTTGGGAATATAGAGGCCTTTCCTTCAACTGATGCACCATGCTGGCTGTAACCCCTGGGTCCGTAAGTTCCAGTTCTCACTCATCTGTAGAGACTCTGGCAAAGACTTCTGCTCTCCTGGTGTGTCCTGTGGGTTTTCTCCTGAAACTGACTAACAGGAAACCTCATCAAGAAGCTGGAGGGAAAAGGAGAGTGGGTCAGGGTGTTTGTTCCTTGGTCTCCTCCCTGCAAGGTCACCTAAGTAGTTGCTGGAGCTCTCAAGGCAGCAGACTCGACAGGACTCTTCTCTCTGAGTGCTGACACCTGCTCCCTCCTCATCCCTTTGCCTTAGAGGTGTGGAAAGTGCAGCTTCTCCTGAGCCCTGGGCTGCTGCTCCACCCCTTGTGGTAGGCTTTGCCCGAACCTTTGTCAATACAGCAAATTCTTGTTACTGGAGGTAGATCTGTTCTACAAAGTCACCACAAACACGGAATTAACAAATAATGAAACATCATTCCCAGAGGAAATATGAGGTTAGGTACCTGCAATCCTCTGGTCAAATATTTTCATTAACCAATCCATATGTAACCTTGTTTTCTATNTTAATCTACCTCGTTGACTTGTTAACATTGAACTTAGAGCTAACAACACTATCACTCATGCCTGAATTAAGCTTCTCCAACACACGTAGTTTCTCCGTAAGGCACATCATAGCCTTTGAAGACTAAACTCTGATTTTTTTTTTTAATCTTGTCCAAATTCCTATCTAAGGAGTCTGGAAAATCTTGCCCTACAAACCACAAATTCTCATCAGATGGTTTTTTTTAACCCTGTATATTGTGACTGACTTACTTTCCAATCTAACTCTGGCATAACGAGGAAGAAAATCAAAATATTCTACCCCAAAACATATTTCTCTGCCATATCTTAAAATTGCTCTGCAAAGTCTCTTGTGGGGAAAATCCACATTCTATAGAGAATTCCCTTTTCCCTTTGTTTTCCTTCCTTCCTTTTCAAATCCGGGAGATAATCAACCAAGGGCCAGACACCCTTTTTATTCCAATAAGAAACCTTTTGCAACCTACTTTCTCTGAGGTCTGCTATCTGAGAGCTTCCTCTGCACAATAAAACTTGGTATCCACAATCCTTTATCTTAATCTAAACATTTCTTTTCTATTGATTCCAGGTCTTCAAATAAACTCAACCAATTGTCAGAAAATGTTTAAATTTACCTATAGCCTGGAAGCCCCTGTCTTGAATTGTCCCACCTTTCTGGACCAAACCAATGTATTCCTTAAATGTATTTGATTAATGTCTCATGCCTCCCTAAAATATATAAAACCAAGCTGTACCCCGACCACCTTGAGCACATGTTCTCAGGACCTCCTGAGGGCGGTGTCACGGGCCATGGTCACTCATATTTGGCTCAGAATAAATCTCTAAAAATATTTTACAGAGTTTGACTCTTTTCATCAGCACCTTCTTTCACTAAATAGCATTCCAGCAATCTGTTTCAGTGCCATTTTAAACAGAAAAATTACAAGAAAAAGCACAGACATTCAAAAAATGTGGCACTAAATAAACCACGAAAAAATGCATGCTTACTTAGGAGAGCTCAAACAAGAAGGCAGATGTCAACTTGTTTGACATCAACGGGAAACATGCACATTAGTGACTCATTTTTTTCACCATTCTGTGTATGATTCCTCATGAATTACTGAGAAAGTAAAGCGATTATTGGTTTTAGGGTTACAAATAAATTTTAACAAGTAGATAAATGTGCAAATATAGAATCATGAAAAATGAGGATCGACTCTTCATAAACAAACTCTTCTCAGATTGCACTATTTCAAAACGTTATCAATTTCTTATTGGGAGTCTGATTTAATAGGTGTATATGACAGAAACGTATTGCAAATACCATAATAAATGACAAAAAGTTAGAAGCATTAGTATTAAAATAACAAGAAAAGGCTGCTGAATCATTCATTGTGCTGGATATCTTTAGCCAATGTGATAAGAGAAAATATAAAACATGAATATGGAGAAAAGAAACTAAAAATGTTCTTAACTTAGAATGACATAATTATCCACCATGAAGTCCAAGAAAATAAATTAAAACCGTGCTTAACCATAGTTCATCAATGTGTAACTACACAAAACTGTAGAAATTCAACACATGAAAAGTAATAGCTTCTCAATTTGCTTACCAAAACCTATTAGAAATTGAAGAAATAATTGAATTTACACCACCAATAAAAGCTCTAAAATTTCTAAGAATAATAAGCAAAATATAACACTTATAAGGAAGAAAAAAACTTATTGAAGAAAAATAGTCTGAATAAATGGAGAATTACACCACATTTCCAGTTTGGCGACTCAATATTTTTAAAATGTTAATTTTCCCCAAATTAATATATGAATTCTTTGCAAGACCATCCCAAACTTCCCCCCCATCTCAAATATTACACCACATGCCAAATGTTTTTACATTTTTATTTGGAAGAGAATATTTACCAGACCAGCAAAGTCTATTTTGAAATAGGAGACTAAGGAGGCTTTCAAAGTACACTATAAGTTATAACAATTTAAAATGTGTGCGTCAATGGAAAAAGAAGTCAATGGAACATAATTCAGAGTCTAGAAACACACCTATGTATATATAGAAAGTTTGTAAATGACAAAGGCTGCACTTGGGACCAGTAAGTAAAAAATTCAATAAATGGTGTTGGAAAATAAATGCTGAAAGAAAGTATTTGCAACATATATAGCAAGAGACATGGGGTGAATATAGAGAATATATAAGCAATTCCTACAAATGAGTAAAAGAAAATGCAAAAGAAAAGGGGACAAAGAACCTGAAAAGACAATTTGGAGAACAATATGCAAATGACCAGCAACTAAGTGAAAAGATCCTCAATTTCAACAGCAATCAGGGAAATGCAAATTAGAGCAGCAATGAGATATCATTTCCTACCATTGGTTTGGCAAAAATGGAAGAGACTGATCTTAGGAAGTGCTAATGCCAAAGTCGGGCAGCGGTATTTTCCTGCATTATAAGTGGTTCAACTCTTTTTGAGTACAACATGGCAGTAGAAATTAAAATATTAAATATATATACAAGATAATCCAAAAATCCACTTCGAGTTATCTAATATAGAGAAATACTTGCACATAAACTCGAAATATTGATTGTAGCTGTGAAAAGAATTGAAAACCAACTTAAATGTCCATTAAGAATGGCCAAATAATCTGTTACACTTTTTTTTTTTTTTTTTTTTTTTTTTTAGATGGAGTTTCACTCTTGTTACCCAGGCTGGAGTGCAATGGCGCAATCTCGGCTCACCGCAACCTCCGCCTCCTGGGTTCAAGCAATTCTCCTGCCTCAGCCTCCTGAGTAGCTGGGATTACAGGTACGCGCCACCATGCCCAACTAATTTTTGTATTTTTAGTAGAGACAGGGTTTCACCATGTTGACCAGGATGGTCTCGATCTCTTGACCTCGTGATCCACCCGCCTCGGCCTCCAAAGTGCTGGGATTACAGGCGTGAGCCACCGCGCCCGGCCCTCTGTTACACTTTTATACTATGACTCATTGTGGCAATTTTTAAAAAGCTTCATCAGTATATATGAGCACTGAAATATATCTAAGATACATACTGTTAAATTTAAAAAGCATATTTTTGGGAAATACAATGCTATGTAATATACTATGTTAAATTTAAAAATCTACACAAGACTGTTTACTTCTATTTTTACCTATGTGGCTATATATGTAAACACACTTTAAAATATCTGTAAGAATATGCTCCAGACTCCTGGGCAAAATGACTGAATAGGAACAGCTTTGGTCTGCAGCTCCCAGCGAGATTAATGCAGAAGGCAGGCGATTTCTGCATTTCCAACTCAGGTACCTGGTTCATCTCATTGGGATTGGTTAGACAGTGCGTGCAGCCCACGGAGGTCGAGCAGAAGCAGGGTGGGGCATTGCCTCACCCAGGAAGCACATAGGGTTGGGAAACTCCCTCCCCAAGCCAGGGGAAGCTGTGAGGGACTGTGCTATCTGGCCCAGATACTAAGCTTTTCCCAAGTCTTCACAACCCACAGACCAGGAGATTTCCCTTGAGTGCCTACACCAGCCACAAGGGCCTTGGTTTCAAGTACAAATCTGGATGGCCGTTTGGGCAGACACCAAGCTAGCTGCAGGTTTTTTTTGTACCCCAGTGGCACCTGGAACAGCAGCAAGACAGAACTCTTCGCTCCCTTGGCAAGAGGGTTATGGCCAGGGAGCCAGGTGGTCTCGCTCAGCAGATCCCACCACCACAAAGCCCAGCAAGCTAAGATCCGCTGGCTTGAAATTCTCGCTGCCAGCACAGCAGTCTGAAGTCCACCTGGGATGCTAGAACTTGGTGGGGGAAGGGGTGTCTGCCATTACTGAGGCTTGGGTAGGCAGTTTTCCCCTTGCAGTGTAAATAAAGCCGCTGGGAAGTTCAAACTGGCTGAAGCCCGTGGCAGCTCAGTAAAGCGACTGTAGCCAGACTGCCTCTTTAGATTCCTCCTCTTTGTGCAGGGAATCTCTGGAAAAAAGACAGCAAGCCTGGTCAGGGGCTTATAGGTAAAACTCTCATCTCCTTGAGACAGAGCACCTGGGGGAAGAGGCGCCTGTGGGCAGCTACAGCAGACTTAAACGTGCCTGCCTGCTGGCTTTGAATAGAGCAGCAGATCTCCCAGCACAAAGCTTGAGCTCTGCTAAGGTACAGACTGCCTTCTCCAGTAGGTCCCTGCCTCCCGTGCCTCCTGACTGGGAGGCACCTCTCAACAGGGGTCGACAGACCGTTTATACAGGAGAGCTCCCACTGGCATCTGGCAGGTGCCCCTCTGGGACAAAGCTTCCAGAAGAAGATGCAAGCAGCAATCTTTGCAATTCTGAAGCCTCTGCTGGTAATACCCAGGCAAACAGGGTCTGGAGTGGACCTCCAGCCACCTCCAGCAGACCTGCAGCAGGGTGGCCTGACTGTTAGAAGAAAACCCAGCAAACAGAAAGCAATAGCATCAACATCAACAAAAAATGACCATGCAAAAACTCCATCTGAATGTCACCAACAGCAAAGACCAAAGGTAGATAAGTCCACAAAGATGAGGAAAAACCAGTGCAAAAAGGCTGAAAATTTCAAAAACCAGAATGTGTCTTCTCCTCCAAAGGATCACAACTCCTTGTCAGCAAGGATACCAAACTGGATGGAGAATGAGTTTGACAAATTGACAGAAGTAGGCTTCAGAAGCTGGGTAATGACAAATTCCTCCAAGCTGAAGAGCATGTTTCAACCCACTGCAAGGAAGTAAGAACCTTGATAAAAGATTAAAGGAATTGCTAACTAGAATAACCAGTTTAGAGAAGAACATAAATGACCTGATGGAAATGAAAAGCATAGCATGAAAACTTTGTGAAGCATACACAAGTGTCAATAGCTGAATCAATCAAGTGGAAGAAAGGATATCAGAGATTAGACATCAATTTAATGAAATAAAGCATGAAGACAAGATTAGAGAAAAAAAGAATGAAAAGGAATAAGCAAAGCTTCCAAGAAATGTGGGACTATGTGAAAAGACCAAACCTACATTTGATTGGTGTTCCTGAAAATGATGGAAAGAATGGAACCAAGTTGGAAAGCATACTTCAGGATATTATCCAGGAGAACTTCCCCAACATAGCAAGACAGGTCAACATTCAAATTCAGCAAATACAGAGAACACTACAAAGATAATCCTTGAAAAGAGCAACCCCAAGACACATAATCGTCAAGTTCACCAAGGTTGAAATGAAGGAAAAATCTGTCAAAGGCAGCCAGAGAGAAAGGTCAGGTTATCCACAAAGGGAAGCCCATCAGAATAACAGCGGATCTCTGCAAAAATCCTACCAGACAGAAGAGAGTGGGGGCTGATATTCAACATTCTTAAAAAAAAAAAAAAGAAGGCCAGGCGCGGTGGCTCAAGCCTGTAATCCCAGCACTTTGGGAGGCCGAGGCGGGTGGATCACAAGGTCAAGAAATCAAGACCATCCTGGTCAACATGGTGAAACCCTGTCTCTACTAAAAATACAAAAAATTAGCTGGGCATGGTGGCACGTGCCTGTAATCCCAGCTACTCAGGAGGCTGAGGCAGGAGAATTGCCTGAACCCAGGAGACGGAGGTTGAGGTGAGCCGAGATTGCGCCATTGCACTCCAGCCTGGGTAACAAGAGCGAGACTCTGTCTCAAAAAAAAAAAAAAAAGAAAGAAATTTCAATCCAGAATTTCATATCCAGCCAAACTAAGCTTTATAAGAAAAGGAGAAATAAAATCCTTTACAGACAAGCAAATGCTGAGATTTTGTCATTACCAGTTCTGCCTTAAGAGCTCCTGAAGGAAGCACTACATATGGAAAGGAACAACCAGTACCAGCCACTGCAAAGACAAACCAAAACGTTAAGACCATTGACACTATGAAGCAATTGCGTCAAATTTAAAGTATAAAAACAAAACAAAACAAAAAAAGAATCCACTCGAAAGTGGTAAGCTGGTGTTACCCGTGGGGAGCTGGATACCACTGGAAGGTGGTCACGAAACCCTTACCTTATTTTTTATTTTTAAATTAAAAAAAATTATGGTAAAAAACACATACAATTTACTATCTGAATCATTTTCAAGTGCGCAGTTCGGTCGTTTTTAGTGTATTCGCTTTATTGTACAATAGATCTCCAGACATCTTTCATTTTGCGAAACTGAAACTCTGTGCCCATTGGACAACAAACCCAGGCCGGCTGCGGTGGCTCACCCCTGTAATCCTAACACTTTGGGAGGCTGAGGCAGGGGGATCACCTGAGGTCAGGAGTTCGAGACAGGCCTGGTCTGCATGGCGAAACCCCATCTCTACTAAAAATACAAAAATTAACCAGACATGGTAGCGAGCACCTGTAATCCCAGCTACTCGGAAAGCTGAGGCAAGAGAATCGTTTGAACCCGGGATGTGGAGGTTGCAGTGAGCTAAGATCATGCCACTGCACTCCAGCCTAGGGCACAGAGCAAGACTCTGTCTCTAAATAAATAAATCATAAAAAATAAAAAACAACAACTCCCAATTTCCCCCTTTCTCCAGCTACTGGTGACCACCATTCTACTTTCAAATTCTATAAATTTGACTGGTTTAGACATCTAATATAAATGGAATCACATAGTGAAACCCAGACCCCGTACTGAACCTTCCTAACCCATAGTATTTATGTTTTTCTGGCTGGCATATTTTACTTAGCATAATGTCTTCAAGATTCATCCACGTTGTAGCATGTGTCAGGATTTCCTCCCTTTTGAAGGCTGAGTAATATTTCATCGTATGGATACACCACATTTCATTTATTCATTCATCTGTCAATGGGCACAATAGCCACCCATTGGCTATTGTGAGTAATACCGCTATGAACATGGGTGTGCAAATGTAAGTTTGAGATCCTGCTTTCACTTCTCTCGAATCTATAGTAATCCCTGCTTGCTTGTTCCTTATGACACATTGCAAGATCCCCAGAGGCTGCCTGAAACTGCAGATAGTACCAAACCCTACTGTGGTTTTTTTTTTTTTTCCCCTATACATACCTACTTATAATCAAGTTTAATTTATAAATTACGCACAGTATGTGATTAACAACTATAACTCATAATAAAACAGAAGAGTTATAACCAATATATTAGTATTACTACTACGGCACTTTGGGGCCATTATTAAGTAAAATAAGGATCACTTAAACACAGCACCACTGAGATGGCTACTGAGTGACTCATGAATGGGGAGTGTAGACACTGGACAAGGAGAGGATTTATGTCCTGGGTGGGATGCAACTGACCGAGTGGGATTTCATCACACCACTCAGAATGGCAAGTGATTTAAAATTTATAAATTGTCTATTTCTGGAATTTCCCATGTAACACGTTCAGACTAAGGTTGACCATGGGCAGGTGAAACTGCAGAACAGGGGAAACTACAGTGTAATCAGTGCTGAGATTGCTGGATCATATGACGGTTCTATTTTTAATTTTATGGAAACCACCGTACCGTTCTTATTTTATTTTTATTGTTTGAATATTTTAAAACAAAAATATATTCATGCATTATTTATGTAATTAAGGGTAAAGGAAAAAATTAGTCTAGACAGAGGTAGTTCAAAGGTGACCAAGTACCAACTAAATAGTGGTTTTGGTGACAGCTAAGAACAGGCAGGTTTGGTGGTCGGTGGTCTGCCGAATGGCCAGAGAACTGGGAGTGTTGAATATTAAAGGCCAAGAATTTAATTAGCATTACTACTTGTTTTGTTATTCACAAGTATCCACTATCCTTGCCTGTGGGAGGCTTATAAGTCCCTACCTAACGGTGGCTTTATGAGTTGCTTTGGAGCAATGACCAAGGAGCCACGACCACGAGTGCCTTGAGCCCGTTCCAGGCAGATGTTTTAAGAGCCGGGCCATGATTTTCATGTCCTCCTTCCTCTCTGCTGAGTTAACCAGGCATGCCCCCCACACAGGCTGTGATGGCAGTCTGGGCCCAAAGGGAAGGTGCGTTCAACAGAGCTGCAGCCGAACTTCGACGCACAGGAAGCGTGAATGAGAAATCGAGTTTGGTGGTTGAAAACGGCTGGACTGGCTGGGCATGTTGGCTCACGCCCGTAATCCCAGAACATTGGGAGGCTGACCGGGTGAATCCCCTGCGCTCTGGAGTTTGAGATCAGCCTGGGAAATACGGCAAAACCTTGTCTCTAAAAAAAAAGCAACAAAAATTAGCCAGGTGTGGTGGTGCGAACTGGTCCCAGCTGTTTGGCGGGTTGAGTCAGGGGCAGCTCTTGAACCTGGGAGGTCAAGGCTGCAGGGAGCCAAGATCATGCCCCTGCACTCCAGCCTGGGTGACAAAGTGTCTCAGAAAAAAAAAAGGCTGAACTTATTTTTTGATACCACAGGACACTCTGGTCTGCCTCATGCAAACTGTCTACTTGGACCTTATCTACACGAAGACCATGGACTCTGAGTGGGAAGAAGGATCTGTAAACCGGAGGCCTCCTCCGCTCCAGAAGCCTTCAGTCTTTTGAAGGTAGGTGTAAAACTGCCATCACCATAATACGTCCACATGGCATTCCAGGGACGGGGCTGCACTGCCCAGGACTCGGCCTCTCAGAAATTATCCAGAGCTCTGTCAGGCTGCAAGAGAAAAAGAACATTGCCCTAAACACTCCCTGGTATGTGGAACACTCCCCTATATGATCATCAGGACAAGCTTCAGACGTAGGAGAAATAGGACTGTTCTAGAGGAGGCTACGCCCCGTTCCCTCCCATCAAAAACCTTCTCATGTTAAGGCAGAGGAGGAGTAGCTCTGTCTCATGAACTGTCTTCCAAAATGCAGTGTTGAGAGAATTCACCAATGTGTGAGGTTAGGAAGGGCCACCAACCCATTGTCTCCGGAGCAATGGCAGGCACAGTGTGTGGCAGCCACTTCCAGAGTGCCCTCTGGCAGGAGAAGAAGGACAATCAGCTTCGATCTGGTACAGCAATACCTCCCTGCTTTGCTTGCAGAGTTTTGTCTGATTGGCACCAGTCCAATTCAAGGGGAAGGTGAAACTGGGCCCTGAGTTTAGCCTTATCCCATGGAAATGGCTAAAAAAATTCCTTTTCTACTCATTTGTTGTCTTAGTATTTTCTTTTTAAACCAGAGAACTATGCAAGAAAAGTATTTTAGACAAGCTGTGGCGAAAGAAAACTGAATCATTACAAAGATTAATCATCACTGGCCAAAAAAAAAACAAACCAAAACAGCCTGACGTTAACTCTGTGAAAGCAGGTTTAAAATCAAGGGCATCAGGCTCTCTGGGCCAATGTTTTCATTTTCTGGCCTGTCTCCAGCTGGCCTGAAATGCTGACACAATTGCTGAGAAACAATGACAAATCCAAACATGGTACAAATCCACAGGATTCCAGGTTTTCTGGAATTGTGTGAAACAGACATTTGTTGAAGCAAGTGTCAATTCCCAAATCTCGGTGAAAACATTCCAAGAATATAGTTTTACAGTCTCTAATGAAATGTTCGATGTCAAAGCTGAGGCCTAGTAAGTGGGTGTTTTCTCCTGACACTCTATGTCTGTAGGCAGTGGCGGGAGATTCCCTACGTGCACTCCTCAACTGGCCCTTCCTTAAAGAACATCGTGCATTCTTCCTTTGAAGACAAGGGTGCTCTAGCGAGGAGAAGGTGCACGAGTGTGAGGAATTCAGAATTCCAGCTCTGACTTCAGCACTGACTAACAGAATCTTGGGCAAGTCATAGCATCGCAGGCCTCATTTCTTCTATGTACAAAATGAGGGCAAAACAATTATGGCCCATATATTATATTATCTGATTTGTTAGGACAAATGTCATGACCACATCGGCATGAAGTGGATGAGACTGAGACACTTAACCAGGAGGTGAAAGACCAGAATCATTGGAATTGAGGCAGAAACACCTCACCCCTGGCTCTCCTAGCCAGCTGGTGGGGAGCATGGTGGGGAGCAGAGGTTGGTGGTGGAGCCATTTTGAAGACATAACTGTGGCTGAAATGTACAGTATATTTGGCTATATCTATGCTGACTTTTTAGCAACTTGCATAATATGATATGTATGATTCTAGATGCCATATGTTATGATTTTAGATGGATAAGGAATATGTTTCAGTTGTTCTCAATTGATGCTTTTATTGTGTTTAAAATTTTTCGAGGCAGAGAAATCCTGTGGATGGCGTTAAGGAGAAAAACCCAAACTAAATGGGTCTGCTTCTGATCTTTTGATTAACGAATCCTTTCCAATCTCCACCCTGGTGCCTCAATGGGAGGAGCAGAGGCAATGAGCAGGTCTCTCTTGAAACACAGGGAGATAAGAGGCATCATTCTGGCATGGGTTAGCCATCCCTTTGCATGTGAACCTTTTCAAATGGACGCAGAAAGCTGATGCTAGCCGTTAGCAGAGGGCTGCATCCTTGCAAAGAGAATTTCTATGCCGTTCTAGGTACGACTATAAACTGAAGGGACTTCACACCTCGCACCAACGTGCAGGTGTATAAACATACTGTGCATTATTTACATTGCATTTATTCAAGAGAACAATAACAACAAAAACCTGAAACAGCAATTAGCAAAAGCAAAAACAAAAATGTGTACGTGTGTGGGGAGGTGTGTTTTAGAATGGTGGGTCATTGTCATTTGGAAAAATCTTAGTGTGTTTCTTATGTACATCCATTTTTCGTGAGCATTCTTTAGTTTATCTACATAAAATCAACTTGGGCTTCATCAACTCTGCTGAAAAAAGGAGATGAAACACCAGCAAGAGATCTGGTGGGGACAGATTTTTTAATTACATCATTAATTTCCAAAGACACAGCCATCGTTCTTGAGCTGTGTCAGGTACCCAACATAAAAATGCACTAGAGAAAACATAATTTCGAGTGCTAATAAAAAGAAAACAAAAGGTTTCATTCACCATCAATCTCTGTTTCCTTTGATTTACAGTTTTCAGAAAGCAACAGTGTCATTGAATTACAGGGTCACGGAGCTGCTCCCGGCGGAACACTGATTAGATGGCCTTCCCTGACGTACATTCAGTAAATGAGTGGATGACAGCCAACTCCTCAACACCCGGCCACAGCAGACCTGGTGATCATGGTGAGCGTGTTCTCAGGAAGCAGGGCCAATCATTGCATGGCTGGTGTAGGTCTACTGCACACAGAGCACTTGGCTGGTTTTATTTCAGACATCCTCTCAACGAATACCCTCTTGCCAAAGGAAGAAAGCATTGCCGCAGATAACACAAAACGGTAAATAATCAGCCCGAGGCTTTCCTTAAATCCCCTCTCTCTATTTCCTGAGAGGCATTTTCTGGAATTCCCATCTGCATCACACAGGACAAGTGCTACATTCGTTACTGGGTAGGTCACAGAGTGACGAGGAGTAGTTCTCACTTCTCTTGGAATTACGGAGTAGCCTCCACCAGGGAGGGGCGCGCAGGGTACCGTCACTGTACTGGTGGTGTTTTACAGCTTGAGCTGGGTGATGAGAACATGAGCATCATTCCCTAGCCCTTTTCTTACATATCTTAAATATAGCATAGCATAACATTTCTAAGAAAAGTAGACTCAAATATGAGGGCTTTGGGAACTAATTCAATTCTCATAAATTATTTATGTCCGTATGCCCTTTTTTGCTCCAGACAAGAATTATTTCATGCAATTAAAATTTTCTCCACTCACAGAAGTATTTCTTGCTATTATTTAAATGATAAAGATATGCACAAAAAAGAAATAGTAGATCTAAGCACTATTTGCAGGAAGTGGGTGAGGGGGACGTCCTTGTTCCAGTTTCAAACCTCTCCTCAAATAGAGCCAATCTCTCTGGCTGAGTGCATCTTCTTCCAGACCATTTTCTACATCTATAGGTACATACATTCACACTTTGCACTTTCCAATGCAATGACGGTTTTTAACTCATGCGTCTTGTTCATCTTTTCTGGCCATTGACCGCTTAAGGTGGGCAAGAAGCAAGGACTGATGTCCTGGGTTAGAAGGGACAAGGATGTTTGGAAGGAAAAGTTCCATGATTAGAGTGACGGCTATGATCTTAATGGAAAAATTTTGATGGGAATCGTGACGTGTTAAACTTGCCCTAGAATCATGTGCCTAAAGACTTGTGCAAGACATTCGAAGTACGAGAACAGAAGGGTGACAGTCACCAGCTGGGGCCCTTGGGACCTTTTTGTTAGTTACGCCTGGAGAACCACCAAGTCTCTTGGCTCAAGGGCTGAGTGCTGAGACATGGAGCCTAAATGGGCCAGGCACAACGGGTCAAAACTAAGCAAGGGAGCTAGTTTTATGATTTAAGCTGTCTGCAAAGAGGCTGCACATGTGGACTGTTTATGACTGAGATGAAGTAGATTATTCTAAGGGCCATGTATCTCAGAGCATCAGGAGTTGGGTGATTCCCAGCTGAGCAGAAGCAGGATCACACACAAGGAACAGAGCTGTGGTCCTATGGCCCTGATCGAAAGAGGGATCCCTTTTTGTCCCTTGGATAGTGGTGAAAGATATAAATACCAAATCTTGGCAAGCCTGCCACTTTGTGGCTGTTTTGGGACAAAAGGTCTTCTTCCTTCAACTCCTTGGGAATGAGAATCTCCAACTTAAAGTGGGACTCATGAGCTGCCCCATTGCATGCATGGACACTTGCTGTGTGCACACAGTGCCCTGAGAGCCAGGCTGCCTTCCTCAGGCTGTGATTATCTTCCACCACTTGGTGCTTCCTTACTCTTCCTCTACACTTTTCTTTTCCTTCTTTGTGTATCTAACATGAAATCCTTTTGTGTAGATTTTTTTCTCTTATACTGTTTTAAAATTGGGGATAATAATTTTCATGCCATAAAACTCACCGTTTAAAGTAAATAATTTGGCTGGGAATGCTGGCTTATGCCTGTAATCCCAGTGTTTTCAGTAGGCTCAGGTGGGTGGATCGCCTGAGGTCAGGAGTTCAAGACCAGCCTGACCAACATAGTGAAACTGCATTGCTACTAAAAATGTAAAATGAGCAGGGCATGGTGGCAGGCGTCTGTAATTTTAGCTACTTGGGAGGCTGAGGCAGGAGAATCACTTGAACCCAGGAGGTGAAGCTTGCAGTGAGCTGAGATCGCACCACTACACTCTAGCCTGGGCAACAAGAATGAAACTCTGTCTCAAAAAAAGAGAAAAGGTATGTATTTCAGTGACCTTAGCGTAAACACGTTCCTTCAGCAGAACCTACTTTTCCTCTCAGTGCAGCAGACTGTTCTCTGTCGTGACTCTTTCAGGGTGCAGTGTTCTTCCTGCATTTGTTTCCATCTGACAAAGATGAACTAGAACAAAGCAGGAGGTCTGCTTTCCCCTCCGGCCACCTCCATCCCCGCCTGCAGTTGGCATGAATGCCCCTGCCTTCAGTCCTGCCACTGATTGGTATCTGACTGCCCACTGGCTCCCCATATGCTAAAAGCACACTCCAGCCTGCCTCGTGATATCTGACAGAGGGAGGGTGCTAATAATTCACACACACTCCATTGATTTGTGCCATCTTCTCAGTTCCTCTTACTCCCTCTTTTTCCCTAGAGATACAGTTGGGAAACTAGCAAACAGTCCTTGAAGTCAAGCTGAGTTTCTGAATTTATTGCATTCCTAAAATAGTGGGGAAAAAAATCAAGAACTGAGCCTCAAGAAAACCACATACTAGCAAACTATATTCCTGTGTGATTGTGTTGTAGAAGAAACTGGGTTCTTGTCCCACGACCAGGAAAATTTAGGTATGTCTTGTAGGATGAGTAGGGCAGGGTTTATTGGGTGAAAAGAAGAAAAGAAAAGAAGAACTCTCAGCTAAGTGAGAGTCCTGCTAGCAGGCCCCCACCTTACAGATTGAACCCCAGGCCACCACCCAGGAACCCAAGAGGCCAGCCTTCTCCCCCTCTGCAAACAGGGCAAACGTTCCCTGACTCCACCTCCTTTCCCCAGTACACAGGAGGGCATTACTCAGAGAGCATCCATTGGGAAAGGGCAGGCTTCATCCAGGACCAGCAGTAAACAGTAAACAGCCTTCAGGCTGTTTTAGGCTTGAAAGCAGAGTTTCGCTGGAGACCGTGACTGTCTCCTGTCTCTATCAATAGTAAAGCAGTCTGGCAAATCCACACCTTCAGGGATATGACATGTACTGAGAAAGGATATTCCCTGATGTTAAGAAAATAATGGGCAGGCTCATACAAGTCATTATCTTTCTGCATGAGACTAGACAGTTCAGGAGACATAGCCAGGGCATATCTGGTATTTGTCTGATTTCACTGCACAAAGTGATCATCCAACGGCCAAAAATAACTATGGATGCATACAACTTTATGAGAATATAATAAAGAGAATTCTAAACTCACAAAACATTAAGAATTAAGGAGTATTCATTTTCCAAAATCAATGGTGCGTTTTTGTGCTGCTGAAATTTTGTTGTACTGGATGTGGCTGACAACAAAGGGGTCAGAGGCTGCAGAGATTTCCGTGCTGATAATTTTTGCACTGCAATATGGATACCTCAGAATGTAGAGTAGGATGAACCCTCAGAAACTCAGGACCATATGGTTGTGTGATTACTCACGATTATTAGCCAGATCAGAGTGGATATTTGTATTTTAAATTGATGTTGCTGGAGACTCCCCCCATAAAAGCTGATGAAAACTATAACTCCTGGAATTCCAGTAAAGTTGAGAGGTGAAGAAAGTTGGTAAATTAACTTGACTAGTCTCAGACAGCTGCTTGCCTACCCACGGAACCCTGAAAAACCACCAGGCAGGAGACCTTTGCCCACACAGCTTTGTAAATGACAGCAGTGCTGTGAATCGCCTTCCCCCAGGAGCTTAGGAAACGCAGCGAGGGTGGGTCCCATCCTAAGCTCATTCAGCAGGTCTTGAGTTGGATAGAAGCCTCTGAAATTTCCACAAGCTCCTTGATGATTCTGCAACAGACCAGCATTTCAGAACCTCGAATACAATGAAAACCGTTTACATTTGAAATCAAGTAGTCATGAGTTCAGATTTAGAGTCCTGCCTTGGGTGACCTTGAGCAAGTTGCATCTCTCTGAGCTTCAGTTTTCTCTACGTTCCCTACATTGCAGGGCTATTGTGAGGATTCAGTTAATGGATGCAGTAAGTGTTGGTCTCAGCGCTTGCCACCTCGTGGATGATTAATAAACATAGCTCCCGTATTAGTCTGCTTGGACTAACTGCTGTGACCAAGTACCACAGAACAGGTGCCTCAAACAAACAAAATTTATTTTCTCATAACTCTGGAGGCTGGGTGTCCAGGATCAAGATGTTGGCAGGGTTGGCTTCTCCTGACACCTCTCTCCTTGGTTTGCAGATGGCCACCTTCTCGCTGTGTCCTCACGGGCCTTTTCTCGGTGCCCACGCCCTGTGTCTCTTCCTCTTCTTATAAGGGCACCAGTCTTATTGTATTAGGGCCCCATCTTAGGACCTCATTTAATGTTAATCCTCTCCTTAAAGGCTCTGTCTCCAAATACAGTCACGTGGGGGTTAGAGCTTCAACCTATGAACTGTGGGGGCTACAACTTCATCCATAACATTTCCCTCACCAGGTCCTTTTTCCTATTGTCCGTCCCGTTCCCATCGGCATCTGCAGTAGTTTATGTATGAACTATCTTTAACTCAAAAGAATACTTTGATGATAATCGTTTCATAAGAGCTCTGATTGAAGGTGAGGGTGAGGACAGGGTGGGGATATTTTGCTCAACGCCCGGGCTTTGTGGAAAGCCAGACCCCCAAGCCCTCCAAGACACTCAACTCTTACCTAAAGTATTTGATTACTCTTGCCGGTTAAATTTCTTTTGAACTAGCCAAGGTTTCTTTTGAACTAAAAAAAAAAAATGGAGACGGAGAAGGCACAGAATTCCCCTAGGTCCAAATTTTGAGTCCTTGCATTTCCAGATTTTGAAGGTTGGTTTGTTTTACTCTCTTACGATACATCACAGCAGAGTAAAGAAAAGATTTTTCACATTTCCTAAGCAGAAAGCATAACTTGCGGCATATTATTTCTTGGCAGAGTGGTAACTGAGCACCTATTTTTAGAGGCTATAATATTCTGCTTTAGACATGTGAGTCTCTACCCCACGCTGCCTCTCTCTTCCCTGTCCCCAAATGTCTCCTTCGTGGTTGCATACAAAGTTCCATAGAGGCTGGCAGCCTCAGAATCGAACTTGTGTGAATTTTGTTCATTCTGATCTTACATGGTAGCACCTTACGGTCTCAGAATCCATCCTTTATGTAACTGGCAACGCACTGAAGTGATTCAGTCTATGAATCACAACCATTGCATTGTTCTTTTATTCATATTAGAATGAATTAAGTTTTCTGGCTCAGACTATAAATTTTACTGCTTTTCTAATTTCTCACCTTCCTTGGCTGTTTGTTTTTTCCCAGGAAACTGAAGCAGTCTTCCAGAAATATATGCGTTTATCACATATATATATATATATATATATATATATTCATATTCCTCTGCTTGATTTAAAATGTGCTACTATGATTACTCTGAATTGTAAATGACAAATTGAATGGAGAAGGCTGGGAAGAGTTACTTATTTGTAATAATGTAATGTATATTTTTCTTTGATAACTTAAGCAGAGATTAAGGCCAAAGGTATGGCATTAATTAAGGCCTAATCTCTGCCTAAGTTAGGAGCATTTCAGATGCATTATCATCCAGACAGTTCTAACCACTCCAGTGGCCTGCAGCAGTCAAAATACCCATCTCTTTGCCCCTCTCATTTCTTGTTTGCCCCGTACTTGGGGAAGGGGTTATACGGTTAAATCCCAGAATGTCAGAGCTCAAAGAGCTCTTAGAATCTCTGAATCCAATATCCCCTCTTTCCCTCAACTTTTAATTAAACCGAAGTCAAACCGCATCATTTTCCAGCACCCCCCTGCTGTGAAGAAGGGCACAGTCTACTGCTCTTGGGTTCAGCTGTATGACTTGCTTTGGACAATGGGATATTAAGAGATATCATGTGATGAGAATCTTGGGAAATGCTTATGCATTTGGAGTGCTCTCTGCTACTTCCACTAGTCCGAGGAGAATGTGTCTGGGCTAGCCTGTAGATTTCAGAGAGGAAAAATGAGACATTTGAGCATTATTACCAGCAAAGCTTTCTCAGCCCAAGCCAAGGGCAGAGCTCCCCAGTTGACCTGCAGATAATTGAGTGAAGCCAGTCAAGATCAGCAGAGCCACCTAGCCCAGCCCAGCCCAACCTTGATCCACCAAACTCCAGGCAACTCACAGATAAGTAAGTTATAAAAATAGATGGTCACCATTCATAAGTCATTAACTTCGGGGAGGTTCATGATGCAGTATTTTTGTGGCAATGACAAATACATTAAGTGTGTCACTTGTTTCCTCTTGTCATCTGCCAGATCTCTCCGTTTGAAAAGTTCTTTTTACATTTTGTAATTTATAAGTAATAATATGTAGGATGATACTTCTAGACCGTGTATATTCATTCACATTTTATTCAATTATTTCAGCAGCCATTCATGATCCTTGTCTGAATTATTACATTGAGAATTGCAAACTGCTGATTTTTCTATTATTCCTTCTACATTAATCAGCTAAGTGTGCTTTTGTAAAGAGCATTTCCTCGCCCACTTCTTATTGTAGTACAAGTAAAAGCTCATGGGTTCTCTTTTATTCAATAAGTTATAACCCATTACTGTAATCCATTGCTATTAATGCATTATTCTTTTTGATGCTCAAATTGCATCCAGTTTGGCCAGTGGGAGCTCCTTCAAGGCAGCCTTTGTGTCCTTTCTACACTTTCCCTTCAGTCTTTAAGCACTTTCTGCCTTTTGGCAATGTGAGATATTCTCTGTTGCTGGATTTAATTTGCTGATATTTTGTTAAGGATTTTTGTCTTGGTGTTCACAAGAGATGCTGATCTGTAGTTTTCTTGTAATGTCCTTGTCATGTTTTTGTATTGGAGAGTTGGCCTCATGATATGAATTGGGAAGTAGTTCCTTCCTCTTCTATTTTCATAAAGACTTGTGAAGAATTGGTATTATTTCCTCCTTACATATTTGGTAGAATTCATCAGAGAAGTCACCTAGGACTGGGGTGCTTTTGTAGAGGGTTTTGTCTTTCCAGTGCTTTCTCTTTGCAGTCTTCATTTGATATTAAGGACTCAGCCCCTACTCAGTTGTTGCTTATATTTGCACAGTAAATGTTGTCCGCCATTTTACTTTTAACCTTTCCCAGACACTTGGTCTAATCATGTACATTTTGGGTAGTATATAGTTGTATTTTATTTTTTGTAGGTTTTAACTTCTTGTGTTCTCTGGGACTTTGGCTTTTCTGTCATTGTCTGAGTTCTGTCTTGAAGGCTCATCTATGGTCTTTCCAGATATGTTAGTTCTTCCAAGCCTGCATTCCTAGTTGGTGGTCTTTTCCTCTGTACCCCTGATCACCTCAAATTACCATTACCTCCACCTGCACATGACCCCATTGTTACTAGCTTGTTCAAAATTAATCTCAGAGTCTATTAACAGGGCCCAACCCACAAGTGGCTCTTAGTAAAGACTTATTTATTTTATTTTTCTGAGACAGAGTCTTGCTCTGTTGCCAGACTGGACTGCAGTGGCACAATCTCGGCTCACTGCAACCTCTGCCCCCCGGGTTCAAGCAATTGTCCTGCCGCAGCCTCCTGAATAGCTGGGACAATAAAGATTTACTTAATGAATGATGATAGGTATGGCATTAGTTAGAATCAGGTTAATGATAAAAAACATAAAGAAAACCCAAATATCAGTGGTTTAAAAAGGTGATTTATCCCTTTCTTATATAACAGTCTTTAGGCCTCGAGGCATTTTGTCCAGTTTGGTTCAATAAATCCTCAGAGACACAGGCTCCTTCTAAATTATTATTCTGCCATCCCTAGAGTATACATAATTCTCATCCTCAAAGTGTAAGATGACCCACATCTGAAGCCACAGGATGGAAGAAGGAATGAAGAACCTGCAGAGGTCATAGTCCAGGAGTCTGTTAGGGAGGGTTCCTGGACTCTGTCACATGCACAGCACTTCAGCTTAGGTATCGTTAGCCAGAATTTAGTCACATGGCCACGCTTTTTATGAGAGAAGCTGGAATATGTTGTCTTAGTCTGGATAGCAATGTGCCCTGCTTAAATTGTATGAGAAGAGGGAGAAACGATTTCCTGGGAATCTTTAGCAAATGGAGAAGACTAAAGCCCTGAAAAGACATGGCATATTTGTAAAAACAACATGAAGTGTGATGGAGTGGGATCATAGCAGGAACGAGGCAACATGGTAGATTCACTAAAAGGAGAGGGAGGGGCTAGACTGGAGCATCTTTGACAATAAGGTTTAGACTTTGGATATTATCCTGTGGACTATATATATATATATATATATATATATATATATATATACGTATATTTTATTGCATTTTAGGTTTTGGAGTACACGTGAAGAACATGCAAGATTGTTGCATAGGTGCACACGTGGCAGTGTGATTTGCTGCCTTCCTCCCCATCACCTATATCTGGCATTTCTCCCCACATTATCCCTCCCCAACTCCCCAGCCCCTGCTGTCCCTCCCCTAGTTCCCCCCATAGACCCCAGTGTGTGATGCTCCCCTCCCTGTGTCCATGTGTTCTCATTGTTCAACACCTGCCTATGAGTGAGAACATGTGGTGTTTGATTTTCTGTTCTTGTGTCAATTTGCTGAGAACGATGGTTTCCAGGTTCATCCATGTCCCTACAAAGGACACAAACTCATCATTTCTTATGGTTGCATAGTATTCCATGGTGTATATGTGCCTATGGACTATTTTTATCAGTCAAGATTTTGAGAGAAATAAACGGCACTCTTGAAAGGGGTGAAATGTGTTTAATAAAGAGACTATTTAAAAAGTGGGCAGGATTGAGAAAAATGAGCAAGGGATGTGAAGCGCTCCGGGGCCAGCAACAACAGGAAGCTGCTATCCCTGCCAGGACTTTCGGGGCACATGGGCAAGCAGTCACTGGAACCCAGCAGCTGTGGTTGTAGGAAATGGGCTTCAGATAAGAGCTGTGCCTTTGGGAGAGCAACATTGTTACCGCAACATGTGCCCTGAAAGCAGAAGTGGTGACATAACTTGCAGGACCCAGTACAAAATGAAAATGAAGTCCCCTTGTTCAAAACTTAGTCAGAATTCCAAGATGGCAACAGCAGGCTGTTAAACCAAGCGTGGAGTCTTTCTGAGCACGGGGCCCTACGCAACGGTACAGATTGAGCGCCCCTGAAGCTGGCTTGCTTGCCAGGGAAGATGCCGGAGGGAAAACACCCTAAACAACTCTATCTTCCAGCCCTCTGACTTTTGCCAATGGTTCCCTTTGCCCATCCCCAAGAAGTAGTTAGAATGAAGAGCCTGATTGATGCCATCCATGAAGGTCAGGCGTCGGATGGGAGTGAACAGCACATCTAAGCTGGGGAGATCTAGCTCCACCATGGAGGCCCATTAGAAATGTTTCAGCAGAATAACCTGTCCAATTTATTTTTAGAAAGAGCTTTTTGGCAGCAGTGCAGAGGAAGGACTGGAGAACCTGCAGGCAGAAAGACCAGTTAGGAGGCTATTATGATGTTCTATGGTATTTATTTTTTAAATCAAACTCACAGTAAGAAATACGTTTTATATTTGTATCCATAACCAGTGACAGATACATACATATCAAGGAAACTCAAAGTTTATGAAACAACGTAAATCCTTACCCAGTGAAACAATACTTAACCTTATTAGAAGCAAAGTGTTCTGGTTTCATTAAAAAATGCTGGTTCCAAACCACAGAATTGATTCTGTGAATCAGAGCTTTTGATTTAAAAAATATTGGTCTAAGTAGTATGACAAGCAGAATAATGCCCTTCCTACAAGATGTTAATGATGTAATTCTTGGAACCTGGGAATATTTGAACGGCATATTGTTGAATTTTATATACATTGCAAGACCTAAGAAGTGAAAATATTACTTCATATGGCAAAGGGATTCAGCATATTTGATGGTGCTAAGGACCTTGCCATAGAGGTTACCTTGGATTATCCAGTCAGGGCCAATGTAATCTCAAAGGTTCTTACAGGTGACAGAGGTAGCCAGGAGAGTCAGAGATGAGATGATGTGATGAAGTGAGCAGGGTCTGAGTGACACAGCTGGCAACGGATGACTTGGATGAAGTGGAAGGGGTTTGGAAGCCAAGGAAGGCCAGCAAACTCTAGACGGCAGAAGAGGTCAGGGAATGGATTCTCCTCTGGAGTCCTCCAAAGGAACTCAGCCCTGCTAACACCTTGGTTTTAGCCCGGTGAGATCCGCAAGACTTCTGACCTCCGGAACTGTGAGATGGTAAACAGGAATTGCTTTAAGCACTCAGGTTTGCAGTGATAGGTTATGGTAGCAATATGAAACTAGAACATGGAGGGAGATGGAGACAGCGGGTGAAGGTAGTGTCAGCGTGGGAGGGGTGGAGAAGAAGGGGCCTGATATTCCAGCAGGACTTCTCTCTTTTGAGAGGCGTAGGGTGTGAGTCTTCTCTTAGGTCAAGGACCACAGCCCCAGGACAAACCATGGTGCTTCTTCCCTTCAAGTTTTATATTCTTGGGGAAGTTAAAATGAGTATGGAAGACTTAGAAGGGGACAAAAGCCTGTTTTAAAACTGTTTTAGTGACATGAATGTTTGGTCTCAGGGCAATTAGATGAATACGCGGTGCCTGTGAGGTAATCTAGAAAATGGAAGGAACCACCTACATGTTTTTTTTTTTTTGTTTGTTTTTTTACGTAGCTTTAACTGCTTGAGGAAGTGAACTGAATCAGCAAAGCTCTCACAGATGGTTGTATTTAGAACCCACAAAACAAAGCAAACATTACTGATTTTTACAGAAGTGAAAGAAGAAATGGCTACCAGGTGGAAGGGGTCATTAGACCTGCAGTGAAACTAGGAGATGAGTGATTACTCAAAGGGGCAGATGAGCAAGTGAGTTAGCACAAAACTAGTCGTATCTATTGTTGAACGCTGGACAGACACATCAATCTCGTAATGATGTGCTTCTAGTAAGATCACTCATATTTATAAGTGTAATGATCAATTCATAAGTATACTTGTTTTGAAAGCACAAATCATCTGAAAAACAAAACTGGAAAATATAATTTAAAATAAGAAATCATTTACAATATCAAGAGAAAATATAAGGTACTTAAGGGAACAAATCCAAAGATATCCAAGACCTTTACCTAGAAAATTATGAAACTTTACAGAGGCCACATGCAGTGGCTCACATCTGTAATCCCAGCACTTTAGGAGGCCGAGGTGGGAAGATGGCTTGAGGTCAGGAGTTTCAGGCCAGCCTGGGGAACGTGGTGAGACCCGTTTTTTACAGAAAAGTTTTTTGAAAGTTAGCCAGGCTTGGTGGCACACACCTGTAGTCCCAGCCACTCTGGAGGTGAAGGTGAGAGAAACGCTTGAGATCAGGAGGTACAGATGCAGTGAGCCATGTTTGTGCTACTGCCTTTCAGACTGGGTGACAGAGAAATCTTGCCTCTAAAATTAAAATAAAGAAAACTTTATAGAAAGACATAGCAAGACCTAATAAATGAAAAGGAAGATCATGTTTGTGGATAAGATGATTATTTTAAAGATGCCAAATCTACCACCAAATTATTCTATACGTTCAGTGCAGTAAAAATCATTACTTCAATGAGTGTGAGTGTGTGTGTACTTTAACAAGGTGATCCCAGAGTCCATGCAGACCAGGAAAGGTGAAGAATTTCCAGCACTATGGGATGCATTGTCCTTTCGGTTGGCTGCCTTATTCTAAGGCTCTGTCAATAGGACCGTGTGGCATGGAAGCAGGAAAAGATACACAGACTCACAGGACAGAGAGCAACAAACCACACACCTGTGTGGCATTAATCTATGCCAGTGGCACAGAAGTGCCATTAGAGCTCAGAAGTAAAGAGTGAATTGTGCAATAAATGGCAATGGGACAACTGACTGTCAACATGAGAAAGCATAACAATAAGCCTAAATGTGAAAAGCAAAACTTTAAAACTTTTAGAAGAAGACTATAAGAAGATATTGTTATAAAATTTAAAACTGAAGTATAACAACAAAAAAAAAGCCCATAAATACCACAAAAGAGCCAACCAAGCCTGAGAGAAAAAATTGTAAATACAGATAACTAATCAAGGAGTAGTGCCCAGAATATATTAGTAAACCTACATATCAATTTCAGCCAAGCAACCCAGCAGGTAAGTGGGCAACGGGTACATACTGGCAATTCACAGAAAAGGAGACCTAAATAGATGGTAAATACACAATGGCATGCTCAATTTCATTAGTAATTGAACAAACAAAAGCAAATAAGAGATGTTATCCCACTTCATCAAAGTGGCAAAAACGTTTAAATGTGGCAATATCCAGTGTTGGAGAGAATGTGGGAAACAAACTTTCATACTATCCTGGTGAGAATGTAAATTGACACAAACATTTTGGCAAACAATATGATGGTATCTAGAGAAGTTGAAGAGGTGCATATTCGACAACCCAGCAACTCCACTCCTAGAAATGTTCCCTACAGAAACTTAAGCATGTGTATAAGGAGACTCATCCTACCCTCATTTCAGCATTGTCTATACTGGAAGCAACAAACTATGCATCACTAGGAGAATCAACAGTGATATATTCATCCAAAGAAGTACTATAAGTTAGTCAAAAATGAATTAACTAGGGCCTCGTGTCTTTTTTTGGTAGGGGGGAGACAGAGGCTCACTGCAACCTCTACCTCCCAGGCTCAAGCGATTCTCCTACTTCAGCTCCCAGGTAGCTGAGATTACAGGTGCACACCACCAGCCCCAGCTAATTTTTGTAGTTTTAGTAGAGAAGGGGTTTCACCATGTTGGTCAGGCTGGTCTCAATCTCCTGACCTCAAAACACCCGCCTCAGCCTCCCAAAGCGCTAGGATTACTGGTGTGAGCCACCATGCCCAGCCTTAACAGTAAGTCTTAAAAAACGCAGTGTTGATCAGAAAGTAAAGTTGTAGTAAAATATGTATTGTTTATTTAGTGAAATATGTTTTAGTAAAATTGTATGCAAAACAATCCTATATTGTTTATGTGTGCAAACATGTGTGAAGATTATAAAACATATCCATGAGTATGGTAAGACCAAGCTCGGAACAGAAATCAGGTTCAGGAAGAAGGGAGGAGACGGAATGAAGGTGGGTGGGAATACACAGGAGGCTGATGTGTAAGGTTTTGTTTATACTTGATATACATTATTGTATTTTGTACTTGTTACTGATACTTTTTTTGCACGCTTGAACAATTTTATTTCAAAAACTCTAACCCTTCCATGTGACAACAAAGCCACCCACTATCTTCCCCTCTCTCAGGCGTCTTTGCCAACCTTTGCAGACTCCCGCCTACTGTTCCTCATGGACCACTGGGGCCTGGACATACCAAAGTTTTGGGTCATTTCCTGAATGTGCCCCTTTTCTTTATGCTCTTACTTATTGCTTCCCCTCCCTCTAATGCCTTCCCTCTAAACCCCATCTGGAAAGCTATTCCTCCTAGATTCATTTCATGTATCATCTCTGGAGTGAAAGCTGCTTTTTTCTTCAATGTCATGTCTCTTGAATGTGCACAGGACTCAACTAGAGATCTTATTAAGGTTGGTTGTGATGACTCACACCTGTAATCCCAGCATTTTGGGAGGTCAAGGTGGTAGGATTGTTTGAACCCACGAGTTCAAGTCCAGCTTTGTCAACATAGTGAGAGCCTGTCTCTACAAAAATAAAAATAAAAATAGCCAAGCATGGTGGCATGCGCCTGCAGTCCTAGCTACGAACAGGAAGATTGGTTAAGCCCAGGAGTTTGAGGCTGCAGTGAGCTATGATTGCCCCACTGCACAGCAGCCTGGGTGACAGATTGAGACCCTGTCTCAGAAAAACAAAAAAACAGAGAGAAAAACTCAGGGTCTGATTCGGTAGGTCTAGCTGGGGTCCCTGATTCTGCACTGCTAATGAGCTCTCTGGCAGAGCTGATGGGGTGGTCTGTGAGCAGCCAGGTTCTCATGACCCCACCTTCTTCCTGGACTCCCATCCCTGCTCTGTTTTCCCTTCTTGCAACATTCATTGTGTTGTTTTGGGTCTGTTTTTGATATCTGTCTTTTTAATGAAACTAGTAAGGATAGTAACTCCAAAGGGTAGCAGTCCTGCCCCGCACCTCACAGTATTACCAGCACCCAGTATTCATTTGTCAAACGTTTGAAACACTTCAACGTCGAAAGTGCAATTGTATTTTGTGCCTCAGGTGAAACCTTATTAAATCTCTTAAAACAGTTCTGCTTAAGTTGTGCTTTATATCCCAGGCCAGTGGGAACAGGTAGGCAGAGCTGTCAATGCATATTGTCTGCAGATCAGGTCTGAGTAAGTTCCTAATTACAGTGCTCAGTGGGAGGGGAGAGCTGGAAAAATGTTTTGAACCCTAGGGCAGAGAAATCTTTGGAGTTCCAGGGGTATTAGCAGCGACTTAGTCACAGGACAGGGTTTTGCTGTCAGCACTAAGGGGGCTCATAGGAGGTTTGCAGACCTGTAAGAATAGTAAAAATAAATAAATAACTAAAGCAGGCAGAGAGAAAGGGTAGGTGAAGCTGCCTGAAGATGCACCCGAGCGGCCTGGCCGAGGTTCCGCTCCTGCAAGCCCTCTCTGTTGGCTGAGAGACCAGCCAGCTCCACCTGCGAGAGGCGGCACCGCCAGGCAGGGTGGAGCGAAGCGCAGGCTCTCACCTGCCCTCGAGTCCAAGCCTGGTGCCGCCACTTGGCAGCTATGACATCTTGGGCAACTTGATTCACCTTTCTGGGCCTTCAGGTGCCAGATTTAGAACATGAAATATGCACGAAACATACGTATACTAGAAAAGTGTTACTGGTTTGCCTGAAATTCAAATATAACCAGATATCTTGTAGTTTATCTAGCAAGCTTATCTGCACCTCACTCTCTTTGTGTCTCAGATGGACATAATAGAGTAGCTACCTCCTAAGGTTGTGAGGATGGAGTGATTCTACAGATGTAAAGTGCTCGACATAGAGCATGGCTCCAAAAACATGCTCAGAAGGTCACATTACTACCATTTCCTCACCTTGCGGTCGGCATCTGTTGCCAGAATCGTTACTACAAGTTCTAACTATTCACCCTAATTGCAATTCCTCCTCCCTTTCACTTCTTCTCCATGTGACTGCCTGAGATAACATTTGAAAATATCAATCTGGGCCAGGCGAGGTAGCTCATGTGTGTAATCCCAGCATTTTGGGAGGCCAAGGAGGGTGGATCATCTGAAGTCAGGAGTTCAAGACCAGCCTGACCAACATGGTGAAACTCCTTTTCTACTAAAACTACAAAAAATTGGCCCAGCGTGGTAGCATGCACCTGTAATCCTAACTATTAGGGAGGCTGAGGCAGAAGAATTGCTTGAACCTGGGAGGCGGAGGTTGCAGTGAGCCAAGATCACACCATTGCACTCCAGCCTGGGCAACAGAGTGTAACTCTGACTCAAAAAACAAAAAAAAAAAAAACAGAAAATATCAATCTAGTCATGTACGTTAAATGCTACTCAAAATCTTTGAATGACCCTTACCCACAGGATCAAATCCACACTTCTCAGTCTTGTACTCCCTCCCCTTTTCAATCTCTCCCTTCAAAATTTTTTTTAGAGATGGGGTTTCATTCTGTCGCCTAAGCTGGAGTGCAGCAGCGCAATCACAGCTCACTGCAGCCTGGGACTCCTGGGCTTAAGCGATCCTCCTGCCCCAGCCTCCCAAATAGCTGGGACTCCAGGCTCCTGGCTCCCATTCTAATCTCCATGCCCACCACCTCTCCCGCTCAGATCCCACGCCATGTCTAACCAACTCTCTCCTGCTCTCTGCCTTCCTTAGTGGCACCCTGTGCCTGGAATCCCTTTCTCCCCTTGGCCCCTGATAAACATCTGTCCATCCTTTGGAGTTTTGCTTAAGATTGGCTCCTCTAGAAACTTCCCTCACACCACCACTGTGAGCCTCACCAAGTTCCTCATCCAGCTCCACATTTGGATTCTTAGAGTGCTTTTCACAGACATTTGCTCCCATCATTATATTAGAATTATCTTAATGTTTGTGTTATGCTTCTCTAACAGTACAACGTGTGTGTAAATTAATTTTTATACAAAACCTGGAGCTTTTAGTTCGTATTTGAAGTGTCTTAGTCAGGAACTCATACATGAAGGGTAGTTAGTGAACGCTGGAAAAGCCCTAGCAGGAGTTCACAGCCCAGAGGGGCTGCAGCAACTTCGATATCCTTATTCGAATCTGCACCAGAGGAACTGTCCTTTGGGTAAGGGATGCGGAAAGTAATTTTCCACTTACAGAATGGGTTTTCCACTTACATGGCAGGCCAGAAAGACTCATACAGGCATCTCTGCCCTCTCATGGGCAGAATAGAGAGCCCCGGAGGTCTAAACCCGGCTCATCCTGGGCCCTGGGCCCTCCGCTTACCAAAGGCTTCTGCCACTGATTAGATTTATTGACCTATCATCAAGATACAGCTGCATTTGCCTCTAGTGAAACTTTCCTGCAGGGTGTTTGTTGGAGGGGCTGAAAGAACAGAGATTGAGGACATATCCTGCAGGGTGTTTGTTGGAGGGACTGAAAGAACAGAGATTGAGGACATCGCCAAAATTACAGAACAGGTTGAGTGGCTGGCTGTTTACCTCTTGTTAATGAAAGTTGATTCATGTTTTGGAATGGGGCCTATAATTCGCTCTCATTTTAACGCATTACTCTGTAGGGAGGAGGTCAGATGGAGGCATTTGTGGGGTTCCCTTGGTCACTGGAAGCCATCATCATCCACCAAAAAAGACCTGACACTCATGAACCAAATTGGTTTAGATCAGTTTCTTTTATCTAAGTAAAGGTGAGCTGAAGAGTAGGGGCCTGTGTTAATCACCTTTGTGACTAGCCCCTGGCCCCCCTGGAGGTGCTTGGCAAGTGCTTGTTGACAGAACAAGGGCACCCTTGAAAGATGGAAGGCCAAAGACTCTTTATTGCTGAGCCAAGCTTTGAAACGTTGAGGACAAACTCAGACGTCTGATCAGAACCATCAACAATCAGGCTGAAAACATATAAGATAACAAAGGATACGTGACAAAAGTTCCTTTTGATATCTTTTCATTGAAATTTATTCTGTAAGAAATAGCTTTCCCTTTGAGAATTCACAGTGCACATCATCACATTTGCATTTAAAGGCACTGAGGAATCCTTGAAGTAAATCCCTCTCAATTATGTCTCTGGGTATTCCTCCTCAAAACCCATAATCATAGTCGAATGATGAGAAAATACCAAGCAAACCAAAATTGAGAGATATTCTACAGCATACCTGGCCCCCACTGAAAACTGTCAAGGTGCTGATACATAAGGAAAGACTGAGAAGGCTGGAGGAGACTGAGGAGGCATGATGATTAAATGCTATGTGGGACTCTGGATGAAATACTGGAACAGAGAAAGGACGTTAGTAGAAATACTGGCGAAATACAAATAATGCCTGGGGTTCCGTGGATGATACTGTAACAATGTTAATTTCTTGTTTTTGACAAATATACCATGGTAATATAAGGTGTTAACATTAGGGGAAACTGCATAGGAGGTATATGGGAACTGTGTATAATATATTTGCAACTTTTCTGTAAAATTAAAACTGTTCCAAAGGAAAAAGTTTATTTAAAAAATAAATATAGTTAAAAATAAAGGCAAATATTTGACTCACTGGATTTATTTTAGAAGTAAAGAGGAATCTTGTTCTTGATAATAAAGCAGAAAATTTAAATAGGAGGCATGCGGAGAACCGCTGCCATTGGGAAGCTCAGTTCCAGGCTGGGCCTGCCCCGACCATGTGGACTGCTTGGTTCCTACCAGGCTTTCTGCTAGGAGCCTGTGAAAACTTGGCCTTTCTATCACGATACCTGGCTTCGCTGAACAGATGGATGGCTAGCTGTAGTGCGAAATCAGCTTTGGAGAAGTGGAATTATCTCTTTAGGGTTGAGTCTGCAAAGCTAATGGCATAGAGAATGGCCAACACCACAGCATCAAACCCTCTCTTTTATTAAACATCAAGGCTTTTCTTGTTCAAGTGCCTACCACAGTACTTGGCACATAACTGGAGTGCCATCAGTGTTTGCTGGACTTCATGGTGCTGTAACCCATTTCATACAGAGTTGCCCAGGCTTCCCTTGATGGAAAAATATACAACCAAAGTGCATATGAAGCTCAGCTCCTTTTGCTGATGTTAACTTCGGGGTCTTTAAGTCTGAAATGAGGCGACTAACATTTCCCTGTTAACCAGATCATAGCCAGTGTAGCCAGTTGTTGATATTTATTGATGAAAACAAATGAAACAATTGAATGCATATAAATATTATAGAATGAGTGTTTACAAGTTATTTTTGTGATTATAAAATTCATGGTGGTCTCTATGGAAAAGATTGATACTGTAAAATAGAAAGATAAAAATAGGCTGGACGTAGTGGTTCACACCTGTAATCCCAGCACTTTGGGAGGCTGAGGCGGTTAGATTACCTGATGTTTGAAGTTCGAGACCATCCTGGCCAACACGGCAAAACCCCATCTCTACTAAAAATACAAAAATTAGCTGGGCGGTGGTGGCAGGCACCTATGATTCCAGCTACTTGGGAGGCTGAGGCAGGAGAATTGCTTGAGTCTGGGGGGTGGAGGTTGCAGTGAGCCAAGATCACGCCACTTTACTCTAGCCTGGGCGAAAGAGTGAAACTCCGTCTCAAAATAAATAAATAAATAAATAATAAAAGTCACTTCTTGCAATACCACAACTCAGAAATAAATACCATTAACTTAATAATGAACTTCTTTGGTATGCATATTCAGATTTTTCTGCATAACTAGAATCATACCATACAACTAACTTTTAAATGGTTGTTCCATTAATCAGTTCTCTGGTTTTATTTATTTATTTATTTATTGAGATGGAATTTCACTCTTGTTGCCCAGCCTGGAGTGGAATGGCTCAATCTCGGCTCGCTGCAACCTCCGCCTCCCAGGTTCAAGCAACTCCCCTGCCTCAGCCTCCCAAGTGGCTGGGATTACAGGCATGTGCCACCAAGCCTGACCAATTTTGTACTCTTAGTAGAGATGGGGCTTTGCCATGTTGGTCAGGCTGGTTTTGAACTCCTGACCTCAGGTGATCCATCCTCCTTGGCCTCCCAAAGTGCTGGGATTACAGGTGTGAGCCACAGCACCCAGTGAGTTCTCTGATTTTAGAAGTAATAAATCATAGTAGCTAGCACCTAAGTAGCAGTTTTTAGTGGGCCAGGCAACATTTTAGGGTTTCACATATATTAATTCATTGACTCTTCTTGCCAGTTCTGCACGGTGGATACTATTTTCATCCTCCTTTTATAGATGAAGAGAATGAGACACATATTAGTTAAACATGTTATTCAGGACTATATAAATCCTGATATTTGGTAAAACTGTAATAAGTGGATGACCTAGGATTTGAACTAGGAAGTCTGGCTCCAGAATTCACACCTGTAATCCTGATGCTACATTTCCTTCATTGGTTCATTTATAAAGTTTGATACTGCAGAAGCAGACTGTTCCAAGAGTTCCAGGATGATGCACACCTCTTGGAACTCAAGCCCATGTACAGTCCCCTCTCAGGAATTAGGATTAGTCTGTGGATCTCACAGAACACTGTGGAATTGACAATGTGTGACATATGAGGCCAGGTCCTAGAAGGCATTGCAGCTTCCTCCTTGGTTTCCCAGGTAGCATTTGCTCTCGGGAAGTCAGCTGCTGTGTTGTGAAGACACTCCAAGACAACTGTGGAGAGGACCCTCCCTGCAGCCACATGAATGAGACTTCCTGGAAGCAGATCTTCCAGCCCCAGTTGAGCCTTCAAGTGACTGCAACCCTGACACATCCGACTGATCCTCATGAGAAATCTCAAGCTAGAACTCTCAGTCTACCTGTTTCCAAAGTCCTGGCCCACAGAAACTGTGACGGAAAAGAAACGTTTATTAGTCATGTAAGTCACTAAATTTGGGGATCATTTGTTACACAGCAATTAGATAATGAATACAGAAACAGTAAAGTAACAAAAAAAAAACCTTCAAATTTCACAATTCCAAAATAAATTCATTATAACTTGAATATAATCCCTTATTTTAATGCTTAAATGTACTTAAACTATGCCTTTGCATAATTAAAAAAATAAAACTGGGATCATTATATTAGTTCATTTTTATATACTGACTTTTCCCCACTTAGTGTGTAAATAAATTGTAGATAATTCATCCATGTCATTAGAAAATTCTTCAGAAACATAAGTTTAATGGCTCCATAATATACCATATGGATGGTCCACAATTGAGCCAAATTTTTGGACATTTAAATTGTTTCCATATTTGTACTATTATAAACATTACCATAAGAAATGCCTTTGAAATAGACAATACAGCAAAATGTTGGGAGCATAGGTTGAAAGCCCGTTTTGTATAGGCGCGTTCTAATTCTGCCCTCCTTAGGTCTACAGCTTCGAGCAAGTTCCTTGGTATCTGTGCTTTGTTTTCCTCTCCTGTAAAATAAGGAATGCAGTAGCCTTGCTGGAATTTATTATTTTTTGTGGCAACATTTACATGCCATTTTAACCCTTTTTAGTGTAAAATTTCGTGGCATTAAGTACATTTTCATTGTTGTATAACCATCACCACCATCCATATCAGAACTCTTTTGCCATCCCAAACTGAAACTCTGTGCCTGTTAAATAGTAACTCCTCATTCCCTCCTCTACCCAGCCCCTGGTAACCACTGTTTTACTTTCTGTCTTTATAAATACGACTACTTTGAGTACACTCTTTGTCCGTTTTGATATAGCTAATTTCACTTAGTATAATGTCATTTTTACAAGGCTGAATAATATTTTGTTATATATTTTTCACATATTATAGAACCATGTACATTAAAAAATTGTATATATTACAAAAATTATATATAAAGGAAAAATTATATATAAAATACATATAACATGTGATATAGATATGCCACTATATAGAGTTGTACCACATTTTGCATGTGTATATATAAAATATATGTGGTACAACAGGACATCTGGATTGAATGCAAAATATATTTTGCATTCAATAGGACATCTAGATTGTTCCCACCTTTTGGCTATTGTGAATAATGCTATGAACATTGATATACAAATGCCTGTTCAAGCCCCTGCTCTCAATTCTTTGGGGTATGACCTAGAAGTGGAATTATTGGATCGTATGGTATTTTGTGTGTTAATTTTTTGAGGTGCCATCCTATCTTCCACACTGGTTGCACCATTCCACATTCTGACCAGCAATGCACAGGATCCCAGTTTCTCCATATCCTCACCAATGCTTGTTATTTTCATTTTTAAATAACTAAATTATCAGAATTTAATAATATCCTAATTCATGTAATGTGGTGTCTTTCTGGGGTTTGATTTGCGTTTCTCTAATGATTAGTGATGTTGAGCATCGTTTCATCTGCTTATTGGTCATTTGTGTATCTTCTGGGAGAATTGTCTATTCAAGTTACCTCTTGATCACTACAATTTTCTTGAAACTCTGACCTGCCTTTACTTCCAACACCCTGATTTCCCCTGATTCTCCCTGCACCCATCTGGGCATGCCTCCTAAATTCTTTCCCTGGTTTCTCCAAGCTTCTTACCATATTGTAATGGAGTTCCCTAGAGTTAGGTCCTGGACTCTCCCTGTACTGATTTTGTACATGCCACCTCCTCAGGACATCTCATGGCTGATACGAGGTTTGAGGAACTGATTCCCAATGATTAAATCAAATTTTCAATTAACATATTATAAAATGAATAAGTGAAACAAAGGCACAGCTAAAAAGCCAATAAAAGAACAAAACTGAACACTAAGAAACATTCAGGGAATACAAAGAAGTCAAGTAAGGCCAAAAAAAAAAGTGAAATTAAATGGGATCAACATAAAAATATAGGAAGATGTTCGACTGAAACTAGAAGACCTTAATAATTACATTAAATTTAAATGGACTAAATGTTTCAATTAATAGGAACTGTGAGGCTGAATGAAAGAAACAAGCACAAACTTTATTCTATTTAGAAGACACATATTTTAAATAAAAAAACACAAATAGGCTAAACTAGAATTATAGGAAAAGATATACCGTACAAACACCAATTATAGGAAACCTGGAGTGCCTATATTTTCAGATAAAGTAGACTTCAAGACAAATATTTTTACAAAAGAAAAGAAAAATACGTAGTAATAATAAATGAAAAAATTCATCAAGTAGGTATATAATACTAAATGTATTTGAACCTAGAATTGCAAATTGTATGGGGCAAAATCAGACAGAAAAATAAACAAAAGGAAGAATAGATAAATACACAATTACAGTCAGAGATTTTAACATGCCTCTCTCAATAACTGATTTAAGTCTTATACAGAAAATCAGTAAAGATAGAAAGGATCTGAATAACACTATCAACATCAACCAACCTAAATGAAATTTATTTGGCATTCTGCCTCAAAACATTCAGAATATGCATTATTTTCAAGTGCACATGGAACATTCACAAAGACAGACTGTACGTTGAGACAAAAATGAAGCTCCGGCTGGGCTCACGCCTGTAATCCCAACACGTTGGGAAGCCGGGGCGGGCGGATCATTTGAGGTCGGGAGTTGGAGACCAGCCTGGCCAACATGGCAAAACCCTGGCTCTACTAAAAATACAAAAACATTAGCTGGGCATGGGGCATGGTGGTGGGTACCTATAATCCCAGCTACTTGGGAGGCTGAGGCAGGAGAATCGCTTGAACCTGGGAGGCAGAAGTTGCAGTGAGCCGAGACCACACCACTGCACTCCAGCCTGGGCGACAAGAGCTAGACTCAATCTCGAAAAACAAACACAGACGCAAACAAACAAACAAACAAACAAGCAAACAAAAGCCAAGTTCCAACAAACTTAAAGGCATTGACACCATAGAGTCAATATGCATAGGAGGCATATAGGGTCTGTTCCCTGATCAAAATAGAATTAAAGGACTACAAATAAAATAACTAAACATACCCACAAATATTTGGGAATTAAATGATATACTTATTTTTTTTAAACCATGAATCAAGAGAAAACCGCAGGGGAATTAAGAAAATATTTTAATTAAATAATAATGATATTCAACTGAATATGCAACATAAATGATATACATGTCAAAATTTATGGGATGTGACTATATTCATTCTCAGAGGGAAACATATAGCTTTAAATGTTTATTGTAGAAAAATCAGTGACCTAAGTATATATGACAAAAGGCTGAAAAAAGTAGCCTCAGAGAAAGAAGAATGGAAGTAATTTATATAAAAGAAGAAATCAATTAAATAGAAAAAAGTCAATGGGAACAATAATGAACATGAAATGTTCTTTGAAAATGTTAATAAAATTGTTAAGTTCCTGGCTACACTGATTAACAAGGAAAAGAAAAGTCAAGATTTACCAATATCAGGAAAAAGTAGGTAACACTGCAGGTCCTATACACAGTGAAAGAATAACAAGGCAATCTTATGAAGAACTTTATTCCAATAAGTTTGACAAACAAAATGGACAAATTTCTTCAAAGATGCTAAGTACCAAAAACTGATAGAAGAAGAGAAAATGTGAAGAATTCTATCCTTCTCAAATCATCAAGAAGATATAACAATTATACAAATATTACATACATAACAGAGCCCTCAAATACATGAGTAGAAAATATCAGGATTGAAGGGAGAAATAGGCAGTTCAACAATAGTTGGAGACTAAAATAGCCCACATTTAATGATAAAGAGAACAACTAGACAGGTCAAAACACAATAAATGCAAAATATACACTCTTTTTAAGTGTGTATGGAACATTTTCCAGGATAAACCATATTAGTCCATAAAACATGTTTTAATAAATGTAAGAGTATTGAAGTCATACAAAGTGTGCTCTTCAACCATAAGGAAATGAGATTACAAATAAATAACAGTAACAGGAAATTGCGGAAATTCACAAATATGTGGGAATCAAACAACATAATACTAAATAACCATTAAACAACCACTGGGTCAGAAGGGATATCACAAGGAAAATTTAAAAATACTTTGAGATGAAAAAATTAAATATGCAACATACCAAAACTTACAGGATGCAGCAAAAGCCGGACTCAGAGGAAACTTTATAAATACCTATATTAAAAAGGATCACCTATCTTAAGAACAGGAAAAAGAATAATGATACAAATGCAAAGCAAGCAAAAAATTTAAAAAGGAAATAATAAAGACTACAGTGGAAATTACTAAGCTAGACAATAAAAAAGCAATAGAGAACATCAAGGAAACCAAAAGCTGCTTCCTTCAAAAGACAGCAAAATTGACAAACCTTTCAATAGAAAGACCAAGAAAAAAAGAGGGAAGAGTTAAATTACTAAAATTAAAAATGAAAAAGGTGATATTACTACTGACCTTCTGGAAATTAAAAATATATAATGAAATACTATGGACAATTGGGCCGGGCACAGTGGCTCATGCCTGTAATCCCAGCACTTTGGGAGACCGAGATGGGTGGATCATGAGGTCAGGAGTTCAAGACCAGCCTGGCCAAGATGGTGAAACCCAACTCTATTTAAAAAAAAAAGAAAAAGAAAAAAGAAATACTATGGACAATTGTATGCCAACAAATTAGAAAACCTAGATGAAACAAACAAATTCACAGAAAGGCACAAACTACTGAAATGGACTCAAGGAGAAATAAGAAATCCAAATAAATCTGTAATAATTAGAGAGATTGAATTAATAATTAAAAATTCTTTTACAAAGCCTAGATGGCTTTATAAATGAATTCTATCAAACGTTTCAAGAAGAATCAATATCAATTTTTCAAAAACTCTTTCAAAAAATAGAAAAGGGAAAAAATTTTCTAACTTATTCTGTGAGACCAGTATTATCCTGATATCAAAACTAGACAAATACATTATAAGAAAACTACAGACCAAGATCACTTTTGAATGTAAATGCAAAAATTCCTCAACAAAGTACTAGCAAACTAAATGGCAACCTATAAAAAGGATTATATATCATGATCCTGTAAAATTTATTCTTGCAATGTCATAGCTTAACATTTAAAAAAAATCAGTCAGTGTGATATATCATGTTAATAGAATACATGACAAAACCACAGGACCATCTTAATAAATGCAAAAAAAAAAAAAAAAAAAAAAAAAGCATTTGACAAAATCCATCACCCTTTCCCAACAAAACACTCAACAAACTGGGAATCGAAGGGAACTTCTTCAATCTAACAAAGGGCACATATAAAATCTAAAGTTAACATTATACCTAGTGATAAAATTCTAGATGCTTTCCCCATAAAATCAGGCATAAGACAAGAATATCTGTTCTTGTCACCTTTAGTCAACATTGTTGGAGGTGCTAGCCAGAGCCATTTGGCAAGAAACAGAAATATAAACCACTCAGATTGGAAGGAAAGAAATAAAATTGTCTCTATTTGCAGATGGCATAATCTTGTATGTAAAATACCCTCAAGAATCTATAATAAAACTATCAGAGCTGATAAATGGGCTTACCGAGGTTGCAGGATATGAAGCCAATATACAAAAATCAGCTAGTATTTCCATATGCTAGCAATGAACAATGCAAAAGTAAAATTAGAAAAATAATTGCATGTACAATAGCATGAAAAACAATAGAATACTTAGGAAAAAAAATCTTAACTGAAGAAATGCAAGACTTGGGGCTGGGCTTGGTGGCTCACGCCTGTAATCCTAGCACTTTGGGAGGACGAGGTGGGCTGATTGCCTGAGCTCAGGAGTTCAAGACCAGCCTGGGCAACACTGTGAAACTCCATCTCTAAAAAATTAAAAATAAAAAGAAATAAATAAATAAAAATAAAAAAAGAAATGCCCAAGACTTATACCTGAAAGCTATTACAAATCATTGTTGAAAGAAATTAAAGAAGACCTAAATAAATAGAAAGACATTTTGCATCTCTTTTCTATTTTGTTAAGTTGAATCAACAAAAATCTTACAGTAATCATCATATTAAGTGATGTAAAAGTGAATACTTCTCCCCTAATAGAGGGCATTAGGCAAGAATTTCCACTCTACTACTTCTATTGACATTGTACCGAAGGGCCTAGACAGGGCAATAAGAGAAAACATAAGGAGTAGAAAGAAGGCAATAACACTGTCTTTCTTCAGTAAGCATGTGATTACACGCAGAAAAAAATCCCAAAAAATCGACCAAAGAAGCCTACTGGAACTAACAAGCAAATGTAGTAACGTTGCAGAATAAAAAGCTAATAAACAACAATCACATGTCTTTTTATATAACGACAATGAACAGTTGGAAAATAAAATTTAATAAAACAACTCTACAATTTGCAATTGCATCAAAAACCAGAATATTGAGAGATAAATATGATAAATATGTTCAAGAATTCAGCGGGGTGTGGTTGATACCTGTAATCCCAGCACTTTGGGAGGCCAAGGCAGGTGGATCACCTGAGGTCAGGAGTTCGAGACCAGCCTGGCTAACATGGTGAACTCCATCTCTTACTAAAAACACAAAAATTAGCTGGGTGTTCTAGCAGACACCTGTAATCCCAACTACTCAGGAGGCTGAGACAGAAGAATCGCTTGAACCCAGGAGGTGGAGGTTGCAGTGAACCAAAATCGCACCATTGCACTCCAGCCTGGGCAACAGGAGCAAGACTTCATCTAAAAAAAAAATCAGTTTGACATGTATGTATATCTTATTTCTGAGTTCTCTATTCCACTCNAAAAAAGACTTTTACATACATGTAGATTGTATGTATAAGTAAGAAAAATTAAAGATCTAAGATAAAGATTCAAATAAATAAAAAGATATGCCATGCCTACAGATTGAAAGTCTAGATGCCATTTCCCCTTATTTTTACCTATAGATTCAGAGTAATCCCATTCAGTCCAAGAAGGCTTTTACTGTAAAAATTGGCAAGTTCATTCTAAAATTTATAAAGAAGTGCAAAAAAAACCCCAAACATTTTGGAACAAGCTTTAAAGCTCACTATAAGTTAACTTGAAACTATAAAATAATAACAATTTTTAACAAAATGTCAAGGGTTACTATAAAGGCACATTAATAAACAAAAATGGTACTGGCATAACGATATCCCTTTAGATCAATGCAGTGGAATAGAAAGCCTAGAAACAGACCCATAATTATACAATTAATTTACATTTAATACAGCTGCCAAGGCAACTTAATAGGGGAAAAAAATGTTTCATCAAATAGTGCTAGAACAACTGAATGTCCACATAGAATTAAATAAATATTCATACTTGCCTCACACCATATACACCCAATTCTGGCTAGATTATAAACCTACAGGTAAAACCTAAATCCATAAAGCTTCTAGCAGCATGCATAGGAGAATATCTTTGTAAGTTTAGAGTAGGGGGAAAAAAAAGATACAGAGAACACTAGCCGTAAAAGAAAGCACTGAGAAACTGGACTTCATAAAATTAAAAAGTTTTGCTCACCCACGCACTTGCCTGACCCAGTTCCCATCTGGCTTTGTCCCTCCACCTTCCCTGGTAGCTTAACACAAAGGATATAAATCTTGGGGAGGTTTATGGCTCCACCCACTGCCTGAGACACCAGAGTACCTCTCCTGGGTAACCTAAGGCAAGCACAAATCCCACCGCTACCATCACAATTGGAGCTGTTTTGCAAGCACCACCTCCTGGCTATAGGCCAACTGACACACTGTATTCCAGCATCTGCAGGAAGAATAACACAGCACCCAGGAAGGACAAAACTTGTGTGTAACCTCAACTATCGCCATTGCCTGCGTCACCCTGACTAACCAGGAGTCCTGAGTGTGTACATGTGACTGGTTCATTTCTACCACAACCAGCATTCAAGAAAGCCAATACACCAAGACTATAACCAAGGAATCTCACAGAGTCGACATCACTCTCCTGCTACCCCTATCAGAGCTGGTGCTGGTACCCACTGTTGGGAGACTTGAAGACAGATCACATCTCTGGATCCCTTGAAGGCATTCCCCAACCCCAGCCGGGAGTGTGACAGCCCCACTGAGCAGCTAGGCCCAGAGGAGTAGCAACATTCACAGTAGTCTGGCTCCCAGGTATTCCTACTTCTGGAAGAAGAAGGAATGCACCACATCAAAGGAGCTACCTGTGGGACAAAATAATTCAGACAGCAGGCCTCGAGTACCAGAACTTTCCACTTGCTGAAAGTTTCTTTTAGTAGAGGCACAGGTGCAGTGCTGGGCTCACTGGGAGAAGTCTGTGATTTTATCCCAGCAGTCAGGCAGTGAGACTGAATCAGTAATTTTTTAAAAATTGCAAACAAACAAAAGAAAAGCTCAGGTTCAGATGGATTCACAGCGAAATTCTACCAGACCTTCAAAAAGAATTGGTAACAATCCTACTGAAAGTATTCCAAAAGATTGAGAAAGAGGAACTCCTCACTAACTCATTCTATGATGCCAGTATCACCCCATACCAAAACAAGGAGAGGACATAACAAAAAAAGAAAACTACAGACCAACATCCCTGATGAACGTAGATGCAAAAATCCTCAACAAAATATGAGCAAACTGCATCCAATAGCAACCAAAAAGACAATACATCATCATCAAGTAGGTTTCAGCCCAGGGATGCCGGATGATTTACACACACGACTCAATAAATGAGATACATCACACAAGCAGAATTAAAAACAAAAACCATATGATCATTTCAATAAATGCAGAAAAACATTTGATAAAACCCAGCATCCCTTTATGATAAAAACTCTCAACAAATTAGGCATAGAAGGAACATACCTCAAAATAATGAAAGCTGTATATGACAAACTCACAACCAACATCACACTAAATGGGGAAAAGTCTAAAGCATTCCCCATAAGAACCGAAACAAGACAAGGATGCCCACTTTCACCACTTCAATTTGATATAATACTGGAAGTCCTAGCCAGAGCAATTAGGCAAAAGAAAGAAAGGAAGGCATCCAGGTTGGAAAGGAGAAAATCAAACTACCCCTGTTTGCCTAATAATATGATCTTATACCTAGAAAACCCTAAGGACTCCTCCAAAAAACTCCTGGATTTAATAAATGAATTCAGTAAAGTCTCACATTCTAAAATCAATGTACACAAAGGAGTAGCAGTAGCACTGCTGTACACCAACAATAGTCAAGTTGAGAATCAAATCAAGAACTCAATTCCTTTTACAATAGCTGTAAAAAATAAATAAAACCCTGGAATATACTTAACCAAGGAGGTGAAATATCTCTACAAAGAGAAATACAAAACACTGCTGAGAGTAAATGACACAAACAAATGGAAATATATTTCACATTCATGGCTTGGAAGAATCAATATTGTGAAAATGACCATACTACCCAAAGCAATCTACAGATTCAATGCAATTCCTATCAAAATATCAATATTCTTTTTCATGGAATTAGAAAAAACAATCCTAATAGCCAAAGTGATCCTAAGAAAAAAGAACAAATCTGGAAGCATCACATTACCTGACTTCAAATTATACTACAAGGCTATAGTTACCCAAACAGCATGGTATTGGTATAAGAATGGATACATAGACCAATGGAACAGAATAAAGAACTCAGAAATGAAGCCAAATACTTTGTTGAACTGATCTTCAACAAAGCATACAACGACATAAATCAGAGAAACGATATCCTATTCAATAAGTGGTGCTGGGAAAACTGGATAGCCACATGCAGAAGAATGAAACTAGATCACTTTATATAAAAATCAACTCAAGATGGATCAAAGACTTTAAGACCTGAACCCCTAAAAATTCTTGAAGAAAACCTAAGAAAAGCTCTTCTGGACATTGGCCTTGGCAAAGAATTTATGACAACAACCCCAAAAGCAAATGCAACAAAAACAAAAATAAATAAATGGGACCTAATTAAACTAAAAAGCTTCTGCACAGCAAAAGAAGTAATCAGCAGAGTAACAGACAACCCACTAAATGGGAGAAAATATTTGCAAACTTAGTATCTGACAAAGGACTAATATCTAGAATCTACAAGGAATTCAAACAAATCAACAAGAAAAAAAACACAAATAATCCCATAAAGAAGTGGCCAAAGGACATGAGTAGACATTTCTGAAAAGAAGATATACAAATTGCCAATAAACATATGAAAAAATGCTCAACATCACTAATTATCAGGGAAATGCTAATTAAAACCACAGTGAGATACCACCTTATCACAACCAGAATGGCCATTATTAAAAAATAAAAAAAAAATAGATGCTGATATGAATATGGTGAAAAACTTGTATACAGTTGGTGGGAATGTAAATAAGCACAACCATTATGGAAAATAGGATGGAGATTTCTTAAAGAACTAAAGGTAGATCTATCATTCAATCTAGCAACACCCACGATGGATATCTATCCAAAGGAAAAGAAGTCATTATATCAAAAAGACATCTGCATGATATTTATCACAGCACAATTCACAATACCAATGATACGGAATCAGCCTAAGTACCCATCAACCAATAAGTTGATAAAGAAAATGTGGCATATATATACCATGGACTATTTTTAAGTTTTCTATTTTTGAGATGGAGTTTCACTCTTTTTGCCCAGGCTGGGCAATGGCACGATTGTCAGCTCACAGCAACCTCTGCCTTCCGAGTTCAAGTGACTCTCCTGCCCCAGCCTCTTGAGTAGCTGGGATCACAGGCGCACAACACCATGCCCAGCTAATTTCGTATTTTTAGTAGAGATGGTTTCACCATGTTGTCCAAGCTGGTCTTGAACACCTGACCTCAGGTAATCTGCCCACCTCAACCTCCCAAAGTGCTGGTATTACAGGCATGAGCCATCATGACTGGCCAATGTCATGGATTATTACTCAGCTATAAAAAGAACAAAATAATGTATTTGCAGCAACTTGGATAGAACTGGAAGCCATTATTCTAAGTGAAGTAACTCAGAAATGAGAAACCAAAAATGGTATGTTCTCATTTAAAAGTGGGATCTAAGCTGTGGGTACACAGAGGCATACAGAGTAGTATAATGTACTTCGGAGACTCAGAAGTGGATGAGGTACAATGTACACTATTGGGGTGACAGGTGCACTAAAATCTCAGACTTCACCACTATGCAATTCATCCATGTAACCAAAAGCCATTTGTATCCCAAAGCTATTGAAATAAAAATATATACATATATAAAAATTTAAAAGTTCTGCTCATCAAAAAGTGCTGTTAAGAAAATTGATAAACCATAAATTAAAGATTTATGTGAGACACACACACACACACACACACACACACACCTGACAAATGATTTATATTTGGAACATATCAAGAACTCTACAACTCAATACTAAAACTATTAACAAGCCAGGCCAGGCATGATGGCTCATACTTGTAATCCCAGCATTTTGGGAGGCCGAGGTGGGCGGATCACCGGAGTTCGGGAGTTCGAGACCAGCCTGACCAACATGGAGAAACCCTGTCTGCACTAAAAATACAAATTAGCTGGGTGTGGTAGCGCATGCCTGTAATCCCAACTACTCGGGAGGCTGAGACAGGAGAATCGCTTGAACTGGGGAGGCAGGGGTTGCAGTGAGCCAAGACTGCCCTGTTGCATCCCAGCCTGGGCAACAAGAGCGAAACTCCATTTCAAAAACAACAACAATCCAGTAAGTGAATAAGTAACATCATTGTGATCCTGGGTTCAGATTCAACTTATGTCTCTGGAGACTAAAAAATGAAGGTTGAACTATACTGTAAGAAAATCCACTCCATCATCAGCAAGGCTCTTTAAGGTTTTTCAAAAAACAGCCATCTAAACTCAAAGTACAGAATCGCTATTCCTGAAAAGAAGATATACAAATTGCCAGCAATCTTTGGGACATTCTGAATGGATCTCCAAAGAACTTTACAGATACTAATCAGATAATCTTCCCCGTTTTCTTAAGAGACAGACGAGGGAGTGAACAGTTCCGTCTAACCCCGTAAAAAGAGGAAACCAAGAAAATGCCCTTCACTGAGCTGCAGCTGAAGGCAGAGCCAAGAACCCGACTCTTGGCTCCAGGAGGATGGACAAGATGCAATCTGTGAGTTGAGCAACGCATCAGGACTGTGATTAGGTAAGAGCTGTCCTTCCGCCCTTCCTGATGCACGCACCCAGCCTCTCCCTCTGCAGACAGTTATTAAATGATGCCTCCCTCTCAGGGAAAGTCAGGGCTTGCTTTACTGCGGGCTCTGGCTTAAAAGTTTCGCCCTGCCAACTGCCTCTGGGAGCCTCCAGTGACTCATTTCCTGCTCCTGGGCTTGTGCTGCAGCTCAGAGCGATGACCCCGGGGTCTCTACTTCTCCACTGTTGTTTCCTGGCCTCCCACAGGCTTCCAGGACTCCACCAAAACCCTCCTGGGCTCATTCCTCATCTGCGTTCCCATCTGCCCTGGGCAGGACTTGAAGTTGTCAGAGCAGTAGCAGTCAAGTCTCATGGCCAAGGCCCGGTGCAGTCCCTCAGCACTGACAGTCTCACCGACATGCCGGCCTCTGAGCCTGGTTTCTGCCGGAACCCTCGCCTGGAATCTCTTCCCACTCCTCCTCAGCTCCCCCAGGAAGCTCATTCACCAGCCTCCGCGTCCAGATCCTCCCTCACCTTTTCCGCCTCCTACAGACTCTTTCTTGACAGTGTGCGTAGCTTACATGAGCCCTTTTCCCTCCTGGGAAATGAAGACAGACAACAAATGGTAAACATAGAATAAGGCCATATAAAATACAGAGACGTGCTATGAAGAAAACAAAACAGCCAGGCACAGTGGCTCACGCCTGTAATCCCGGCACTTTGGGAGTCTGAGGCGGGTGGATCATGAGGTCAGGAGTTCGAGACCAGCCTGACCAACATGGCGAAACCCCATCTCTACTAAAAAATAAAAAAAAATTGCTGAACCTGGTGGCGGTTGCCTGTAGTCCTATCTACTCAGGAGGCTGAGGCCGGAGAACTGCTTGAACTTGGGAGGCAGAGGTTGCAGTGAGCTGAGATCACGCCACTGCACTCCAGCCTGGGCAACAGAGGGAGGCTCCATCTTAAAAAAAAAAAAAAAAGAAAGAAAGAAAATTTTAAGAAAGGTTCATTGATCAAGGAAGGCAGTGGGAGTATTTATTTAGACCACACAACCTTGGAGGAGGTGACGTTTGAATTGAGTTGAGACTGAGTGAGGAGATGGAGCCAGCCTTGCAAAGGTCTGAGGAAAAGTGTATCTGACAGGAGGCAGAGGTTGTTCAAAGGTCCTGGAGTAGAAATAACTTGGCATTGGAGGAAAGGAGGAAAAAAGCCATCTGATGGGGGAGGTGGCACCTGGGGGGTGAGTGGGTTAGGGCCAGAGGGTTCATTCAGGACTGAGTGGGAGCTGATGAGAGGCAGGTTCCACCCCAATTTCTTCCTGTTGGTGGAGTGAGGATCAAACAAATGCCTCTTGCGCTGGGTCCTGTTAGGCTGCAACAGTCAGACGTCACCTGGGAGAAGCATTTGGTCCTTTCTTCCCCAGTCCTTGGTTGAGCTCTACTGGCTGGGCCTTCTGTCAAATGTTCCATGGGCCACACTGGGCTCCTTCGTTGGGAAGCAGTTATTAATAGTTCCTGTTCAGAGCACTCTGCAAGAGAGCGGCAGATTGAGAAGGCAACGTGTAGCTGGAAGCCCTTCCAGACCTCCAGGACTGCTGGTCGGAGACCACGGCAGAACCCGTTGTCATAGCTTCTTTCCTCCCAGCTCCTTAGATCTAGAAAACCAACCTTGCATTATTTTGCACGAATTAGACAATCAAGACAAAATCTCGGTGTCTCTGAGTGACTGAAAATGCACATGCAATGACAAGAAAGGTGAGAAAGCAGAGGAGTCCATGAGGTGGAGGCGATTCTTTCACAGTTCTGTTTCCAATCCATTAGCCCAAATGATTTCATGACTTTGAAATCATTTGTCGGGTGTGTGTGTGTGTGTGTGTGTGTCCCATATATATCTCCGGTAAATGGGTGGAATAAACCAATTCCCTTCCTCTCAATAATTGGAATAGTCTTAACAATGAATACTTAATGAACACGCACTGAAAGCCAGGCACAGAATGTTTAGCAGTTTAGCTGGGAAAATGTTCAGTCTTCACAACCGCTCACTTTTCACATGAAGCTCAGGGAGATTAAAGAATCTGGCCACTGTCATATCCTTGGCTAGTGCAGGTCCACATTCAAACCCAGTCTGAGTCTAGATTGTAAGGCCTGACCCCCTGTGTGTCCCGCCTAAAAGTGGCTGTTCTCATTCCTTATTTGGTCCTGGTTGCCAGATGCTCCCAGCATGGGCTGAGCACTTGGAGCTCCTTCCAGGCCTGGCCGCTGCCCTGAGGCTGAGCCTGTCTGTGCAGAGCTGCTGTCCCTTGAGGGGCCAACCTGCAGTGTTGGAAAACCAGAGGGGAAGGCAAATCCAGGACTGGCAGGGCCAGGACAGGACAAGCCCTTTGTATGTCCCCCTTGGGAAAAAACATGAGGAAATTGCATTTTTTAATAAATGAGTTTAGCCAAGCCTCTTTTTTTACTCCATGCCCAGAAATACCCAAACTTCTCTAGAAGCTTCTCGACTACAGAGGGGGAAATTTCCCAGACACTTTCTTAAAGTCATGCTCCTCAAGGCTGAGCATTTGGTTTGCAGGCGGTGGGGACCAGCTAGGGACACCTTCACAGGTGCCTTTTCGCATGCAATGACAGAGCTGAGGTCAGCTTAAAATAAGAACATGGTGCTACAGCAAGGGGCAACCTCGATGAAGGCAGTTTGCCCCCGGACAGTTCCCTGGGTTGGCTGTCCCTGTAAGTGTTCATCCCCCAGAGGCTGGCCCAGCATGGCAGGCCTGGGACCCTGATGTGGGTCAGTGTAGTGGGTTTAGTCATGGCCCCCAGAAAGATATGACCAAGTCCTAACCTCTGGAACCTGTGACCATGGCCTTATTTGGAAAAAGTGCTTCTGCAGATGTAATTAGGTTAAGGATCTTGAGATGAAATCATCTTGGGTTTAAGGTGGGCCCTAAGTCCAATGACAGGTGTCCTTATTAAGAGGAAGATGGGAGGGATCTGCTGCACAGGGGAGAAGGCTGTATGAAGAAGGAGGCAGAGACTGGAGTGAGGCAGCCACGAGCCAGAGAGCCTGGAGCCACCAGGTCCTGGAGGAGCAAACAGGGATTATTCCCTAGAAGCTTCAGAGGTCGCGTGGCCCGTCTGATACCTTGATTTCCAACTCTTGACTTCCAGAACTGTGAGAGAATAAATTTCTGTTTTTTTAAGTCTCTCCATTTGTGGTCATTTATTACAGTGGTCCCAGAAAACTAATAAAGAGAACACTGCTCTTGTCTTGGGCCTGGTTTTTTCTTTATGCTTTCCCCACCCCAGAGAAACAAGTGACGTGCTTACCGTGAGAAACTCACTGACAAGGGGAGACCCCACCTGCTCAGGGCATTCTTCCTCTGCAGGCAGCTACAGGGCAGAAAATCAGATGCTAGTGCCAGTTGACATTCAGAATGTTCTCCTGGCTCAGGTGCTGGGAGGGACCTCCTTCCTGACTCTGGGGATGGCCTTGCTGGGTGGCTTCTGAAGGTTTAACCAGCACCCCTGCTCCCTGTGTGTGGGGAGTGGGGGAGGTGAGCCTGGATTCCCTGACTTTCTCTCTTCTCTCACGCCTTTGGCCTGCAGAGTGAGCCATTCTCCGGATTCTCACTGCACTTCTCTAAACAGGGCATGGCCAGGACCAAACTTACTCTGTTATCACCACGGGCCACATTTCCTCCTTGAGTCAGCTTGAGTTTTGGAGACATTTCCAATGTCTTTGGTGATATGATTATCAATAATTCTTCTTAGTTCATTCTCACAGACAGCTAATCCTTTATGGGTAAATTTTTCTAGTTTGACTCTAAGACCATTTTCCAAGTCCTTGAGAAGCAGGGGAGGCACCCCATGGCCAAAACTCACACTCACTGGCAAGGGGCTGGTGGTGCGCACGGAGGTCCACAGCCACGGGGATTGCTAGGGCCCTGACATGAGCTGCAAAGCCATAAATAAGACGCAAAGGAATGGCCTTTAGTTGTATTTAATATCAGGAAGATTCACTCTTTTTCCTCTCTCTGTGTGTGTGTGTGTGTGTGTGTGTGTGTGTGTGTGTGTGGTGTGAGTGTGAATCAGGGTGTGGGTCAGACACCGGCCACCACAGTGTTTGGCTTTCTCCAAGTGAAAACATAAGGAAGAGACTTTGAAGGTCTTATTGTTTTTTCCTCTTAGCTCTAAAATCCTAAGATCCTATGGAACATGTCCCGGGGAGGATTTAAAACAAAAAATAAGGAGTTCACAAGCACTTTCAGCAGCTCAAGCGTATGCGGGAACTCTAAACCCACAGGAAGAAGAAAGCTTTCAACTCCTTCTCCTCATCGATTCACTGTTACAACACCCGACCCGCTCAGCAGAATGTGCTGCCGTGAGGGACTCGCGCTGGACAACATCATAAGCTCTTTTGGTTTGTTCTTACATTTGTCCTTGAGCAACCTTGCAGGTGGCAAGACTGCTGCCCATCAAACGGGATGCCTGCGGATGCGTCAGTGTTTCACTGCCAGCCCTGGGTGACACTTGCCAGGCTTCATCCTCTGAAGAAGCGCGTCCTCTTATTTGTCTGGCTCTTCCACTGATTCCTCATTACCCCTTTTCCTGCTGATTTCCTTGCACACAAGAGTATTTCCTTGCAATAAAGGGAAAAATAGACAAGGGTGTGCAACGCAGAAAACAATATGATGAGCAGCCCAACAGCAGATGCATTCGGCTCCATTTCATCCATCCCTGGATTCACCTGGGAGCCCCATCTCCAATTCTCAAAATATCAAATGGAAATCCTCACCTGAAGACACAGTGGGCCAAAGTGCTGGTCTTCTGCGGGAGGGTTTTGATCTCATTTTTGCTCTGTTCCTTCTTTGCTTTGTCTCCCCTGTGTTTGCGGACTTGGTCTGGGGAGTGGGGAGGGTGGTGTGAAGAGGTGCAGGCTCCTGGAAATCATCCTCTCTGCAAAGCTACTGAGACCTGCTTGGGCCTTGTCTGTACCTTGCTCTGTCCAGCTGAAAGACCAGCCCAGGCACAGAGCTCACTCTGTGGTGCATGGGAGTTCATGCGTAACTCTGGTTTCCAAGACGCACTAGGCAAAGGCCAGAGGTAAAGCCTCAGAACACTGCGGTCCTGCTCCAGTCTGGTTTTCCCAAATTCCCTCCTACTCTTGCCTGCCCTCTCTGTCCAGGCACTGTGTGGGGGCCTTGGGGATAGACCGGTGAGCAAAGCCGACACGGATCCTATCTTCTATCCACTCGAGGGGGTGGTTTTCCTTTTGTAATGCTGGGGAAATGCCCAAGCAGGGAACAGGTTTGTCTCTCCCCTTCCCTGAATGTGTGGATACTGAGGCTCAACTTCTGCCCCGGCTTCACCTCTGTCTGCAATGAGCAGACTCCATCACCTTCTCCAGGCAGGCCCAGCCTTGTTCTGAAGGTGTCTAGCACCCTCTGTTGGTGACCCAGACCAAATGCCCTGGGCCTTGGGTTGGGACACAGGCTGCCCCAGGAAACCTTAATCAGCTCATCTGAGCTGAGCGTTGCGTGTCTGTCCAAGCACATGCTGCTGTGTGCCAGACTCTGTTCTAGGGGGTGAGGACAAACGTGTGGGGTAAATGTTCAGTCTCCTCACACGTTTCAACTCCCTTCTTTTGAAGGAGTATCCTAATGCTAGAAGACGGATCAGGAACAGGGCCCATTCTAGGTCCCAGAATCTCTTTCAAAGCACTAGGCTCACAAGTCCAAGCATCAAGAGGCCCCTGAGTGTCTGTCCTCTGTTCCCGAGAGTTCCTGACCTCAGAGGGCAGATCTGGCCCCACCCCTGTGCTACCTGTGGAATCAGGGGCTCAATTCCTCTGGGGAGACTGAAACTCCTGCTCCCCCCATGCCTACCTTCACCCTCATCCTATAACTCCTCCCTTCTTCTCCCTAAATGGGAAATCCCTGGCATTGGGCATGACTGGGTAAGGGTGAGTCCCTATCAGAATCCTCTGCCTTTTTCCGTCCAGCCAAGACATCACTGCTGGGCTCTTTATGTACCTGATGTACCTGCTGGGCCCCCGACCAGCTCCCCTGCCATTTAAAGGCCAATGCACACACCTTGATGTTCAGCAATGACTTTGGGAAACTCATTTTTTTTTCTTGCTCCAACAAGGCCATAAAAATACAGTTGTTTGCAAGGGGGCGGTCCCCCCAGACCTCGGCGTGTGCCACCGCACCCCTCAAATGAATCAGCTCTTTCAGAAGGACCAGCCCTGGGAAGGCAGAGCACTCATGGGCTGAAGGACAGAATGCAAGCTTTTTGTTCGTTTGTTTCCCTTTCTGGGATTTATGTAGCTTAACTTTTTTTTTTAACTTTTGTTTTAATAGAACAGCTTTATTGACCTACAATCCACATGCTATCCAGTTTACCCGCTTCACGTGTACAATTCAGTGTTTTCTAGCATATTCACAGAGTCAAGCAGCCACCAGCACAATCAATTTTAGAACGGCTGCCTCACCCCAAAAAGAAATCCCATACCCATTGGCAATCATTTCCCATTTCCCTCAAGAACCTGGCAACCACTAATCCACTTTCTCCCTCCATGGATTTGCTTATTCCGGACCTTTCATATAAATGAGATCACACAACACATGGCCTTTTGTGTCTGGCTTTGATCCTGAAACAAGCTTTTGCTCCTTATTTTATTTGCGCTTTAATCAGAGTGACCATATAACTTATCATCCAAGCTGGGACACTTTTAGAGGGACAGGGATGCTCTTAATACTTATCCTATGACAACCAGCATAAACTAGGGCTGCCCAGGTGTGAACTCCTTCCTTCAACTGAAATGGTTAATCATCCACACCTCCTACCCGCTCTGAAGCTGCCTGCCTTCCCCTCCCTAAGTCAGAATTACCAAATCACTCTCAGTAACCTCAGGTCTCGCTAATAACGGAAGTTAATGTACTTCCAGAGTGGCTAATACTCTGTTTACAGCTGAAGGATGCTTATGATTTATGGGAGAAATAAGGCTAATTTCCCCTAAAGAGATGAGAACTGGCAGTTTTATTTTTCGTTTTGGAAGCATGAAATTTGACTGCATGGGGTGCAAACTGTGAAAGAAAGCAGATGCAGAAAACAAAGCTGTTATGACAAATGTGGGAAGGATGTCATGAACTATGGGCCATCAGAATGAGACTCCAGGAGGCTTAATTGGGTGGGTCACGCATCGTGGCTCTGAAAAGGGCAACGTAATTATTTATTGTTGTGCTGTTAAATGTGCCTGGCTCAATGTCATCTCTCGCTGCGACTGCTTCTCCCAGGCTCTTCTTGATACTCTTTGAAAATTGCTTCAGTGTTTGCAAGTAAATACAAAATTTATTATTTTTTAATTATAGGTATCTGAAGGCTGCCTGGCAACACCCTCTCTTACTCACTGCCAGCAAATGAGCACGAGAAGCAATTCAGCAGCAGACATTTTTAACTACTGATTCCCTCCTGACTGCAATAAGGCTTGATCAAATAAGGAAATCTCTCTATCACTGAACATACTATTGAGGGCCCACCACATGGAAGATACTCTACCACACCCTGTCAGAACTGCAAACAGAATATATTTAGGCTGCCTTGGAATGGGACCGTACAAAGGGAAAATTTATATGTCGTAACCAAGAAATCATCTTCCCCTAGTCTGTCTCTGATCGGACTCCTGCATCACCTTGAGACTAAATTCTCTGAGAAATCCCCTGATTTTTCTATGAATTGTTTGTGCTCTGAATTCACTAATAAAGCAAACTTGGACCACTTAGCCTAGCGTGGTCAGGGATTGCCCCATGTGGAAGGTGGTTGGGTTCTTGCTGTTTAGAGGCAGGCTGTGTCCTGGGAGCGGGATGTTGGATCTAGACATCTCCAATCCAAGGAGGCTCCCTTGTGACAGTCCTGTTCTGGACCCCAGATGCAAATGTGCTCTGCTGGTACCCCAAGCAGCCTTTGTTTGTGTGTGTTTTGTGTCTGAGCTCATCCATCTGGCTCCCCTTCTGCCACCTTTTCTTCTGTTTACACCCACCATTCTCGATTTGTCTTCCAGCTCTTTCTGAACCAATTATACCATAGACGGATTTAGTCAATTTCCAGGCCAGATGCTCAAATACATCCTCTTCTGTATTAAAGATCATCAAAGTAGGCTCCCAGCCAGCCACAGGATTTACAGACACTTGGAATTCCAGGAGAAATCTGCAGAAACTTTTTTGATTCTGGCACTATTCCCAAATTCATTCATCAGGGGAAAAAAGCCATTGATTTACTAACAGTGTGGTAAGCATCTTAAACGCGGGTCAGAGGAGACAATCGCTCCCACAACCAGAAGATCTGACCTAGACTAACTGGCTCAGGTGCGTCCTGATACAATATTCTGCACAAGCTTGGCCACGTACCACTTCTAGGAAGGGTGGACCATGTTGGAGAAGCTTCTCAGCAATTGGGCAGACCCACGCCTCTAGCCTGGAAAATGGAATTGTTCTCATCAGCACTATTTTCCACATTTTATTGCTGGCTCAAGTTGATGAAAAAGCCAAACTCTATAAAATAATTCGAAGCGATTATTCTGCACCAAGTGTGAGGACCATGACCCATGACACGGCTCCAGAAGGTCCTAAGAACATGTGCCCGAGATGGCTGGGCTCCAGCTGGATTTCATACATTTCAGGGAGAGAGAAGTTACAGGCAGACATCAATCAATACATGTAAGGCGTACATTGGTTCCGTCTGGAAAGACAGGACAACTTGGAGCAGGGGCTTATAGGTCATGGGTAGATTCAAAGATTTTCCTGATTGGCAATTGGTCGAGAGAATTAAGTCATTATCTAAAGACCTGAAATCAGTAGAAAGGAGCATCTGGGTTAAGATTAAGGGTTGTGGAGACCAAAGTTCTTATTTCGTAGATTAAGTCCGTAGGTAACTGCCGTCGGAGGCAATAGATGGCAAATGTTTCCTACTCAGACTTTTCAAATGTGCTAATCTCTTCAGGATCAGAAAAATACCTGGGAAGGGAAGAATGTACATTTCCCCAAAAGACAGCTTTGCAGGGCTGTTTCAAAATATGTCAAAGAAATGCATTTAGAGGTAAAACACTTTGATTTCTTTCATGTCTGTCTGTCATGTGTGTTATGCTAGAGTCAGGTTGGAATTTGGTACCTTATTGCTAACAAGAGTCTGTTTTGTTAATCTTAAGATCTCTGTTTTAATTTAATGCTGGTCCATTGTTCCTGAATTCCAAAGGCAGAAGAGCATAATTAAGCGTATCTGACCACTGCCCCTCTTCCCATCGCGGCCCAAACTAGATTTTCAGGTTTACTTTGGAATCCACTTGGCTGAGAGTCAGTTGCCGGGGGTGGGGGTGGGGAGCTTAGAATCTTATTTCTGGCTTACAGAGTGCTATTTGTTCAGAGTCCTCCATATTTTCAAGATGTGTAGCATGTTTAAGTCCATTATCTCTTGCCTCATCTTAAAGGTCTAGGAAAGACAGCAGCACCAATGAAACAGGTATGGCATTTTAAGGAGGAAAAGCTGCCCTCTTCACCCCACCAGAGAAGGAGACCAGCACCTTAGCTGGGACTCTAGTGGAGTCCTTACATAGCAGCTGTTCTTGCCACTAGGGCAGAAATGCAAGTGCTCCAGGCTTCCTTGCTCATGGGAAAGTTGCTCATCACCTCCAGAGCCACAGGTAGATACCTCTTTGCCATTCATGCGTCCCCAAAGGCATCCCTGGCTTCCTGCTGCGAAGTCAGTCTCAAAATTCAGTGTGCAAAAGGGTTCTCTAGGCAAGGTGTGGTGGCTCATGCCTGTAATCCCAGCACTTTGGGAGGCCAAGGCAGGTGGATCACCTGAGGACAGGAGTTTGAGACCAGCCTAGCCAACATGGTAAAACCCTGTCTACTAAAAATACAAAAAAATAGCCAGGCGTTGTGGTGGGTGCCTGTAATTCCAGCTACTTGGGAGGCTGAGGCAGGAGAATTGCTTGAACTGGGCGAGGTGGGAGGTTGCAGTGAGCTGATATCACTCCATTGCACTCCAGCCTGGGCAACAGAGTAAGACTCTGTCTTAAACAAAACAAAAAACAACAACAACAAAAATAAACAAAAAAGACTCTCTAATCCACTACCCCGGGTCTTAATTCAACGGCCCCCATAAAGCCAATTTTAAACAAGCACCCAGGTCAGTCACCAGCTGCAAAATGCTAGCCATCTGGTGGCATGATCTCCCTTTATCTCCAGGCTTCTTGGTGCCAAAGACAAGTGGTCTTCATGCTGCCCCATCAGTTGCATGCAGACTGCTCCACCTGGTTCCCAGGTATGAAGAGTCCAGTGAAAGTCCAGGGGATAGAGCAGAGGGAGGAGCCATCAAACCTGGGGTCAGGTAGAACACTCTGCATGCAGCCTGTGGGCAGCGTGAAGAGCCCCTGGTCCAACCTGAAGGCAGAGAGGACAAACCCAGTCTCCCCTTGACCCAAGTCACCCCAGAGGAGCCATTGGTTTGAAGGCCTGAGGAGGAGAGGGATCTGATGTCAGCAACAATTGTCCCACCACAATTTACCCTGAAGGTGAAGCCTTCTAAAACGCCCTCTGCTTCACTGATGATCAACATGACATTAACTATATTACATACTGCATGCAGTATATAATGAGCGCAGAGTCAAAAGGAAGCCAGGCTAAACTCGTTCATAAAAAGTGCAATTTCCTCCTCTTTTTCCCCCAGGGAAACATAGAAAGGTTTTGGTCTGGCTCTGCCAATCCTGGATTTGCCTTCTGCTTTGGCTTTCCGCTGACAGTGCGCGTCCACACTCAAGGAACATCATATGCATTTGATATTACTTAATGAACGTTTACCCTGTGCCGCATGGGGGGACCCTCCCTGTGGGAGGCAACTGCATGTGTGAAGACCCTGATTAAGACAGCGCTCTGATCACTCGCTCCTCAAAGTCTGTGGGGCTATGGACTAGCAGCATCACCCAGATCATGTTAGAAATACAGATTCTCAGCCCTCACCTCCCCAATCAGAATCTGCATTTAACAAGATGTCCAGGTGACTGTATGTGCGCATGAAAAATTGAAAGGCACTGCTTTGTTCCTTTCAAAAGGGTTACATAACTTTGTTCCCTCAAAAGGGTTACATAACTGTTTCCTCAAAAGGGTTACATAACTTTGGTTCCTAAAGTAATATACTTCTGGATTTTGTCTTTATAGTAGATGTGCCTCAGCCCATGCCTTTTTTTTTTCTTGTAAAGACAAGAGTGTAAATTTCTATTAATAAATGAATTCCAAATTAAAGTGATTTCTGAAGCCAGGGCTGGCTGTACATTGCTGCACTCTGGTGGGGAAGAGCTGGAATTGCAGGCAAATGCTGATTCCCATGCCAGTCAGGAGGGATTCTCCTGTTAGCCAAGGCTCCTGGACTCCTCAAGGGAGTCTTTAAGAATCATAAGCGCACTTCTTACACCTCTCATGCCTCATTCCTAACCTGTGTCTGGGTCAATAAAATGACTTTAAGATCTCAGCTACTTGCTGATCTGTGTTAACTTTAGACCGAAGGAACAGTCACAGTCAATGTTTCTTACCGCAGTCTTTGGGCACAAGCGTTTGGCTGTCTCTGGTCCCTGCCACCTGTGAGAGCATATGCATGTCTCTGGTACATCAGCCTCTGCTACTGAGGGTCCTCAGCTCCACGGCAAGAGCCACTTGAGAATGACACCTGCACTTTCAGGCTTTGACCACGGGAGAAAGCAAAAGTGGTGGTGCCTGTCTGTAGTCCCAGCTACTCGGGATGCCGAGGCAGGAGAACTGCTTGAACATAGGAGGCAGAGGTTGCAGTGAGCCGAGATGGCACCACGACTGCACTCCAGCCTGGTGACAGAGTAAGACTCCATCTCAAAAAAAAAAGAAAAATGATTCTGTCCCACTGCCTGGGCTTGGCTTAAGTGAAGATGACTGCTCAGGCAGCTCAAGGAGACTCCTCAGGGACTCATTCCCAGGATAATTTTCAATGCCCACGCCAACGCCTCCTGGTCACCTCCCTGCCCTGCCCAGCCCAGTCAGAAGCAGCCTCTCCTAATCCTGAGTACTTGAAGCTCTTCGTCCTCAGCTCCTTGCATCCAGAATTAGCAGATTTACCAGGGGTAATGCGAGAAGGCAGCAACAATTCCTGCCTTCTGTCCTCTGTTGGGTAGTAAGCCCATGCAGAGCAGGGCGCACCTTTGGCCACTCGGGGCAGGAGTCAATGATGTGCAGAATGCTAGAAACACATTTTATAAATGGCCCAGCCTATCCCCTTATTAAACTGCAGCCACCAGCATGCCCAGCCATAGAACTGCAAGGCCTGTATTCTCTGACATCATGGATGGGGGCCTCCTCTGTGGGGAGAGCCAGCCCTGTACACTGCTCTAAATGTCTGTGCACCTCCTGCTCAAGGCTGTTAGGGAGTGAGTGCCCAGGATGGACCCACCGGCTGAGCTGTGAGAGGATGACAGTCTTCCAGACTTGGTCCCAATATTTCATCCAGAATAAAGCCTCTGAGTTTTTACTGTCTCCCTGAAGAACAATCACATTGAATGTGATTGATTGGTTGAAGTGTGACATGGGGTGGTCCTCACGTCAGCTTCAGAGCCAGAGCTGTTGGGCTTCAACCATCAGTCCACAATGGTGCCGTCCTCCTGGTCTTCCCACGTGTCCTACCAAAGAATGAAGAAACTTGTGAACTTCCCTATTCTGGACTCTGGATTTTAAACACCTTCCTGTGGCTTTAAGGAATGTCCTTCAGTCTGAATACAATCTTGCTGGGTCTGGGTTTCTTGTGATTGTGAGCACTCTTGGAATAGTGTAGGTCATTGTCAGGAAGCGACAGGGAAGAAAGAGGCTTGTCAACGAAACCATCAGTGTCAGGTATAGAACCTGCTGTTGTGGGAAGTCAGCCTGGAAGAGCTGGTCTTGAGTCCCAGCCTTCTGCCTTTTACTAGTGTGAATCCTTGGACAAAGTCCTCAGACTTCCGTTTCTTCATCTACAAAAGGAAGACAATAGTAACCATCTCATGGGGCTTTTGTGAAGAATAAATGAGAAAACATAAAGGACATTGCCTCATGCACATTAGGTAGATATTTGTAGGATCTGGAGTCTGGCTGTTTGTCACTGTGTAGAACATGAGTAATGAAGGATCCATCTTGAAGTAAGTCCCCGAGGGCTGGTTTCCTGGGGCTCCGTGGCGATATCATTTGAAGGCCACTTTGACCCTAAGGGTGTTTGTGTTCATGCCTATAGAGGAGAGTGTGTTCTGATGTCTTTATCGGAGAGTCTTGTGTAAGGCGGAGCATGACCTCCCTCGGAGAGATTCAGCAGGACACTCATGGAAACTCAAAAGGAACCACATAAATTCCTTCTTGCCAAGCTTTTTTTTTAACACAGAACTCCCTTAATAGGTCTGAATCTCATGTAAACTGATAAAAGGCAAACTATTGGTTATGCATAGCTCTTTGGGTCTCTTTGGTGGGTGTTGCTGAGAGCAGATTAGAACTCCCGGCAGACTTTCTACCAGGTTTTGCTACTAGCAAATCTCAGATCAAATTCTGCTGTATGTTTGTTTTTTTTAAACCAAACATTTATTTAAAAGGAGGCATAAAAGACTTCATATGATCTGTTTTGTAAGTTTGCTGATGTCTCAGCTCCCTGTAGTTCAGGTGGCCCCACCTGGTATGAAAGGACTCCAAGACACACACACCACCACCCTGATGTAGGCTCTTGCTTTCATAGTCAGTATCAGAGACTTTTGAGAGAGCTGCTCCCACAGCCATGGCTAGACAGGACTCTATGGATCAAGCCTGAATGTCGTCTGTGTCAGTACAGGCTACAGACGTCACTAGATTTCTATTCTCTGTGCAGGTTAGGGTGTGTCTTTAAAATATTTTCACCAGCTCACACTCCCTGAATGCCTTTATTTTCATCAATGAGGCCCATTTTTAATATTTATAACATTAGTCAATTAGCAACTAATTTTACTCATCGATACTCTTTCAGACATTTGCCATATTTATTAATAAAGCCTCAAGTATTGCTCAAGAATTGGAATATCAGAAGCATTTGTTGCACCTGCTTCTGGAGAGTGTCATTTCTGGAGTATGGATTCTCAGAACTAGCAACTGACTTCTGTAGAACTGAAGGTTTCACTAACCAGCAGCTACATAATCTCATAGAGTTTATGCTGGAGTGTTTTCACGTTAATTACAGATACCAAAACAAAAGGAAGGATCCCAGGATGAAAGATGGATTCTATGGAAATACTGAGGACTATTTGTACTTTGTGGTTAGCTCATGATAAGCATGATGGAACTTAAAAGGAAAGTAAGTATTACTTGCCTTTAAGTCATGTATGAATTAGTTGAAAAGATATATACATCTGAAACAGAAGAATGAGAGAGAGAGTATGCAAAGCAAACCTCAGAGATAGGACCATTACTGAAGACCTGGGCAATCAAGAGCAGAGGTCTTGAATTCATCTTGGGTGGTGGACAACCTCTGGATAGGCAGAGGGGGCAAGAGGGAAGATGTCCCAAGTTTAACGTATGAATAGACACAGGAGGCCACCCTGCTAGTCTTCCTGTTGGAAGGCATGTTCTAAGGAAGGACCAGCTTTGTGGACAGCTTGAAATTTTCTCATGGTCAGGTTAGCACTACATCCTTGGTTCTTCTGCTTTTATAGGGAACAGCTGTCTTCCCATGACCACCTTCTCCCAAAGTACCAAAGGGCCAGCCACTCCCAAGGCTGCTTAGCTCTGCGGGGTTATCAGATAGAGCCAGTGGTGACTGTTTAAGATAGATAATTTCATTCCCGTGATATATGCGTAAGGCTTGCCATTCATCTTGCGAGCATTATTCATTGAGGAAAGTGTCATTTATTAGACAACCAAAGTGCCTACAAAGAAAATTAGGTATATTTTGATTATAAAAGGACTATAAAATGTTCAAAGAAATTTAATTAAGTTCTAAAGTCTTCTGGTAAACTAGTAACATAAAATTAGTAGATTTAGGCTGGGCGTGGTGGCTCATGCCTGTAATCCCAGCACTTTGGAAGGCTGAGGCGGGCAAATCACCTGAGGTCAGGAGTTTGAGACCAGCCTGGCCAACATGGTGAAATCCTGTTTCTTCTAAAAATACGAAAAATTAGCTGGGCGTGGTGGCCCGCACTTGTAATCCCAGCTACTCTGTAGGCTGAGGCGGGAGAATTGCTTGAACTCGGGAGGTGGAGGTTGCAGTGAGCTGAGATCGTGCCACTGCACTCCAGCTTGGGAAACAAGAGTGAATCTCCATCTAAAAAAAAAAATTAATAGATTTAAAGAAAAATAATAAGATTTAACAAATCTTATTTACAACTTAAAAACTTGAGAAAACCTAGGTTTTAGAATATGTTGCTTTACGACATTGAATAATAATTCTTAACACCAAAGCCATCTTTTCTGTATTCTGTCTTCTCTCCCGACAATAGCCAGGGTAGACAGAGGAAACCAGGCAATAGACGTCCCTGGGGGAAAATGTTTTTCTCACAGTGCTTCTCTGAGTTGTGTTCTCTCACTGAACCTGGCTCCCCCTTTGAAGGAGAGAAGATAAATTGAATTCAGTGTGTTGAGATGACAGATTTCACACGCTGAGCTCTATTTTCCTCCTGGAGATTAAGTCCTCCCAGCCTATCCCCTAGTAATAAATGATCTTGTGTCTGATTCTGTCTAGCTGGGATAGTTCATCTGCTCCTGGAGCACAGACCGCCATGACTTCTCTTCCAAACTCGAGATCCCTACGTCACCTACTGGAGGTCCCTAGGACAGCCTGCTGTCATCCCAAATTCAGCACATCCATTATGATCTTCTCCTGGGCCGCCTTCCTCCCTGTTCTTGTCACTTGGCTCAAGACCTCAGGCATCGTCAATGTCTTTGCCTCTGTCCCCACTTTCATCTAATAAATTAGTTCTTCCTTCGTGATTTTCTTTTTTTTTTTGAGACGGAGTTTCGCTCTTGTTACCCAGGCTGGAGTGCAATGGCGCGATCTCGGCTCACCGCAACCTCCGCTCCCTGGGTTCAGGCAATTCTCCTGCCTCAGCCTCCTGAGTAGCTGGGATTACAGGCACGTGCCACCATGCCCAGTTAATTTTTTGTATTTTTAGTAGAGACGGGGTTTCACCATGTTGACCAGGATGGTCTCGATCTCTTGACCTCGTGATCCACCCGCCTCGGCCTCCCAAAGTGCTGGGATTACAGGCGTGAGCCACCGTGCCCGGCCTTCGTGATTTTCTTAACACTACCACTATGTTCCGAGGTCAGTCTCTGACTTCCAGATCACAGTCATAACTTTCTGGTGGAAAGGAGAGGTTTTTAAAATTAAGATATAAATCACATATCATGACATTTGCTTTTTTGAAGTATACAATTCAGTGTTTGTCAGTATATCTAGAGATACATGCAACCATCACCACTATCCATTTCCAGATTTTCATTGTCTATAAAAGAAACCCTGAGGAATGGCTTTTTAGTTAGTCTTGTCATGGCTGGTGATCTTTGAACTTGGTAAAATGTACTAAGAGGTGGCTTGAGTGTGAAGTGCTGCTTGGGCTTGAACCCCGACTGTGACTCATTGTCCTGACAGGAGGCCACCATGCAGTGGTTCAGGAGTCCAAACCCCAGCTCTGCTATTTTTGTGACCTCAACATTGCCAGTGCAATATTTTACAACATCGTCATTCATAAAATAAGACAACAGTGGTGCAGGATAAGAGTAAGTGAGCTACAGTGGATGACGTAGCCGGCATAATTGGAGCAATCAATAAAAAGAGTTATTATCTTATAAACTTCTAATTCAATTACATGACAAGAACACACCTTTTTAAAGTTTTAATTTTGAGATTTGTACATGAAGTTTCAGGAAATAATAGAAAGGGAGACTTGAGTCCCCTCCAAGCTATCATCTTGCAAAACCATTGAACAGCCTGACAGCCAGGATACGGACATCCATGCATGGACGTCTGCCCCCTCCAGGACACTTCCATCACCACAAGGATCCCTTACGTTTGGCTTTTACAGCCCCTACCCGCTCATTAACGCCCAGGGAACTCTAATCCGCTTTCCATTCCTGTAATCTTGTCCTGTCCGTAATGTTAAATCAGTGGAATCATAAAGTCATTACCTTCTGGAATTGGCTTTCCTCGCTTAGTGAAGTTCACATGAGGTTCGCATCGAACTGGCGTGCATCGGCAGTTCATTTGCTTTCATTGCTGAGTAGAATCCCGTGGTGTGGATGTAACACATTGTGTTTAACCATTCACCCACTGAAGGACGTCAGGGTTGTTTCCAGTTTGGGGCTATTCCTAGAGTGTGTATTTATTCAGTTTAGAAAGGACTCTTACATAGTTCTCAACTCTTCTATACAATAGCTTTTGGGAGGCGAAGAATTTAATAGTTGTGAAAAGGGGATTCCTAATGTCACATTGGTGGTCTGCAGCAGGGCTGGCACTCACATCATCTGAATGAATGCCCTCGGCTCCTTTATCATATCCCTCTGCTTCCTCCTGTAAGCTCATTCAACAAATGTCTCTAGGGTACCTGAGCTCTGGGGACACAGAGAAGAGGCTGCTGTCCTTCCAGAGCCCGCAGTAGAGTGGGAAGTGAGACATCTGAATAAACATAACAAAGAAAGATCATGACCGTCACACTGGTGGGACAAAGAGATGTGTTTGGTGTATTTTGGGTGACTGAGCACGGTGCCTTATGTCCTGGGCACTGGGGAGCTGGGAACAGTTGTGATCGCAGTGAAGGGCAGCAGTGTGGGTGCAGTGCTGTGTCAAGCAGCTTTGCTGGGCCCCAGACAGATGCAGGCTGGGAACAGGTATCCTCATCTCTGTGACTATTCAAGTCCCAGAGAGAAGCAGAGCTCTGAGTGCAGAGACCCAGAGAAATATCGCTTTCCTAAGATGGTCTCTGCAGATGGAGTGGGGAAAAGGCATTGAGGAGACCCAAATCTCAAAGGGATTTGGGAGAACTTGAATAAATATGCTGTGGTTTAACTACCAGGCCAAGAGTGCCTGGGAATCATTTCTGAACCCCTGCCCTGGGGTTCAGAATGTCACAATGTTTGGGAAGCACGTCACAAATGTTTGGGAAACAGATGAATCAGCAATGTTTCTGTTACACACATACACACCATTCAGTGGCCCGCAAATCAAGTGTGTTGGAGAATGCTGGTGTATTACTCCTTAACCCAGGCTTCTCCCAAGCCCCTCTGTGCAAAGCCATGAAGTGGCCCACATGCCCCGGGAAGGCTGCAAGAATTCTGTCTTTGCCCCTGAAGGCCCACTGATCCACCTGGCGCCTCTAGGTCCTGCTCAGTCCCCAGCCAATGCTGCCCCCTCCAGGAGACATGGGTGACAGCCATAGCCTCCAGCAAGACACACACACAGAGCTGGCTCACTCTGCTGTGGCCTCCCATGGCAGTCTATCACCCAGTCAAACAGGAAGGAGCCTGAGTCCCACATACCTACCATGCACAGGATTCTGGAGCAGACCAAAGCAAGGAGGGGAAGGGGGCAGCTCTGGCACTTCTCTGAAAGGGGAAAAGATGTCTTTTCCCATAGAGTGACTTCTCACTGAGCTCATGCCAGGGGCCAGGCCCCGTGGAAGCATCCAGCTCCCATGATTTCCCCTAATACAGCACCCTATGCCAGGAACATTTCAACCAAGCTGCACCCCAATTCACAGAGGACAAAACTGAGGCTTGGGGAGTTGGGAGATTGTCAAACGTCATGTAGCTGGCAGGTAGGAGAGCCAAGATCGGAGCCAGCTAGCTTACCCCAAAGTCCGCTTTCTTAACCATGGCTCCATTTCCATTAAGCACTAAATGCCTGCTTGCAAGAATCAGTCCCTCAGCCGGCAGCCACGGAGCACTTCCCTCTGTGGACACAGCCTGCTTGAGATGCTGCCTCCATTGGAAGGAATGGAAGCAGATTCCACACAGAGCAGGCACAGTGCACAGGGTAGGGACGCGGCCCAGGCGGACAGTGGGCTCAGGTGGGCCCCAGGCCTTGGGCTTCAGGGCAGAAACCTCAGGGCAGCAGAAATCCCTGCTGTGCGCTGCCTGGGCCTCGCTTGCACGGCAGAGGAGCTGAGTTCCCGGCAGCCGCACTCACAGCCTTGCACTTTCACCCTGACCTCCTTCTCTGGCTTTGTCATCCACAAGAGCAGCAGTAGGGCAACACCTTTTGGAAATGAGTCCAAGTCAGAGTCACTGACCTCTTAACATACCTGTGTGGTGCTGTTGTGGCCACTTTCTGGTCCACCTGAGAGGCAGCATCTGTGCCACTACTGGGAAGTTCAGGAAGGCCAGCACAGCACAGCAGATCTGAGGGGCTTGATCCTTTCCATGTCCCCAGCTGTGAGAAACGAGATGTCTGAGACCGGGAGTAGGGGCCCATGAGCATCTCTCTGTCCTACTATGCCTCTCCACGCCCCGCCAGAGCTTGGGTGTCAAGTTTGACTGCAAATAGTTTGGATGGACTGAGCAAAAAGTGCTGTTGCTTCTGCTGGGTTAGTGACGGGCAAATGCAGGCAGCTGGGAAGATGGACCCTCAGCCCAGGTCACTGACAGGCTGCGTGCTTTTCCCCAAGTGTGGGCAGTCTATGGCTGGGTTGGGGAAAGCCCTGGCTGGGTGCCCACAGGTGCTCTGATGCTTTTGGGGACAGAGGGTGAGCGGTCTCTCCAGGCAGGCTCTTCCCTGCTGTCGATGTGTCTCGTACAGGTCGAGAAGGCCCTCTGGCCTCTGTCCTCCTCCGAGTCCACTCCCCTCCTCCTGCATTTACCCCAGCTGATCACTGTCTGCTCACCTTGGAATGAACTTTGCTGCCCTGCTCTCGTCAGGGCTTTGCCTTTTGAGTCACTAAAAGCTCTGCTCTTAAAAATCAGAGCTTTGGCTATTTCTATGATCTCTGAAATGGAAGTCAGTGGTGAAATCTTGACATGGCTCTGTCTTTGCTTTCCAAGAAAGCACCGTCTTAACTCTCCCCAGCAAGAGAAGCTCTGACTTAAGAGTGCAACAGAAGAAAACCCAGCCATGAGTGAATAGCTTTAAAACATCTCGGTGCACGCCAGCACCCCTGCACCTCTCCCACTTGAAATAGTCCATGGCTTTCTATTGTGCTCAGGATCGAAATACTCAATATGGCCCCAAAGAGCCCGAATGCTCTGGTTTTTGCCTTTCTGTCCACATAGATGTTTGCACTTCAGCCACTGTGGCCTGCTTTCTTTACCTCAAGTAAGCCATGCTCTCTCCCCCGGAATCTCCTCTCCTCTTTCTCCACCCCTAACTCCCTCTTCTCCTTCCTCCCGAAGACACCTCTCAACCCACCCAGCTTCTGTGGTTCCTCTGAGATGAACCCCCATATCCTGCCTCCCTTTGTCTCAGGTGTTTCTTTTGCTTCTTGGGTTGCTTGGTTACTATGGCTCTCTCTCCCCGATTCTGTAAGCTGCTGGAAAACTGTATTTCTCTTTCTCACCGCTGGGCTTTTGCAAATGAATGAATGAACTAGATGGGTAAATGGACTGTAGTTCCTCACTGAAAACAATCTTGCAATATCTAAGTTTGCAATATTCTGGTGGCTTGATGCCAGACTAAGTCTTTGAGGCTTTGCCACAAATAGGGAAAAGATGTTGATCTGCAAAGCAGAGGTTAACTGGCTGGTGATATGAGAATCCACTGGGTCCGAACCCAATTTTATTATTCATCAACGTGATCAGTGGGTAGACACAGACTTATGAATGGATGGAATAGATAGCTGCCTCTGGATAATTTGAGGTAGGAGAATTAAGTCTTCCTAAGTCACCTGCTCCTCCCCTCTGGAAATATAACCACTGTGGGAACTATTACCAATGTGGGCTGCTGTTCAAGAATCTTCCACTAAATTCGAATAATTCTAGGAGGGCTCAGTCCTCATGAGCTACACTTTAGGCAGCTGAATGGCAGCTGAGTCCTGGAGATCAGGGGAGTGGGATGGGAAAGCAGGAGTCAGGCGGGAGGAAAGAGAAATGGAGAGGTGGTGGGGAGGCAGGCACTGCGGATGAGACCCTGACAGGGGAGTCGGGCATCAAAGGCTGTCACCCTCGAAGATTTGCCACAGTCTGGCCCTTTTACTTTCACGCTTCATGATTTGACAAAAATATCATTTCACCATTTTGACTTTTTTTTTCCACTTCAAGGAAGAAAGATACCAAAACAAACAGGATAAATTTCTTTAGAGGTAAATGGAAGCATCTGGACCTGTAGACAGGGTGTGTGGCATGTGAATATCTCCTCTGGAAAAGCTTCATTGATTCATCCATTTATTCCTTCTAGAAATGCTGTTGAGTGTCTACCACGTACCAGGCACTGTGCAGCCTCTGGAAATACAGAGTGAACAAGATAGACAGTTGTATGCTGTAGAACTTCCCATGAAGGCTTTGAAACAAAAAAGCGTGCGTTCTCTTGTGTCTGCCCAGACTCCGATGGCTCAGAACTGCCCGCGTATGATGGGGCGTGGGACTTGGGAAACATTGAGGAATATATTGTATTACTGGGAGGCATAGCAAGCATATGCGTGAAAAGAAAACACTCTTCTTTCCCATCGTGTTTCAGTTTTAGTGAGAGGGCATGGGGAGATGAAGGATGTGAGTTAGATGCTGGATTCCAAGGAATGTCCTCACTCAAGTTTGAATATCCTGGCAGCCTGATGCCAGCCTGAGGCTTTGAAGCTTTGCTGCAAATAGGGAAAAGCTGTTGGTTTACAAAAGAGAGTCTAACTGGCTGGTGATATTAAAATCCACTAAATCTGTCATCTTATGTTATTTATTTCTTTTTGTTCCTTATCCAATTTCTACACTTCTTCAGTTATGTAAGAGCATCCTACCTCATGTCTTAGCATCCTACCCTTAATAAAATTCCTTTTCTTTCCTCACATTTATTACACATTCTCCCCCTCCCCCGGCCATTATAGTGGGCATGTACAAAATAAAGCTATCCTGTGATTTCAATAAAAGCCACATAATCTCTTTCTAAAGCACTGCTGTGTTTTGAAAAGTCAATATTCTTCCATTGGCAATTTCCCATAATGCGGTTAGTTTAACAAAATAAAATTTGAGAAAACAAAACATTGTGAGAACGATTGTGTTCTTACAAGTTCCCCTTAATTTTCTACTCTTTAGCATTTCTTAGAATTTGTCATGTCCTACCTCCTTGTTGGCTAAGTGAGAAAGCCCAGAAAAGCCAGCCTCGAGCCTTTTGAGAGGAAGGGGTGAGTTCTTTAGGGTGTCTTGCTTGTAAGTGATAGAAACTTAATTTGAGCTAGCCAGAGTCATAAACAAGGCGGGGCGGGGTTGGGGCTCATTAGCAGAAGGAGAGGAGATGAATCCTGGGCAGCAGGATGAACAGGTGTCCACGTAGAGGCCAAAAGCAAGCGGTTCCCTCCCCTTCCCACCCACATCCAGACCATCAGGAGAAAGGTGGGGGGCGGAGGCGGAGGGGAGGCTTCTGCCATTGGGGAAAGGTGTTCAGGCTGAGGGGTTGAAAGTGGTTAATTGGGAAAAGTGATTGTATTTTTTTCCTGGTCGTGTGGAGCTCTCTTCTGCACCCCTTTGCTGGCAAAAAGGAAAACCTCTCCAAATAGCTGTCTGCAAAAGTTGCGTGCGCTCTCACCAGTGCGCTCCTGTATAGCATTCACCCACCCCGTACATCTACCTCTCCACTGAAGCTGTGCGGGACTAGATCACCAAGAGCCTCCATATCGCCAACTCCAAGGGGCGTTTTGGTCCTTAAGTTGCTCTATTGGGCATACTCGTCCACTCCTCTTGAACCTGATTCTTTCTTGGGTGTCTGGGCCTCTCTCTTGGCCTCTAAGGTCCTGCACTCTCCTGGTTTGCACCGACCACCTGACGGCTCTCATTCTCCTCTGCGGGCTTCTTCCCCACCCCCCCTAGCTGTTGGGCATCATCAAGGCTTGGTCCTGGGTTCTCTTCTGGTCTCTGCTCCCTTTAAGTAGTTTCAGTTATCAACATTTCCATCTAGATGTCTCATAGGCATCTCCAATTCAGACTTGAAAACAGGATCTTTGAAGTCCTTCACTCAGTCCAAATCCCATCCTCCCTGTACCTTCTTGTCCCTGTAAGAGGCACTGCCATCCGCTTGGGTACTAACGTTCCTAATTACTGCGCACCATCCCTGACTCATCACACGTCTGCTCTCCTCTAGCTAACCTCTGTCTAACCCAGTGGCAAGTTCTGTTGGCTGCATTTTAAAGCATTATCTATCTGGTACAAGCCCATCTCCCTTTACCTCCACCGCAACCATCTGGGTCAAAGTCAGGGTCCTGTCTCATGCAGCCAATGGCAGCAGCCTCCTCACTGGTCTCCCTGTTTCCTCTTTTGCCGCCTCCCACCATTTTCCACAAAGTGTTCTTTGAAAGGCAGATTATGTCACTTCCCTACTGAAACTCTTTCACTGATGTTCCACTGCCCTGAAGATAAAGGCCAGCAAGGTTCTGCCTGTTCCGGCTCCTCTTATCCTGACAGCCTCATCCCATGACGGTCTCCTGCTCTTTTGCTCTGCCCTGGGGTTCCTGGTCTACACAAAGCTCTTCCCTGCCCTGGGGCCTTTGCACTCACTCTTTCCCCTGCTTGGAAACACTTTTCTCTAATTGTTTAGTTGTTATATTTTTTTAATCATTTATGATTCAGCCTAAATATCACCTCCTCAGAAACACAGTTGCTTTCTAGCACTCAGCTATTATTTCTCTCCAAGTACAAACGATCATTTGCAATCACTTATTTGTTTAATTGTTTATTGTGTCTCACATTAGAGAGACTCCAAGGACAGGAATCGAAACATCTGTCATGTTCTCTAGTTCTCATTAATGACTAGCCCAAGACCTGGTAGATAGTATGTGCTCAAGGAATGGTTTTTGAATGACGAGTAAAAATAGCATCACGATAACTCATAGTATACCAGTCAGGGCTCTAATTTTGAGTGCTGAACTATAAATGTTCTGTGGGTGAAATTTTTTTTGAAATATTTAAATGACCTAGAATTGAGATCGTGTTATGTCTTCAGATGAACTTGGAGAATTCCGTGCTGCATTTATTTATTTATCTATTTTGAGACAGCGTCTCACTCTGATGCCCAGGCTGGAGTGCAATGACGCAATCTCTGCCTGCAAGTTCAAGTGATTCTCCTGCCTCAGCCTCTTGAGTAGCTGGGATTACAGGTGCCTGCCACCGTGCCCCAATAATTTTTGTATTTTTAGTAGAGACAGGGTTTCGTCATGTTGGCCAGACTGGTCTTGAACTCCTGACCTCAGGCGATCCACCAGCCTTGGCCTCCCAAAGTGCTGGGATTCCAGGCGTCGGCCACGACGCCCAGCCTGCATGAATATTCAAATAGAACAAAGCTACATTCCTTTGGTAGGTATTAGAGGAGGAAAATTTCTTAGTTCCTAGCAAATAGGATCTAAACAGAATATTATTGAGGTGAATAGGAAACTGCCATGGAATCTGTATCTATATGTGAAAAAAGGAAAAGTGTGAAAATAAAACTGACATTCTTTTTTGGAAACAAAGCTACAATTTACTGTCAAAAAGTTTCTGTTGCTGACCTGCTCACCACCCCACCCTCCCCCACCAAAAAAAAAAAAAGCCCAAGGAGTTATTTTAAAAGAATCCTTCAGAGTTATCAAGCAGGAGATTCGATTCCTTGAAGCGGGAGTCTAAGGAGATATTCCAAGTTATTTCCTCTCAATGTCTCTAGAGGGAGGGAAGAAAGAGTTTTTCCAATGGTTGCAACATTTTCAACAAAAATATATTCACTATTCAACAATGACACCACTGAGACACTCCATGTTTTAAGCTAAATTTATTTTTTTCAGATGAGCTTTAAGAAAAATCAAATTATATTATTTTCAATTATTTTTTATTAAATATTCTTCATTTTATGTTTTTTGCTTATTTTTAATCTAATTTTTAATTAGTCTTTAATAATTTAGTGTTTGATAAAATATAACGATTATAAACGTTGTTCTTGCTGTTTGTAACATGTTTATAATTTCTCTGATGTGTAAAGTATTAAATATTTGCTTTCACGAATTTCCTTTTTTTTTTTTTTTTTTTTGAGACAAGGTCTCATGCTGTCACCCAGGCTGGAGTGCGCTGGCACAGTATCAGCTTGTGGCAACCTCTGCCTCCCGGGCTCAAGCAGTCCTCCCCCCTCAGCCTCCGGAGTAGCTGGGACTGTAGCAGGCCTGCTCCACCACGCCCAGCTGATTTTCATATTTTTTCTAGAGATGGGGTTTCCCCATGTTGCCCAGGCTGGTTTTGAACTCCTGGGCTTAAGCGATCTGCCCACCTCAACCTCCCAGAGTGCTGTGATTACAGGCGTGAGCCACTGCACCCTGTCGTTTTCACTGATTGTTAAAATAAATTCCTGACACTCATAAAAATGTCAGTACCAGTGCTACTACTTTATTATAAATCTAAACAGAGCAGACAACATGACAGCCTTGCTGTCATATCTGGACTGGGCTCATCCAAATATGCCTGATCCAAGCTGAAGTTCTGTGGTTGCTCATCCAGGGAAAGAGGAGGACCCTGCATGGGACATGCGGTGTGCGTCCCTTTAACCGCCGCAGTCATCCTACCATGTGGGTAATATTGGTACTCTTTCAGCTGAGGACCGTAGGGCTTAAAGAGGTTAAATAATTTCCCCAGATCCTACAGCTAGTGAGTGCGGGAGCCAAGAGTTGAGCCCAGTCAGACATCAAAGCCTTTCCAATCTGCCTCCCCTTCTGATGCCAGAAGCCACTGGAAACTGCACTTTGGCAGTAACCAACTCCAACCTCTCTAAGAGAGAGGGGTCGGGCGGCTTTGTGCTGTACTGGACCTGGAAGAGAATTTCAGAACCAAGTTCAGGGTTGCAAAAAGTGATCCCAACAGTGGACCAGGGAGGGCACCATGCAGAGCTGCCCTGCCTTCTGTCGCATGCTCCTAGCTGGACAGAAAATGGAGAAGGGTGGTCTCTTTCTTGCTGTTGCCCTCAAGAGCCCTTGACCCACTAGGAGGAGAGAAGAGAAATTCCTTGATGGGAACTTCTATGGAGGCTTTCTCTAAGTTCAAATCCCTGTAAACACCAATAATTCCGTACAATTTTAATTGCAGATATTTCATTCATTAAATTAGATAATAAGTACTCCTGTTATTACTATCCTGTTATTGCTATCAATAATACTACTACTGGTTAACATTTTCAGAAACCTAACTTGACTCTCCTCCACTGCCGCTTCTTAGCTAATATATAATCTGTGGAGAGTCTGATGAAGCTTTGGAGGGAGGGAGGGGAGTGTTGATGATGATTGAAAATAAACTTTTACTGTTTTTGTGCACAGAACCCCAAGGTTCACATTTTAATTGATGCTGTACGTATTTGAAAGAATTATCTCTAAATTATTACTTTTTTTTTTTTGAAATGGAGTCTCATTCTGTCACCAAGGCTGGAGGGCTATGGCATGATCTTGGCTCACCACAACATCTATCTTTTGGGTTCAAGTGATTCTCCTGCCTCAGCCTCCTGAGTAGCTGGGATTACAGGCATGCACCGCCATGCCCAGCTAATTTTGTATTTTTAGTAGAGACGGGGTTTCACCATGTTGGCCAGGCTGGTCTCGAACTCTTGACTTCATGATCCCCCTGCCTCACCTTCTCAAAGTGCTGGAATTACAGGCATGAGTCACTGAGCCTGGCCAATTATCACTATTTTTAGTAAGGCTGAATATTCTAATTATAATCTAGGTACTTATTAATAGTATCAACTTGCATTAGGACATTTTGTATGCTGTCTCAAATGGATTTTTAAAGAAAATTCCTAGATTTTTAAATTCAGCACACACCCTACCAGATTATGCTGTTTGCCTTTGCTTTCGACTTCAAATAAAAGTTGCTCCATGCTAAATTGGATGGGTAAAATGTCCAAGTATTAATTGACTAGGCAGTCGTGACTGTAGCACCATGCTTTATGACGACCACTCAAGTTCACCAGCACAAGCGCATCTGTAGGGACATATTTTGAACTGGCTCAACGTTTGTTCCTGAGTCAGGCACAAGTTGTGCGGTTACATTTATTCCTGGCTTTCACTCTCGTCTATAACCTTGGAAACCAAGATAAAGAGACCAAGACTTTACAGATAAAGTAAAAATCCTTTGGAAATAGATTAAAACAATTGTATGCACCCAAAGTATTGTAAAACACTTAGCGTCAGATCTCTCAAAGGTAAAGGCAAATCCAAGGCGTTGTCACATCTAGTATGTCACTCAAAGCCTGAAATAAATTATATCAGCCTTTCTCAACCCAAGGGTTGATTTCTGTTCAAAATAATTTGGAACCATACTAGGTTACAATAAAATGCAAATAGCCACTGGGCCTTCTACATTCTAAGTATTCTAGCTAAAGACTAAAAACGCAGAGTTGGCCAGGCCTGGTGGCTCATGCCTGTAATCCCAGCATTCTGGGAGGCTGAGGCTGGCAGATCACCTCCTGAGGTCAGGAGTTTGAGACCAGCCTGGCCAACATAGCTGGTCTACTTAAA
>NW_016107418.1:1486785-1534626 GCF_001604975.1 Cebus imitator | reverse complement strand
GCTTGACCCTGGAAGGCGGAGGTTGCAGTGAGCCGAGATCGCACCACTGCACTCCAGCCTGAGCCACAGAGTAAGACTCTGCCTTAAAAATAAAACAAAATATGCAGAGTCCCACCAAGCCTTGCAGGCAACATTTTATCCACATTTCAGGGAATTCAACACTAAAAAGTCAGAAATACATTTGGTTTGCACGTGAGTTCCGTCCTCACTCGGCCTTTCCTCTGTACATATGCAGCCTGGGGTCTCCTTTTTCCCCGTGTGTCCTCAGCCCCTTTTCTTATAAAGACACAATCATATTCCATTAAGACCCACACTACATTTTAACTTAAAAGACCTTGTTTCCAAACACAGTTACATTCCGAGGGACTAGGGTCTAGACGTCAGCATAGGAATCTTCAGAGTACAATTCGGCCCCTAACACAGTGTCTCTGTTTTCAGTTCTAACCTGTTTGTGCTCCACAGTGTATTGGTTTTAATGACAACTGCACAGTTTTGCACTATAGGGGCACACCTGACTTTGAAAACGTAGTTTCAGAAACTAGATCTTAGATATGGAAATCCCCCTCAGCATCACCAGGATACAACGTGAGGGTTGTGCCACTTCTCCAAGCCTCGCCGTGCTCGCGTGGAACTTCATTCATAGTTCCATTGCCCTGCCTTCAACCGTGTCCTGGGTGCCTCCTCTTTCTCTCAACATGCACATGGGTTTGCCACATAGTAGGTATTACGGGTTGAATCATGTCCCACCAAAGTTCATATGCTGAAGAAGTCCTAATCCCAGGACGTCAGAATGTGACCTTATTTGGAAATAGGGTCATTGCTGATGTCATTGGTTAAAATGAGGTGATGCTGGAACAAGGTGGGCCCTAATCCAAGATGATGGTGTTCTTATTTAAAAAAAAGAGACTTGGACTGAGACACATGCAGGGAGAATGCCATGTGAACATGAAATCAGAAACGGGGGTAATGCGTCTGTAAGCTGAGGAAAGCCAAGATGGCCAGCCAGCCACCAGACACTGGGTGTGGTGGCTCATGCCTGTAACCCCAGTACTTTGGGAGGCCAAGACAGGTGGATCACTTGAGGTCAAGAGTTCGAGACCAGCCTGGCCAACATGGTGAAACCCTGTCTCTATTAAAAATACAAAGGTTAGCCGAGTATGGTGGTGGGCACCTGTAATCCCAGCTACTGGGGAGGCTAAAAGCAGAATTGTTCTAACCCTGGAAGCAGAGGCTGCTGTGAGCTGAGATCACACCACTGCACTCCAGCCTGGGTGACAGAGCAAGACTCTGCCTCTAAATAAATAAAAAATAAGTGAAAAGGAGTACCATTAACAGCTACACTCAGGCCGTAGACATCACTGGGCCATATGGCTCCCCTTCCTACAAATATTTGGTGAATTTGATTCTCTTTAGTTTCTTGTCGTTTTTTGCTGTCTCTCCTCCTGATAAGAATGTGTAGGATCTGGGTGACAGGAATAAAGTCTGTTCCTTGCACTGCAGAATGTCCCATTCTACCTCCAACGAATCAAATATCTTCTTGAGTGCTACACAAATCGTCATTTGCTTAAAGCAATGCAGACCAGCGAGAAGGGTTCGGATCAGAAGCAGCAAGCTTTATATGGATACACTCCAGCTTAGCAGCGTAAGCCTACGTGGAGGTGGGTGCGCATGTTGAACTGACTCAGCATTCGTTCCAGAGTCAGGCACAAGCTGTGCAGTAACATTTGTTTCTAGCTTTCACTCTCGTCTATGATCTTGGAGACCATTCTCAAATATTTACAGCTACAGTTCTAACTTTTCACTTGGGAGCTCGTCTTGGGGATCCCCAGAGCAGTTCTGGGGAACTGAGACCAGGGATCAAATTTGCATCTGTGGCTGGTGCACCCACCCCATCCTGCAAGGTTAGGCTCTACCTGTCCTGTTGCTTAAAATTTGGGCATTGTTGCAGCTGTGTATCAGACAACAGAAAGCCCCAATTTTAATGTTTATTTTCCTGTTTGGTGTGAATACCCTGCCCATCTCTGCATTGAACTCGTGACCACATGAGCCGCATATAGCTGTGGTGGGTCAGAGGTCAAAGCCGTTCATGAAGATAAAAAAACTTTCTGAGAAATTTCTAGAAAAATCTTTTGCAATTATGGGATGAGTATAATTATGTCCGATGTTTTCTACCATTCAAGAACTGTGTATTCTCCCTCCCTTGGGAAATGGGGCCAAGATGATGTGGGTTCAGGTTGTAGGAGGTGTCCAGGAGTAGGGGCAATATGTGGGGTGAGTGGCAATTACTAGAAAAAAAAAAAAAAACAACCCAAGGCAGTCCCAGGCCAGGGTCAGAATCAACCAGCGCAGACCTCCCAGACACATGAGTCTGGGCCAAGGTTGTGTGTGTGTGTGTGTGTGTGTGTGTGTGTGTGTGTGAATGCCCCAAAGCACTGAAGAGAACAAGGAAGATAGAAATAGGATAAAAGTCTGGAGTGACCCCAAATGAGGCCACTTAAGTGCCTTGTTTGTTAAAGTAGCATCCATGGCTTCCGATATGCATATGTAAGGTGCATATGAAGAAGCAGAGGCGGCAGTTTCCAGCTTGTTATTTTTTATATAGTCCCTTGATCAAAGGCAGAGAGGGGATGATCACTTGAGCCTAGGAGTTAGGGAACAGGCTGGGCTACATAGTGAGACTCCATCTCCACTGAAAATAAGAAAGTTAGCGGGGCATGGTGACACACATGTCCCAACTACTCAGGAAGCTGAGGTGAGAGAATTGCCTGACCCCAGGAGTTTGAGGCTGCAGTGAGCCATGATCGCACCACTGCATTCCAGCCTGGGTGACAGAGGCCCCATTTCTGAAAAATAAAAATAATAATTAAAAAAATAAAGATAACACTGGCCGAGCACGGTGGCTCATGCCTGTAATCCCAGCACTTTGGGAGGCTGAGGTGGGTGGATCATCTGAGGTCAGGAGTTCGAGACCAGCCTGGCCAACATGGTGAAACCCTGCTGCTACTAAAAATACAAAACATTAGCCTGGCATGGTGGCAGGCACCTGTAATACTAGCTACTTGAGAGGCTGAGGCAGGAGAATTGCTTGAACCTGGGAGGCAGAGTTTGCAGTGAGCCGAGATGGCACCACTGCACTCCAAGCTGGGCAACGAGAACAGAACTCTATCTCAAAATAAATAAATAAATAAATAAACACACACTGCAGTGAAGTTCTATGAATGCCTTCCTTGATATGATTCAAGTCATGTGATATAGGGATGTAGCTCTTAAAGAGTAGGCTAAGAATAGTTGGGACAAGTTGGGACAAAGGGGCATAGAAACTAGCTGAGCGTCTCCCGTGCCTGGTGCGTGGCAGACCTGCCTAGAGAAACTTCTGGTGTGCTCCTTCCACCAGATGACCGTGACAGCCTCTGCAGTGGTGTGGAAATCAGCACATTCTCTTTCTTACTCCAAAGGAAAAGGCTGGAAATGATCTCACACCAAGACCTAATTGTTCTGCCAAGTCAATCACCCCCGAGGCTCCGAAGCATTGGCTCCTAGGTGCTGACTTTCGTGGAGCCTCTAATGAAGCCCAGCACGGCCCAGCATCGTGTCCTCTGGGCCTGGTCATCTGCCTTTCTTGGAACCTGGACTGAGAGCTTATTTTGGATCCTCACCAATCAGGCGTTCGCTGTAGCCAGGAGGTATCAGTAGACAAGCTGGGTAATTGAACATATGCAAGTTGTTTATTTTGTCCATAAAGCAGTGACCACACTCGGAGGAGAAATTGCCTTGTTAAAAAAATAATTCTGTTCCTCATCACTCAATGCCTGGCTCTGCCAGCTGCGGGGACTTTCTTTCCAGCAATTAAAATAAACAATTCCACATGTGCACAGCCAACCTTGCAGAAAAAAGGTGTCAGGAAATAAAGATGTCACAGAATTTGAAATAAAATGTGTTTAAGAACAGCCTGGCTCTCTTGAATTGGAAAGTGGCTTTTCTTGGAACCGTAAGAGTCTTAGCAACTTTTAGATTGGAAGAGAATGCAGCATTCATGATGTGGTCCAGCCTCCGTGTTGGATGGCAAAGGCAACTGAGGCCTGGCTTTTCCAGGTTTTCCCAACTAGGCCATGGAAGAGCCTAGACTATAAACCTGCTCTCGACTGTCAGACTGTGCCTTCCTGTCCCTCAGAGATGGTTAGTGGGAACCATAGGGGGGTCGAAGGAGGCTCCAGGAGACAGAGCTGGCTCTAGACCTGGCTCCAGATCTGGAATTAGAGGACCCAGTGGAGATCTACAGGGGAGGGGACAAATGAGAAAGGGAGCAGAGGCCCAGGGGCAGGAGTGAATAGCATATATTCCTGGAACCAGACAGGAGACTAGCCTGATAAGTTTTTTGGGAAAGTGAGGATTACAGTTGGATAGTAGAATAAATACATTAATTGGTCAGAGGCAATAATCACAGGAACCAGTTGCCAGGCTAGACAGTTAAAGCGGAAAGAATTTAGCAGTATGTTACTTGGAAAATATAAGGAGAAACAAATTAGTCTCTAGGTTCAGCTTCCAAGAACAACTCTTTTTTAAAAAAAAAAAAATTTTTTTTTGAGATGGAGTTTCGCTCTTGTTGCCCAGGCTGGAGTGCAATGGTGTACAGCTAGTGCTCGACTTATGACCACAATTGGTTCCGACAGACCGGTCGTAACACGATTTGGTTGTAAGTTGAGTAGGCTATATGCATGCGGAGATGGTAGTGCTGCCAGAAGCTGGTCCGCACTGTCGTACGCCCAGCTGGGCAACGTTTGCGCTGCCAGACACGGAGCAGTCGTGGCTAGCGATTGTGGTCGTAAAGTCGAATGGTCATAAGTTGCATAGGTCGTAAGTCGATCAATACCTGTAGTCTCAGCTCACTGAAACCTCTACCTCCTGGGTTCAAGTGATTCTCCTGTCTCAGCCTCCCAAGTAACTGGGACTACAGGCATGCACCAGCAGCCCGGATAACTTTTGTATTTTTAGTAGAGATGGGGTTTCATTATGTTGGCCAGGCTGGTCTTGAATTCCTGACCTCCAGCCATGTGCTTCTCCTTGGCCTCCCAAAGCGCTGGGATTACAGGCATGAGCCACCAGGCCCGGCCAACCAAGAATGACTCTCAACCACATAATAGAAGTGGTCATCAAGAAAGCAGAGGACTCTGTCTTGACCAGGCAGCTGCCACAATAAGACGCTCTCTCCAGACCAGGAAGCCACTGCCTCCAGACCAGACCCCCTGCCCTTGCCGCAACCCACGCCGGCATAATGGATGCTTCACCCTCAGCTCTATTCCACGTACCTCAGTTTTAAATCAAATCTCACCAAGTGCCTCTGACAGAATCTCCTCATGGCTGGGATTCTAGCTGCAGTAGAGTCAGAAAAATGTAATTTTTAGCTCTCAGTTAGAGAGGTTTATGAAAGGAATGCTGGAGGGTTTGGAATGGATGCTGAACAAACCGCTCCACAGTTTTCACTGCACGCGGAGAGCCTGGGTTTGTGTGGTCTGAAGTAAGGAGTTGCTGATATTTCTTGGCCAGAAGAGAGTCATGAAGAAAGTGATTTTGAAAGGATTTCTCTAAAAATATTACACAGGCTAGACTTGTCACCAGGAATTCTCGATCAAAGAGGAATGTACAGGAGGTGATTGCATAATATAGGTAAGAGATAATGAAGGCTTGGAGCAGGCTGACAAGAATAGAGAAGAAGAGGATAATAACAAATAGCACATGGAGAAGATGTGATGATTAATGACATGGGAAAATGAACCATAAACCCCATGAGCAGAGACTATGTCACTTGTCCTTTAACTGCAAGTATCTCTCCCCGTGCATCACATATGATACATGCCCAGTGAATGCCTAGCAAATGGATGAGAAGGATAAGTCAAAGATGGCGAGTGATCACCGAAAGGAAAGTTTTAAAATAACTATTTAACACAGAGAGAGTCAATAGACTTTGCTATTTTCCCCTCTTTGTGACCACCAGCCTGAGAAGTAAATAGAGCACTTTACAAAGAGTCAAGGGAGAGACGGCATCCTGAGGGGCAGAGGGATGGAAAAAATGGGCGAAAGTGAAACATGGAGCAGACTCCCTAGCAGAAAGGAGGGTTCCAGGACTACACCTGAACTGGAAGAACAACGTGAAGCCCCACGTGGGCATGTTGACACCTGCCATTCCCACACCTCCCCTGCAGCCAGGCAGAGTGATCCCGGGTTCCACACAGCAACACCGCAGCAGAGAGAGGTCTGCAGCTTCTCCAGCGGGCTGCACATGGCCACAATGGAGTTTTCTGCCTTTTCCTCCTATTCCCCCACCCCGTTTCCTCAAACTCCCCAACACTGTAATCAGACAACAAAAGTGCAGATTTTTAAAAAATCAAAGGACTAGGCCGGGCACAGTGGCTCATGCCTGTAATCCCAGCACTTTGGGAGGCCGAGGTGGGCGGATCACGAGGTCAAGAAATTGAGACCATCCTGGCCAACATGGTGAAACCCCGTCTCTACTAAAAATACAAAAATTAGCCAGGCGTGGTGGCGTGCACTTGTGGTCCCAGCTACTTGGGAGGCTGAGACAGAAGAATCGCTTGAACACAGGAGGCAGAGGTTGCAGTGAGCTGAGACTGTGCCACTGCACTCCAGCTTGGAGACAGAGCAAGACCCAGTCTCAAAAAAAAAAAAAAAAAATCAAAGGACTAGACATAGCTGAAAATCCAAGCACACTGACATAGAAGAAAGGTTTCCGGTAATATCAGTGCACACAAATGAAGACAACAGAAATGTTAAAACAGAGAGGAGAGTGGATATGGTACAGAGGAGAAACCAACATAAGAACACTCGTGTGTTCCTGAAGCAGAGGGTTGACAAGGGGTGGAGAAGGTTTACTCAAAGCTATCTACATGGGCTCTCCCAGGCAGGAATGAATCTGCAAATTAAAAGCACACCCCATGTTCTTGGAGATTTTGATACTCCAGGAGGTTCTGTGCCAAAAAATAGCCAGGCATCCAGAAAAACACAAGTCAACTGCAACAGACATCAACTACAACAGACACAAATTAGACCAGCCTGAGAATTCTTCACAGCAATCAAAGCCATAAAACAATGGAGTAATGTCGACAGAGTTCTGAAGGGAAATGTGAACTGAGGCTATCCTACCTTGTCAAAATGCCATCCAAATGGAAAGGCAACAGGCAGACATCTTCACACAACTCATGAAACTTCTTGAAAAAATGTTTACAATAAAACGTCAGGAGTTTGAGGCCAGTTGGGCCAACATGGCAAAACCCCATCTCTACTAAAATTACAAAAATTAGCTGGGCGTGGTGACACGTGCCTGTAATCCCAGCTACTCAGGAGGCTGAGACACAAGAATTGTTTGAACCCAGGCGGTGGAGGTTATAGGAGGCAAGATCACGCCACTGTCCTCCAGCCTGGGCGACAGAGCGAGACTCTGTCTCAAAAACAGAAAACAGAAAAAACAAGCAAAAAAGTTACCAACTTTAGGTGAATCGTGATTTAAAAGCAAACAAAAATGACAAGGAGTAGGGAAGCCCGGAAAAAAGACTGGCAAATAAGTGGAATCTGTTTAAATATTGAATTAAAACTGAACAATCAGGAGAACACATAATTATAGAGCATGGTGCAAATGTTGGAAACCTGGAACGTTTTGAAATAAGCATGTAACCTACAAAATATGAAGGGGGTTAGGTGGAAGAAGTATTAACATCTTTGTCTTTCATAGTGGGGAGTCAGTACTTTCTGAAATTGGTATGTAAAGCATAATACAAATAATAACACCAGCCTCTTCGCTTCTGTTTCCCCCATAATTACTCCTTTCTTAATCCTGGACAGATTTTAAGAAATAATCCTTTGGGTTGGGCACGATGGCTCATGCCTGTAATCCCAGCACTTTGGGAGTCTAAGACAGGCAGATCACAAGGTCAGGAGTTCGAGACCAGCCTGGTCAACGTGGTGAAATTCCATCTCTACTAAAAAAAATTAAAATAGTCAGGCATCATGGCATACACCTATAATTCCGGCTACTCGGGAGGCTGAGGCAGGAGAATTGCTTGAAGCTGGGAGGCGTAGGTTGCAGTGAGCCGAGATGACACCACTGCACTCCAGCCTGGGCAACAGAGCAAGACTCATCTCAACTAAAAAAAAAAAAAAATGGAAATAATCCTCTGGTAGTGAAGACATTTATACATGACAGTGAGTGAGTACTTTGGTTTCACTGTAGTTTCTTTTGTTAAATTTAACTAAAATTAAATACCTAAAATTTTTAAGTGGCTTTAATTACATGATATCAAGTTTATAAATGTGATTTTGTTTATTAATCATTTCAATTATCTATATGAAAGAAAAATATTCGGTTAATTTTCATACTTAAGAGTGATGGGCCAAGTGCAGTGGCTCACGCCTATAATCCCAGCACTATGGGAGGCCGAGGTGGGAGAATCACTTGAGGCCAGAAGTTGGAGACCAACCTGGGCAACATAGGGAGACCCTGTCTCCTTAAAAAAGAAAAGAAAAGACTGCAGGCCTTGGGGTACTGTGAAACATTTTCATCTCTTCATGTTTAAGACTGTTTAAATTCCTTATAGTAAGCATTTTTAAACAAAAATGTATAATTTCTTGCAATATAAAAGCTAAAGGGAAATATGGCAAGGTGACGACCAGCGTTCATTCCGCGTGATGTGAATGTGGATGATGTTTGTGCAACTGTCTTTGAAAAAAGCCCAAACCTCAAAGTAATTGGCAGGATTTCCAAGGTTCCTTAGTCATATTCTTTGCTTACTTTTCCAGCCTCCCCTTTCTTAATCTCTCCCCATCAAAATCATGCCTTCCATGCTCTAGCCATATGGAGCTGCTTGTAATTTTCTGGCCATTTCACCCTCCCGGACTCTGGGCCTTTGCCCTTCTGCCTACCCCACCCTTTTGCCTCCTCCATCTGACTCTACACCATGCTCTTTTTCCTGGTTCATGCCTACTCTTTTTTTGTTTTTGTTTTAGTTTTTATTGTGGAAAAATGCTTATAACAAAATTTACCATTTCAACCATTTTTTAAGAGCTGGGATCTTGCTCTGTCACCCAGGCTAGAGTGCAGTGGTGTAATCATGGCTCACTACAGCCTCAAACTCCTGGGCTCGAGTGATCCTCCTTCCTCAGCCCCCTAAGTATCTGGGACTACAGGCATGCACCACCATGCCTGGCTAATTTTTGTGGTTTTTTTGTAGAGACAGGATCTTACTATGTTGCCCAGGCTGCTGGGCCCAAACAACGTTGGGAGTCTGAGACCAGCCTGGCCAACGTGGTGAACTGCTGGGTTCAAACAATCCTCCGAAAGTGCTGGAATTATAGGCATGAGCCATTTCACCCAGCCACATTTTAACCAGTTTTAATTGTGTAATTCAAAGACATTAAGTACATTCATAATGTTATGCGTCCATTCCCACTTTCAATTCCCAGAATCTTCTCACCGTTCTAAAGTGTAACTCTGTACTCAGCAAACAACAACTCCCTATTCTTAGCCCCTGATAACCACCATTCTACTTTCTGTCTCTATGAATTTACCTATTCTTGGGACCACACATGAGTGGGATCATACAGTATTTATCTCTCTGCGACTGCCTTATTTTACTTAGCATAATGCTTTCTAGGTTCACACATTTTATAGCACGTCAGCGTTTCCTTCCTTGTTAAGGCTAATATTCCATTGTATATGCTACATTTTGTATATCCATTTGCATTTTGTATATGCTACATTTGGTATATCCTTTGATGAACGTTTGGGTCATTTCCACCCTTTGGCTGTTGTAAGCAATGCTGCTATAAACACGAAGGCACAAGCCCTACTCATTTTTAAGGATTCCTGTTGAATATCCTCTTCCGAAAGCCATTCTTGGTTTCCTTGTTTCGGGTTGGGTACTTACCCATTGTATTCTTGTGATGTCTTGTGTATACACCGTCTTGTTAGGTTACACTACAATTGCTGGTTTGTAAGTTCTGCTTCTTCTCCACTAGACTATGGGCTTCTTGAGAGTAGAGATTACCTCATTTGACTCGGAATTCTTACTGGCTCACCTAATGCTTAGAACACAGGCGGAAGTCAATCCTGTTGCAGAAAGGGTTTTACTGTCCAGGTTTGCAACATGTTCTGGTAATACAGCTGGACCTCTGATGTCAGAGAGCACAAGAATCCCACAAGACAGATATGGTGGTTCATACCTATAGTCCCAGTACTTTGGGAGGTTAAGGCAGAGTTCAAGGCCAGCCTGGGCAACATAGACACCTCAGCTTACAAAAATGTTTTTTAAAAATTAGCCAGATGTGGTGGAGCAGGCCTGTGGTCCCAGCTACTTGGGAGGCTGAGGTGGGAGGATTGCTGGAGCCTGAGAGGTTGAGACTCCAGTGAGCCATGTTCACACCACTGCACTGCAGCCTGGGTGACAGAGCAAGATTCTGTCTCAAAAGAAAAATAAGAATACCTCAGAAAAAGCCAGAAAACCAAATAAACAAGGAAGAGTGAGGCAAGTTCTCCAAAGATGTCCTATTCTTGGGAGCTGTTATAGCAGGAGCCCCCACCCATGTTGCTGAATGTTTTACCTTTCTTGAGAATTCTCTGTTGCTCAGTGCATTAGTCAGGGTTCTCCAGAGAAGCAAAACCAATAGGATGCATACATAGAGAGAAAGAGATTTATTACAAAGCATTGGCTTGCACAATTATGGAGGCTGGCAAGTCCCAAGGTCTGCAGGGGGAGTTGGCCAGCTGGAGTCCCGGGAGAGCCAGCGGTGCAGTTCCAAATGCTGGCAGGCCTGAGATCCAGAAAGAGCCAACATGTCAGTTCAAGTCCAAAGGCAGGAAAAAGCTGATGTCAGGCAGAAAGAATCCTCTCTTATCCTATGGAGAATCAGTCCTTTTGTTCTAGTCTAGCCTTCCACTGATGGGATGAGGCCCACCCGCATGGGAAGGACAATCAGCTCTATTCAGTCCACTGATTCCAACACTAAGTGCATCCACAACATCCTCACAAAAGCACCCACCATAATGTTTGACCAAACATCTGGGCACCCTGCAGCACAGTCAAATCAAACATAAAATTAACCATCACACATAGCTTCTCGAGTCATCCACATGCCTTTTTCTGATCCAACATGAAGACAAGGCAGAAAATAACATTATCTAGAGGGTGTGAACCTCAAAAATTTGAGACAGGTCTTAGTTAATTTAGAATGTTTATTTTGCCAAGGTTGAGGATGAAAGCCTGTGACAGCCTCAGGACGTTCTGTCGAGAGGTGCCCAAGGGGCACAGCTTGGTTTTCTACATTTTAGAGAGACCTGAGACATCAATCAGCATATGTAAGATAAACATTGGTTTCATCTGGAAAAGAAGGACAACTGAAAGCGGGGAGGGGGCTTCCAGGTCTAGGAAGATCAGAGACTAATAGTTGCACTCTTTTGAGTTTCTGATTAGTCTCTCCAAAGGAGGCAATCAGATATGTATTTATCTCCATGAGCAGAGGGGTGACTTATAGAATGGGAAACAAATTTGCCCTAAGCAGTTCTCAGCTAGACTCTTCTCTTTAGCTCAGTGGTTTGGGGGCCCCATGATATTTTCCTTTCACAAGGGAAGCTAGCTTATGTCCCAGGAGGTGGAGAGAGCTGCCTTTGAAAGCATGGGTCCAGGGAGTCTACACTCATTGCTGTGGACACAGGCCACCATCATCAGACTTAGCGGCTGGGGAATGAATGAGCACAGCTGGCTAGGAAAACACATCTAAAAGTAGGAAACAGGCCAGGCAGGGTGGCGCACGCCGGTAATCCCAGCACTTTGGGAGGCTGAGGTGGGCGAATCACCTGAGGTCAAGAGTTTGAGACCAGCCTGGCCAACATGGTGAAATTCCGTCTCTACTAAAAATACAAAAATGAACCAGGCGTGGTGGAATCTGCCTGTAATCCCAGCTATAATCCCAGCTGCTCAGGAGGCTGAGGCAGGAGAATCACTTGAACCCAGGAGGCAGAGGTTGCAGTGAGCCAAGACCACACCATTGCATGCCAGCCTGGGTGACAGAGCAAGGCTCTGTCTCAAAAAAAATAAAAATAGGAAACCAAGTTCCCCAAGCCATGATTACTACTTTGAAATCTTTTTTTTGAGAAGACTGTATGCTAAAGTTGAGTAAGCAAAACTGGAGAAAAATGAGAATAAAGTAAGACCATGGAATACAAGGAGCCCAGCCTTCTGTATGGAGCCTGGTTCATATACATTTTCTTTCCACAATATTTCCCCAGTCTTGGCATGTAAGTATTAGGAATAATAAGTTCCTCTCCAAAAGGGTTAATTGTGTAATGTTCTTATCCTTTGTTTAAAAGCCCAACCTCCTCGTACTTTCTTGTTTCCAGCCTGCAAACCACCCTTCTATTCTAGTTGTGGCTAGACATGTGCAGACATGCCTTGGACTATCACAGACAAACTACTCCCACCCCCTCCTTCCCTTACAAATCGAGCACTTACCATATTCAGAAGAGTTTAAGTCTTAGCCAACCAGGATCAGTTTAGATTGTACAGTCCAACCCTAGCCAGCAGGGGAAGGACGCAGGGACAGGAACTGCATTAAGGATAAAAACCCTTTCTCTCCTTCGTTTGCTGTGCTCTTGTGATCATGACTGATGCAGGCAGCAGACTACTGCAGAAGTAAACTGCCTTGCTGAGAAAACTTTTGCCCGAGTGCTTCTTTGCAGCACCAAGCATTGCCCAAGCCTCTATTCTGTAGGAATCTTGGCTTAGAGAATATACTAAAGGATGGTCACATTTTAGTTAAAACATGAAAGTGGTTCTTCGGAGAAACTGATGATGTAAGGAAGTTTTTGTAATTAAGTACAAGTCCCAAGATCATCCTGACTTGGCAAGGAAAAACATACTAGAAAGGAGATGGCAGGGAAGGGATGGGCTGCCTAAAGATGAAAATAGCAATGTGTATAGGCAGGAAAATAACACTGAAAAAGGGAAGAAAGGCTGGAACTAATTAAGGAATTAGAAAGGCAGGAACTAATTAAGAAATTAAGGAGGGATGGAATCAGATTTGAAAAAGTGCTTGGATGTAAACTAATTCATTCTATGTCCAATACACGAATCTCTTCTCTATCCTTCCTACAAGGCCAGGCATTTTTGCTTTCTGACAGCTTCTGCTTGAACACCTCCTGCAATGAAAACTCACTATCAAAAATAGCTCCTTTCCTTTTTGCACAGTCCTGAGGCAAACTGAAACAAATTTTGTCTACTTGCAAATTCTGCCCATTAGCTCTGTTCTCACCACTGCAGCAACTCTCAATAGATAGGATGCCTTTTGACATAGCAGCCCTTCCAATATTTGAAGTGTCTTTTCTCTGGCTAGGGTTAAACGTCGCCGCTTCCTCTGACAGCCCCACCTATGACACCATTTCTAGATCTTTCATGATCCTGCCTGGTCATCTGTGAACATGCATCAGATGTGTCAATAACCTCGAAATGTGGAACCTAGAACTGAACACAAACATTCTATGTAATTGATGAAATTGGAGCACAACATCATTGCTCATATCCTGAGACTTACTGCTCTGTTAATAAAGTCTGAGATAGAACTTGCTTTTTTGGCTGCCCTTCAGCAATGTTGGGTCACACAGAGGCTAAAATCAGTTTTAAATTACTGCTCTGTCTTCTGATCATGTCATATATTCCAGGAGATCTCTGATTATTGGGACTTTATTTCAACACTAAAAAAATGTGAGAGCAACATAGCAGTATGAAAAAAAAAGGGTTCCAAGGAAGGATATTTTGAAAAGGCAAAAGATTGGAGGAAAACGGTATCTGATGGAAAGTCATACCTAACGTAGAGTTTAAGAACTGGTACATATGTGAGCAAATATAGAAACATTTCAAAAGCCATCTTTTTATTTATTTAAAAGATAACTGGCTGTTTAAAACAATCATTATATGTTCTGAGATTTATAACATAGAAAGGCAAAATGTATGGCACAATAGCAGAAAAGACAGATGTGGAGAAATGGAAGTAATCTGTTTTCAAGTCTTGAATTACATGTGAAGTAGTATAATGTTATTGAAGGTAGACTGTGAAAACTTAAAATGTATATTGTAAGCCCTAGAACAGCCGCTAAAAGAAAGGAAATGGTACAGCTATTAAGCCAATTGTAGAGTTAGAATTAAAAATACCTTGATACAAGCTTTCCATTTATAAATTTAAAAAAAAGAAAAATACTTGATCTAGAAAAAGTCAGGAAAAGACAAGTAACGTAACAAAGAACAGATGAGACAATCTTTAGTTTGTCACAACTGGTTTTCACAATGCCAAGACTTTAAACTGATATGTCCATAATTACATTAAATATAAGTAGTATAAAGGTTGGGCGCAGTGGCTCATGCCTGCAATCCCAGCACTTTGGGAGGCCAAGGCAGGTGGATTTCTTGAGGCCAGGAGTTCGAGACCAGCCTAGACAACCTGGTGAAACCCCATCTCTACTAAAAATACAAAAATTAGCAGGGTGTGGTGGTGCACGTCTGTAATATCAGCTACTTGAGAGCCAGAAGCAGGAGAATGGCTTGAACCCAGGAGGCAGAGGTTGCAGTGAGCCAAGACCGCGCCACTGCGCTCCAGCCTGACAGAGCAAGACNAAAAAAAAAAAAAAAAGTAAATAGTAAAAGCACTCCAATTAAAAGGTAGAGATTGAAAAGGTTTTGTAAAAAAAATGTAATAACCTACTATACACAGTATGTAATACACTTTAAGACACAAATAGGTTAAAGATAAAGAATGAAACAAGATAAACAATGTAAGCTCTAGTCATGAGAAAACTGAAGTGGTGATTTTGTAACCGCCCGATGGTTCACCTTGCCTGCTGCCCAGACAGAGCTGATTTATCAAGACAAGGAATTGCAACAGAAACAGTAATTTATGCAGAGCAGGCTGTGTGAGAGACTGGAGTTTTATTATTATTCAAATCAGTCTCCCTGAAAACTCAGGGATCAGAGTTTTTAAGGATAATTTGGTGGATAGGGGCCAGTGGGCTGGGAGTGCTGGTTGGCTTGAGGATGAAATAGGGAGTCAAAGCTGCCCTCTTGCACTGAGTCCATTCCTGGATGGGGTACACAGGACTGGTTGGCAGATCCGGGCTGGGGACACCCAATTGTCAGAAATGCAGAAACCTGAAAAGACATCTCAACAGATTGATCTTTGGTTCACAATGGTGACGTTATCTTCAGGAGTAACTGGGGAAGTTGCAAATCTTATGACCTCCGGAATAACGGCTGGTAATATTAAGAATTCCAGTCCCTCTCTTCCTTACTTTGTGGCTGATGGCATTTCATTTGTTTTGCAAGAACAGTTTAGCTTTTGGAAAGGGCGATTTAAACTCTAAACTAAGTTCCTTCCCAAGGCTAGTTTGGCCTATAATCAGGAATGGACAAGGACAGTTTAGAGGTTAGAAGCAAGACAGAGTTGGTTAGGTCTGATATCTTTCACTGTCATAACTTCCTTAGTTATAATTTTGCAAAGGCAGTTTCAATGTTACTATTAGGAAAAAATAGAATTTAGGACAAGTAACATTGAAGTAAGAGATGGGGCTCAGACACTGGACCAAATAGAGGACTAGCTAAAACAGGGACAGGGCAGAAATAGCTTTCCATCAAGATTACCAGTATGACTGTCGGTTTATTATTGCCATGGCAACACCTAGAACTTGCCACACCTTTCCATGGCAATGACTCAGCGACCGGAAAGTCTGCATAATCCGCCCCATCATTTGCATATAATTAAAAATAAATGTAAATGCGTCTACAAAACTGCCTCTCAACTACTACTCTGGACACAGTGACTATGGGGTATCCCTCCCGGCTCTGCAAGGAGCAGCCCCTCTGCTGCTACGTCAATAAAAGCTGCTGTCTGATACCGGCAGCTCACTGTTAAGTTTCTTCCTGGACAAAGCCAAAACCCTCTCCTACTAAGGCTCAGTTTTGGGGCTCATTTGCCCTGCATTATCATCACAAATGAAGATAAATGTAATGATAGAAGGAATAAAGAGATATAGCAACCCTGATTGTGTATGCACCTAATTACACAGCTTCAAATGCATAAAGCAAAAACTGACAAAATAAAAAGCATAATTAGACAAATCCAGATTTACAGTTGGAAATTTCAACAGTTCTCTTGGTAATAGAACAAACAGACAGAAAATCAGTTAAGACCTGAACACCATCAACAAGTTTGACCTAATTGAGATTTATAGAAAATAACATTCAACAACAGCAGAATTCACTTTTATCCAGAATTTACATCCCATCAAAGGGCACACAGAATTTTTACTAGAGTAGGCCCTGTGTTCTGGACCATGAAGCAAGTTTCAGTACATTTAACTAAAATTATACAGAGAATATTTTCAGTCTCTAGTGGAATTAATTTGAAAATCAATAATTAAAAAATATCTTTAAAATTCCTACTTGGAAAGAAAACACATATTGATAAATAACCCATGAATAGAAATCACAAGGGAAATTATCATTTTTTTAACTGATTGAAAATGAGAACACAATATAGCAAGGTTTGTAGGATATAGCTTAAATAGGATTTCCAAGGAAAAAATTAATCTAAGCTTTCTATCTCAAGAAGCCAGAAAAAGTAGGAGCACATTAAGAAGTGAAGAGAGAAAAAAAGAAGTAGAAAGGGAAAATAAAATAAGTGGAGATTAATGAAATAGAAAATGAATAAGTAATCCAAAACAAAAAACAATGAAAATAAAATGCTGTTTCTTTGAGAGCAATAAAATATACAAGCCACTAGCTACACCAAAAAAAAAAAGGGAGAGAAGACAAAAATTACCTGTATCAGGAATGAAAAAAGAAGATATTGTTAGAGATTCTATGGCATGAAAAGTATAACAAGTAAACTATTAACAATTTTATGTCAATTAGTTTAACACTTGGATGAAATGCACGCATTTCTCGAAAGACACTAATAACTAAAATTAAAACTTGACGAAATAGAAAATATGAACAGCGATTTGTGACAGGGATTACAAGAGTGTAAATGTAACCGAGGGAGCGTCCCCAGCTCCCAGTTCTGAAGAGGTTCTTGGCCTCTCTAACCCCGAAGAATGGGGAAAGGGATCCCTGAGGTGCAGTGAGGTTACCATTCAAATAAATATGGTAGACCCAAAGAGTTTTGCAGGAGAGCGATTTATTAGACAGAGAGAGAAAGAGAGAGAGAGAGCGAGCTCCCACGCTGTTGTGGGAGGGGATCCCAGAGCAGGCAATCCGTTCAGGTAAGGAGACGCTGAATTTTAACACTTGAGTTGTTCCCGCCCCATTCATGTTCTCGTCCAATGAGAGGAGTTCTTTCAAACTTCCTCTGGAGTCATTGACCTTTGACTCTGATACCGGATTGGCTACTTGGTCCACAGCCCTGAGTTACAGAGCACCCTCCTCCCGGAACTTTTGGCGGGATTTTTGGGACAAAGGCGCCCCACTTGGCTTTCCCTACCCCCATGGACGAAAATCAAAGAATTTACATTTGAAACCCCTCTGGTTCCCAGATGGAGGCGTGGAGCCGGGAAACTCCTGCCTTTGAAACCACGCCCCTCGTGGACCGGGAAGAGAAGGCCCTCATAAACATTTGTCAAAAGGCATGGACTCATGTAGTTAAAATAGGTGCATTTTATTGTATGTAAATTTTACCTCGATAAAACTGATTTAAAAAGTGTAGGTACAATAGAAATGTAAGTGTAGAGTGGTATGTACATATGTCCATATGTATTTGTAGAGATGATATATTTGTTTATTTGCTAAGGGAAGTGACCTAGTAGAATGGAAAAAACTTGATGCTACATGTGAGATAGAGAATTGCTGTCTTTGAGGGGGCAGAGGGAATAGGGTTGGCCTCAGACAGGAGCATCTAAGAGAGGAGGCAGAGCGTATGTTCACACATTCTGGTAGGTTGTACATATGGCAGAGGAAGAAGGAAGTTGGAACGTTTCTCTTCTGCTTTCTTCTATTTACTCTGAATTAGAAAGCAGGATGGAGGAGAAGGTGTTGGGCATTTGGGAGAAGTGGCGCAACTGTCATCCAGTGAGGTGAGTGGGAATGGACCAGAAGATAGCATAATTTCTGGGTAGCACTAAAAGCTCTCTTGAGGTTGTTACCCATGTATTTCATATAAGACCATGCAGTATCGTTTGTATTTTTCTTTAGTCCTACTTGGCTTCACAGATGCAAATGCAGAGTAGGTGAAGAGTTGGATTTAATCAGGCTTAGGATTCTGTCAACACGCAAAGCAGGAGCGGAACAAGAGAGCTGAGGGTGTGTGCAGGCAAAAGGTTGAAGTGCAGTTCAAAGACAGGAGGAGCAGTGGCCTGCTGCCTCGGGGAAAGGTATCTTTGATGCTAGACAAAGACCCCCAAATCCTGAGGGTGTTGTAGGACCTGTGGGTTCTTGATTTCACGCAAGAGAGAATTCCGGAGTGGAACCCAGGTGCAAAGCAAAAGTAACATTTGTTGAGAGTATTGCCCCATAGACAGACAAGCGCAATCTCAAAGGAGATGCCTGGGTCTTGGATTGGCCGTTTCATTGATTACATTTAATATATGCAATTAGGGAAGAGATTATTTATTCATAAGTATTTTGGGGAAAGAGGTGGGTATTTCCAGGAACCCAAGACAGCCTCTTCCGCCACCATGTAGGGCTTTTTCTGGTGGTTCCCATTGCAAATATACACTGTCATGGGCAACGGGGTATGTTTTTACTATGGAAATGCCTAAGAGTGAGCAAATGATGTCCTTCAAGATCTGCTTTCATCCAGACATTGGTGGCCATCTGGGATCCTGCTGGTTTGAAGTGGTCTCCAGCCCTTTGTTCCCTTTATAGAGTGGTTTTCACAGTCACAGGGTGTTTTCATGCCACGCAGGCAGTCACACAATTATGTAGCACAAACCCCTGTGAAGTCCCTATCAATACAGGCATTGGGGTGCTGGGTGGAGTGAGCTGGACCAGTGGGAGATGGTTGGAGAGCAGGAATTTTGACCTTGAGCTTATGGAGCAGTTGCTGTTATTGGCAATGAAAAGATCTAGAGAATCAAGATGTAAGGGAATGGTTGAGCAGTGGGGAGGACAGAAGGACACGGTAATGGGAGGATCATCTATGCAGGTTTTGAAATCACCAAGAATTTAAAAGAAGAGGAATTGATTTAAAAGCAACAGGGTTGGAGAGAGACAGTGACAGTGAACCAAGAGTTACAGCAGAAGGAGTGAGGACTGGCAGGGATCAGTGGCTGACTACCAGGAGGAGTGACAGATACCCTTGCGCGATGACATGCGATTCAGATCCGGAGGGTGGGGGAGTGGCCCCTCTGGAGCAAATTGGCTCAAGAAGCACAGGGATGTGGAATTAAAGACTCAAAGCCTCTCAAGAGACTTTGAAAGAAAAAAACTCCAGGGCATTCTCCCAGTGATAAAAGACTGAGGAAACATAACAAATGAAATGCATGATACCTGATTGGGGAAAAACAGAAACAGCTTAAGGAGCATTAATTGAACATTTGGGGAAATTTTAATATTGGCTGTATTGCAGAGAATGTACTTTGAATTGATGTTAAATTTTCTGAACGTGAAGTGAAAAGGAATGTCCTTAGTCTTAGGAAATATATGCTACAGTATTTAGGCTTCAAGTGTCATGAGAGCTGCACTTTGAAAAGACAGCTCTTGGCCCCAAATTCTGCCTCTGTTACATCTTTCTCTGTCTCTCCTTAGCTATATGGAACAAATGTGGCAAATGTTAACCAATGCCAAATATATAGATGAAGGATACCCTCCACCTTTTAAAAGTTTTTATTAAGCTATTTTGACAACTTTTCTATAGGTTTAGACTTTTTCAAATACAAACTTGTGTAGATTTTTACATTTAACATCCTTCGTAGAGTCAAGCATTTGACACATTCCTTTACAATTTCTATCAACTTATGTGTGGAAATATTTGAAATAGTCTAGATGTTCAAAATTAAGCTAATGGTTGAAGTACCCCAAGATCAGAGTTTTTATTCTAACCTGTTTTATTCTAATTTATTCATCATTCCTATGATACCAGATTTTACAATAGTAACAGTGGAAGCTGGAAGACAATAGAGGAATGCCTTCAACATTTGGAGGGAATTTATTTACCTAGAATTCTATACTCAGCCATCAGCACGCTAGATAAAAAAGAGGGAGAATCAATATTGAGTTCAACTGTCTAGTCTGCTTGCAGAGAAACCAAAAAGGTCAAATGAAGGCTATTTAGTGACCAAGATGGAGGCAGCCATGTTGTTTGAAATGGGTATCAGCTCAGTATACTGAATATAACTGCTGGAAGATCATCACTGTTTGACTGATAAATGAGTCAAATTCCTTGGAGGTAAACAATGTCTCCCTCAGCAAGAGGGAGGTGGCCTGGACTGCTGCCAGTGTATTCCTACTGCCTTGTGTATTCCCTGGCACATGGTAGGTGCTCATTAAATGTTTTTCTTTTTGCTTTGTTTTGCTGAGATTTAACTTTATACATCCAGAAATTACATACAATAAACTGTACAAATATTACAGATACAGCTTTGATATAGTCTGAATATTTGTCCCTGCCCAAATCTCGTATTGAATTGTGATCCCCAGTGTTGGAGGTGGGCGCGGTGGGCCTCATGGGAGGTGTTTGGGTCATGGGGGCAGATCCCTCATGGCTCAGTGCTGTCCTCGAGGTGAGTCCACATGAGAGCTGGTGGTTGAAGTGTGTGGCACCTCCCCCATCTGCCTGGTCTCTTTCTTGCTACCACTTCACCTCCCACCATGAGTAAAAGCTCCCTAAGGCCTCCCCAGAAGCTGACCAGATGCTGGTACCATGCTTCCTAGACAGCCTGCAGAACCCTAAGCCAATTAAACCTCTTTATAAATTACTCAGTCTCAGCTATTTCTTTATAATTATGCAAGAATGGCCGAATACCAGTTTGATTAGTTTTATGTGGGGGCATTAATACCCATGGAATCACCATCCATTTCAAGATACAGGATATTTTCAGCACCCCAGGGAGTCCTCTCATTCTCTCTGCTGGTGAATAGCATCCCCCACAAAAAGTGGCCGTTTTTCTATCATCATAGACTAGTTTTGCCTGTTTACGAACTTTATTTAAACGAGCTCATACAGTATGTATTCTATGTCTGGCTTCTTCCCTTGATACTGTTTTTTTTTCACGTAGCAGTTGTGTGTTGTTTTATGTTGCTTTGTGGTATTTCATTGTCTGAATACACACTACCATTTAAAAATCCATTCTGTTATTGATGGACGATGCGTTGCTTGTAGTTTCTTAATGAATTGGCTCTTTTGTGCATGTCTCCAGCGGACAGATGAATTCTTCCTGCTGGATATTTATTCTGGGGTATAACTGTTGCATCAGAGGGTATAAATACATATTTAGCTTTTGTAGATACCACAAAAGTTCTGTGAAATGATTTTTCAACGTACACTCCACCTAAGAACATCTGAGTATATTAGTTGCTCTGAACCCTGACACTTGGTATCATCAGTCCTTTGCATTTTAGCCATTCTGGCAGAGCTGTAGTGCTATTTCATTTGGTTTTAACATGAAATGATGAAAATGGCATGCCTATAAAATGGAGTATTATAGAGCTGTAAGCAAATGTGTTTTCAGAGATTTAATATTCTGAGATATGCTTGTGATATGTAAAGATGAAAATCACATACAAACTCTGTATATAGTACTCTTTCATTTTCATTTTAATGTATACATGTTAATAAAGAGGACTAGTGGAAATTCACCAAGATAATTAAGAGTTGATTTTGGATAGTGGGATTCATTTTCTTTCCCTCATACTTTTCTGTAATCATGAGATTACAGTCCTACAATGGGAAAATACCAATTTTAAAAAACAGAAAAAAATCATAAGGCATATTTTTAGGAATAGTCTTTGCCTGGGAAAAATGAACCTTCAATGTTCAAAAAATAAATGATACTTCTCTGGGCCTGTTTTGTCATCTGTAAAATGGGCCTATGTCATGAACACAGAACAGTGCTTACCATCTAAGTAAACAGTTATTAAATGATAGCCTTAAAATACAAAATACAGGATGTCTTGGAGCCACAGGGCAACTCCAGTGAGGACACTGAGAGGTGACATGGCTGTCTGCAGTTCCTTGTGGTCACAGAGCAGATGATGGTGGTAAGGTTGTCAGAGAGTGCCTGGGTCTCACCCTCCACTTCTGACAATGAAACTGGGAGAGAAACAGGTTACTCGGAGTGCAAAAGTTCCTTTAGAACTCGGAAATATAACTGAAATATAACTTATCTGGGTCTGGTGACTTGAACCAAGGTAGCTGGGCACCTGCTTCCTGTCTTCGTCACCTCGGTTGGTTTCCAGTTCCACATTAACTGTCCTTATTCCCAGCTTTACAGGGTCCTTCCTTCTACTCTTTGTATGTAAGTGTTTCTTTCTTAGTAATCTTCAAAAATTAAGGCATCTGCTCCAAGCCACAGGTGTTCAGAATTAATGTGCTTGGTATGAGGCCCAGGCATCAACATTAAAAAGTAAAAAAATTATAATTCTCTAAATGATTCTAATGTACAGCCACAGTTGAGAACCACGGGGTATATCCCTGCTGTGTTTTTCTGTGTGACTACAACAAACATGTACCTTTTACTCATTTTCTGGATATAGGAATGGGCAAAGATTTCATAATGAAGACACCAAAAGCAATCAAAACAAAAATAAAAACTTACAGACGGGATTTAATCAAACTGAAGAGTCTCTGCACAGCAAAATGACTCCAGCTCATCCCAGGTGTTTCCAACGTTATTCTCAGAAGTGTTTGGCACTTATTATCTTCCTCTTTGATTTATATATCTGAACTCCCATTTTCTGTTCATGTCTTTTAAAATTGTGAGATTGGAGAGCTGACGTGTACCCACAATGGTCTCTTCAGATGCCTCTTTTCATCAGAATAATTTGTGACTATACAGCAGATATTTATTTTTCAGAGACCTGAACACACAGAATCATCTTCATATTTTCTCTCATCTTTTTAAAAGCTAATTTCATAAGGTTTGGAGGTGTTCATGTCTAACACTCTCTTTATGTATACTGTGCTTTGAATTGGAAGAAGGTAAAAGCTCCAATGAACAGATTACTACTTCTCAAGAAGTACAGAGCATCGGGTTCCACACTGAACAAAGTCAGCAGCTCCTCCAATGTATAGATTCATTGGTATTCCTATCAAACTACCCATAACGTTCTTCACAGAACCAGAAAAGAACTATTTTAAAAATTATATGGAACCAACAAAGAGCTTCAATATCCAAGGCAATCCTAAGCAAAAAGAACAAAGCTGGAGACATCAGAGGCATCATGCCACCTGACTTTATACTATGGGGCTACAGTAACCAAAATAGGCACATAGACCAATGGAACAGAATAGAGAGCCCAGAAATGAGGCTGCATTCTATGACCATCTGATCTTTGACAAACCTTACAAAAACAAGCAGTGGGGAAAGTTCACCCTACTTAATAAATGGTGCTGGGATAACTGGCTAGCCATATGCAGAAGACTGAAGCTGGACCCCTTCCTTACATCACAAAAAATCAACTCAAGATGGAATAAAGACTTAAATGTAAAACCCCAAACTATAAAAGTCCTGGAAGACAACCTAGGCAATGCCATCCTAGATATAGGAATGGGCAAAGATTTCATAATGAAGACACCAAAAGCAATCACAACAAAATCAAAAACTGACAAACGGAATTTAATCAAACTTAAGAGCCTTTGCACAGGAAAACAAACTATCAACAGAGTAAACAGACAACCTCCAGAATGGGAGAAAAATTTTGCAAACTATGCATCTAACAAAAGTCTCATATCTAGCCATCTAAAAGGAACTTAAACAAATTTACAAGAGTAAACAACCCCATTAAAAAATGGGCAAATGACATGAACACTTTTCAAAAGAGAACCTACACATGGCCAACAAGCATATAAAAAACGCTCATCACTCATCATTAGAGAAATGCAAATCAAAACCACAAGGAGATACCGCCTCACACCCATCAGAATGGCTATTCTTAAAAGTCAAAAAATAGGCTGGGTGTGGTGGCTCTTGCCTGTAATCCCAGGTGGACTGCTTGAGCACAGGAGTTTGAGACCAGCCTGGGCAACACGGAGAAATCTCATCCCTACAAAAAATATAAAAAGTTAGCCAGGCACAAGCCTGTAGTCCCAGCTACTCACAAGGCTAAGGTGGGAGGATCACTTGAGCCCAGGAGGCAGAGGTTGCAGTGAGCTGAGATCACGCCATTGCTCTCCAGACTGGGCCACAGAGTGAGACCCAGTCTCAAAAATAATAAGTAAAAAATAAATAAAAGTCAAAAAATAACAAATGCTGGAGAGGCTGTGTAGAAGGAACACTTATACACTGTTGGTGAGGTGTTAATTAGTTGAACCACTGTGGAAAATAGTGTGACGTTTCCTCAAACACCTAAAAACAGAAATATTATTCAACCTAGCAATCCTATTACTGGGTATACACACACAAAGGAATATAAATCATTCTATCATAAAGATACATGCATGCATATGTTCAGTACAGCACTATTCCCAATAAAAAAGACATGGAATCAACCTAAATGCCCATCGGTGGTAGACTGGATAAAGAAAATGTGGTACATATGCACCATGGAATACTATACAGCATGAAAAAGAATGAGATCATGTCCTTTGCAGGGACATGGATGGAGCTGGAGGTAATTATCCTTAGGAACCTAATGCAGAAACAGAAAACCCAATACCTGTACTGCATGTTCTTACTTATAAGTAGGAGTGAATTGATGAGAACGCATGGACACATAGAGGGGAACCACAGACACTGGGATCTACCAGAGGGGTAGAAGATGGGAGGGAGATGATCAGGAAAAATAACTAATGGGTACTAGGCTTAATACCTGGGTGATGGAATAATCTGTATAACAAACCCCTGTGACACGAGTTTACCTATATAGCAAACCTGTACATATACACCTCAACTTAAAGGCTAAAAAAAAAAGCAGCTCTGCAAGGGCAGGTTTTTTCCTTTCTCCTCTACACCTTCAATGTGCTGGCTTTACCCTAAGCCTAGCTCCCCTCTGAGTCCCAATGTGGCTGTAGCAGTTTCAATCATCACATCCAGGCAAAATAATGTCCTTGGGAGTGAAGGAACTTTCACCACAAACACCCTCAGCAGAGTTCCCTTATGTCTCCTTTGCCAGGATGGAGTCCCATGGCCACTTCTAAAGCAATTACACCAAAGGTAACAGAGCTGGGAACATACTACTTCCCTAAGCCACAAGAAGGGAAAGCAAAGTGACCACTCAATATCCCAGCAAGAAGCAGGGATGCTGGAGAAGCAATCACCAGTGTCCGCCTTAGTTTCATCATTACCAACATTTGAGTGCACACCTATTTTCACGGCAGGCTCAAAACATTTTCTCTAGAATCATTCTTTCCCACTGGGCCAAAATGAATCCCAGAGAAGTTTTCTTTTGTTACTTCTGGTAACCTAACGGGATGGCATTATCGCAAGTCAAGAGTTAATCGGACTCTTAGGAAACAAGGCATCCAGCAAGGTCCAGTATAGCCAAACTACTGCATCACTACCATATCTTGTCTCAGTGTTTTCCTGTTGCAGATTCAGAACAGAAATTCACAGCCTTAATCTGATGAAGGACAATATAACCCGACAATCATATTTTTGTCTTTTTTCATCATTATCCACATACTCCCCATTTAATTACCCTCTCAGGTCTGAGTTTCTTTTGTGTATTCTTGATATATTGTAGTTTTCCAGCTTTATTAGACCCATTTCTTTTTAACAGTAATGTATTTTTGTACCCTAGTAACAAACAGCATCTCAGATTTTGACGGTCATATTTATGTCTTTACGTTAACATGTCCAAGCTCTATGACCTGGTATGTCGCATACATACATCTGAAGCTGAGTCACTACTGGGTCCCTATTTTCCTTCTATTCCAAGAGTTTATTTTTGAGATCTCCCCACTCATCTTCCTTTTAAATGAACACAGTATCATCCACATTTTCTCTGGCTTTTTCATAAGTTACTTTCTCAAAGTTTAGAGTATATGTTTGTGCCCAGCACTTTATTTCCAACATAAAGTCTTTTGACAGGTTTGCTAGTTTGTCATGAGTTCTTGGGCAAAGCAGTTCCCTGAATATTTATTTAAAAATAATCCTTACAACAACCCTCTAAACTAGGTGTTATTTTTATTTTATATATGAAAAAGCTGAAGCTCAAATATTAAGTAACTTTTTCAAAGTCACCCAGAGCAAAGCCAGGCTGACTCGAAAGCCCAGCTATTCTTGAGGTTTTCTTAACTCTGAGGACTGAAGAACAGTAACAGTCAAAATGCAGATGTGTTAAAATTATCAGACTTCAAAAAAATGCTTCTGAGAAACACTGGGGGAGAGTGGCATCCTAACTAGTGGAATCCAGGTAAGCGATGCCCAGGGAAAACCATGTGATAAGGAAGGATATAAGGGGAACCAGGCTTCAGCATGCAGAGAAAAAGAAAAACCATCTCATCTGGCAGAAAACCGAGAACTGAACTCCCAGATGTCTTCTGTATGTTCCTACAAGAATTCTGAGAGTCTTGCTCTGCTACGGTTTGTCCTGGCTCCCCTCTAGGTTCTGCCGCCTCCATGTATTATTTAACTATAGCTAAGTTTCTCCCACTACCATCGTAAGACTTCCCTTACATCAAATAAGCTCCAAGAACGTGTGTAGAAAATAAAAGATACCAAATAATGTTTGAATGTATAATTACATTCTAAAACCAGCCAGACTCTTGGCCTAAGACTTCTAACAACAAACCACTTCCACAGCCATTTGAGAAAATGTGTCTACCCAACTCCTTTTTTATTGGTTGACTCATATGAAAGAGATGGGCATTTCCTTTCCCCAAATGGGAATTTACTATGCCCACTCCATATTTCTTGAAAGCTGTTATTTTAAAAAAGAGGCAGAACAGGAAAAATTAAAAGACAAACATCACTGTCGAAGACTACAAAATAATGTAATAAATGAAATTAATTTTCACAGTTTAGTACTGGATTAAACTCTGATATTTAAGAATTAGACGTCTCTTAGTTCTATCCATGATCTCTTTCAGAAGTCAACCTACCACCTTCTGTGTAAAGGGCTTCCTAGAAGCCGCTGCCTTCTGAGGAAAGCACACCAAGTGGTGGGGCCTAGGGTAAGCCAGGAATTACAGCCAACCACCAACTGCTCATGCCCAAGAACCCCACCCTTCCGTGGCCATAAAAGCTGTGCCTAGGTTCCAGCACAGCCTGCAGCTGTGTTTCAATTGTAGCTGTGTTTGTAATTACAGGTCATGTGCCTTCTCTCAGGCCACCTCCCACCCCAATCATTCCGTTTGGCTGCCAAGTGACCACATTACAACACACAGATGAAAAAAACAAAACAAAACTGGAATGCTCGCAAAAGTTACAAATAAAGACAGTATGAAGGCATATTGAATTTTGGCTGATACTTCTCTTTGATTTTGCTAAACCATAGCAGAGTAAAGGCTAGCTCAATGTTGGATTTTACTGAAGAGTATCATAAACTGACAAAGAAAAAAGACAAAAATAGTAGAGAAATAAAGAATAGGCAAATACACCAGAATTAGGAATAGAAGTTGTTTTAAAGAAGAGAAATATTCTACAACAGATGAAGAAAGTTTTAATTTCTTTGCACATTAAACATTGTTTACCACAATCAGCTAAGTAACATTGGTCAAGATGAATTCATAAAACTTAAGATAAATGTTACGAGGAAACTTCATTTAATGTGAATGGTAATGTTAGATACTGTATTTTTCATGGTAAAATACAATTTATCTTGAAAAGAAGGCAAATAGTTCAGATCAGGGAGACATGCTGAGGTTTTAATAAAGAAAAGCTTTGCCTTGTGCAGAACACCTGACAACATTTAGGACAATTTAGGTAAGAGATGAGTGAGACACCAGCGTCAGGCAGGGGCACAGGCTCATCCTTCAGGCTTTATGTACATTACTGGATCTGTGCAGCTCTCACCTTTAGATAAGTGAGCTGTATTTTTGGCAGAGGGATATTCAAAAGTAGCCATGGATATGAGTAATCATATTCTAACCATCAGGCAGTCCAAGGAATTATTTTGAAAGGGACAGCTGAGTATTTTCACATATATACTATTAAGGCATCTAAATTTTTGGTGTTTTCAGTATATAATTTTACTGCTACTTTTATTCTTTTTTCATGTTGTACAACTATGATATTAGGTATTAAGCGACACAATTCTTTCTCTACTAGTGAAACAGTTTATCCCACATCAAAAACTCTAAATTGAGGGAAATATATAATCTGAGAGAACACAGAAAAATATATTGAAAAATTGAGAGAATTATTTTTAACCATCATAAAAACAAAATCTTAATTAACTGATAGTCTTTAACTTAAAAAAAGTAATTAGAATGAAAATAGGTATTAAAATTACTAGTTGGTTTTACAAAAGAATAGAGCCATAAATTGTTTAATTGCCCAATTAAGCAACTACCAGATTCTTTAGTCAACACTAACAGAATTCACATTTCAGCTAGTCAACAAAGCATATAAATATTTAACATCTCTTGAATATAACATTTTAGTGATTAACAGAGACTACAAAATTCTATCCATTGTTGTGACTGTGTACAAATTAACCAGGTTAAATATCAAAGATACATTGGGAATACCCCCCAAACCAAAAACAGAATATTAATTAAATGAATTTTAAAAGCTTAAGAAATAAAAGAACGAGACAGTGCTTAAACAATTATTTACCTAATCAAGACCTTTAAAATTACCACCAAAATACAATATGATTTTTTGTTTTTATTTAGTTTACAGGAAGAATCTGTAAGTACAGGTTGCTGAAAGAAAATGTTTAGTGCTATTTACATTTGTTTTAAAACTCTGCTCTATACAAATTTAATTTTGATCTGTATGAACAATATTTCTGTGGACCTACTGCATATAAAGCCTTTTCATCAAAGCATTAACAATGAATAAAACAACCTGATTACATTTAAACAATGCTGACCATTTGAAACCATTTACATTTAATGTTTGTAAGGGCTGTTGACACTTAGTACAGAATGTAATGTCAGTCTGCAACTTCATTTTTATAGAGGCTAAAGTTATTTATATGGAATATTGTTCTATATACTACACGCCAATCTATATTTAAGTCCTATAGTTAGGTATTTTATAAGTCTTTTATTAAATATATTCTACACGTATTTGTAATTTCATCCAGGAAGAATTTCTTCCCAGTGAAAAAATATAAAATCTTTCATATTTTTACAGATTTAGATGAAACTAGCTCATGCTTCAGTGCTGTGCAAATTGTTTTTAGCATATCAATCTTTAAATTATTGGTACAAAGTAAAAGAAAAAGTGGCATTCCTATTTCTGTATGCCATAAAAATCAGCTTTTGATTTTAATACAATTGCAAGCACTAATATCAAATGCAAACTACATAAAGAAACAAAATTAGAACTATGGAGATTTTTTTTTAATTTTAAGAATTCATCTGAACTCTCTAAGGAGTAAGCATGACACTGGATGTGGTTACAAATTAACAATAATTATGGAAAATTTCAATTCGCTGATATTCAAATACATAAAATTAATCAATGAGGTTTTCTAATATTTCTGCACAATAACGAAAGCCGATGAGTGACTGGAACCGCCCTCCCACATTAAGGCTAGGAGTCGCACTCTCACCTCTTCTTGTGCTGTCTAAACAAGCACTCAGTTGCTGTAGGATTCAAGAGTGCATGTCTTAAAGGAAAAAATCAGCCCTCTACTGAGTGCTTTAAACAGGCACATTTTTTCATTTGTTGCAGTGAAAATAGTCACACTCAGTTTAGTATTCTGTGCCGGTGCAGCCACCACAGCTGACTTTGGTAGAATTCACCCAACATTTTAGTTTCTTTTCCATTTTTTCCTCTCAAGTTTGCCCAGTAATTAACTTCATTAATTGCTGAGTGTCTTCTAGTGTGGAATTATATATATATAAGTATTTCTAGGTACCATAAACTGTTATAAATTCTGCTGATGAGGAAAATAATGTCAATCTTTTTTAGTGCAAATTGTATTTGGAACACTTGAATTATTAGTTCTGATGATGAAAATTTTGTGGCAGCAAAATGGTTTCTGCTACGAAAGATAACTTGTTAGTTTTTCCCCTGGAGACTGACTGCATTCAAAAACCAACATGTTTTAAAATGGCTAAACATAAAAATATAAGAAATAAAAAATCATAGTGAAAAATGTTCTTGGGTTCTTTTTACTTTCATGGGAAAAGATGACAGTGTTCATGTGGTAATTCAGTTCCATGGATTTACAGGCAGACTGTTCTGAACAGTTTCTGAAGCAATGTTGGGTCTTTTCTGTCCCAGCAGCATGAAAGACAAAGACTATATCACATCACACTAGGCAGACAGTGTTTACAGGATTACACAACAATTACTCTCTCCAGTCTTTTCACGATTCCTCTGACCTAGAGAAAACGAAGAAGAGCCTCATTTATAAAAATTCTAGAACTGGAAGGGAAAGGCAATCAAGTGTAGGATGTGGTTTTGGGTTTTTTTAAATGTTTGCACTTTTCCAAAATTAGAAAGGTGTAATAAATGTTCTTTTAATTTTAGCATGTTTCAAAAATGTCTGGTTACTTGCTTGACAATCTATATTCATGCAAACTTCCCTTCCCTCAGAATGTCCAAGAAAAACCCAGAGTTTTTGAATGCCTGTCTTTGTGCATCAACTGAGACACTTTTCCAGTGCATGGCTTACCTTGAGAGTTTGGCTCTGGCAATGTCTCTCTGGCCACCAAATGCATCACTGTAGTTTTGCCAAAAGGAAGTTTTAATGCTATGTGAAAAGCAAAAGACAATTAGTTACACATATATCGACCTATTAAAATCACTAACCAGATTTAAATCCATTTTAAAAATTGATTGCCTTTTTATGACTTTCTCAACAGATTGAACTTCTCAACTCAGAGTACCTTTACAAAATTAGATTAATATTATCAAAAAAAACATTTTAAATTTAAAAATTATTCTTCAGAGTTATAGCCATTTGCTTGACACATTTATCTCTATTATTTAAGAAATGATAGAAAAAGTATGCAATTAGCTAATATCAGAGACAACCTTTAGACGAGAAAAAATTAAACATTTTTTTAAAGAATATTCTTTTCTAGATTAGGGGAAAGTTTAGATTAAGAGATATTCATTTCTAAATCTAAGTACTTGTCAATTGCCTAATAAAATTACTGCACTGAACAGGCTACTATGATGTAGAAATGCAAGAAACTAACTTGATTTTAAACATTTATTCTCACTCCTGTATTTGTCCATTAGAATTTTCTTAAAAAGATTAGGTTAAAATAATCACTGTCTTGACATTACCAATAATCATTGTTTCCTAATCAAGTCTTTATGACATTTTTTTCACTCATAAATTTAATAAATTTTATTATGAAATATTTTAGACATACAATACACACCCATGTCCACTAAGGCAAATACAAACACTGAGTTTCATGGTAAATCCCCTTGTTACTCTGTATATAAAATCAGAAGCAGCTGGTGTATTTAACTTCCAGAACTGTTTCTATAGTTGTGATATTTTAGTTCTGACACCTCAAACTACCTCCTCTTCAAAAACTACAAACTGATGTAAGGCTTATGATCATTATTTAGCAAGAGTGATCCTCCAGCTGCCTGCTTTTTAAAACTTGCTCTATAGGATGATGGTTAACATGCATATTTTTAAGAGAATCATAATTACTGTAATTATGATAAAATCTATTATTATAAAATCATAATTATAAAATTTTATGATTATTATCATAATCATAAGAATCATAATGTTCAAGGTGAGTTCTCATCTTATTTAAAGTTAGCCAGCCGTTATTTGGTCTACACTTTTAACCTCTGATGTTCAAATGAAGCACCATGGCCCACAAATACATAATGAAAAAAGGGAGGCTTTTAGAATAACTTCCTAGGCCTGACTTAAATTAAAATGTAAATAAGACTTTATGTTATTAAAATTTTCACTAAATACTTGGGGAAGCCTGATCAACATTTTAAACCTTGAACTGAACTTAAAATGCACACATACCAAGCTGTATATCATTCTCATAATCATCCTCTTGACTCTAATAATAGACAGACCTGGATTCAAAATTTTCATCTCTGCTACTTCCAACTGTGTAACTCTCAGATAATTACTTACCCTGTCTCTAAGCTTCTGTTTCCTCGATTGAACTGGAGATACTAATTCTATTACCTGCCCTTTACATCTGTGTACATTAAATGAAACAATCCAAGCAAAATACTTGCCCAGAGCTTGGCACAAAGAAAGCATTCAGTGTATACTACCATCATCATTTTGAGATACCAAGGAAAATGAATCTGAGAAAAAAGGTGGGTGAACTGAGACACAAATGTAAAAAAAAGTCAGACAGGCCTACTAGAGAGCTCCTGAGAGGCTTACCATTTGAAGTTACAAATGTAATGCATGGGAGCTGTTATCTTTCTTCTCCATCTGAATTTTACTGAATTTTAACTAGAAATAGTAGGTATTGATGTTAATAATATTTAAAAATGTGAAAGAAGAGGAATGCCAGAATCTAAAATGCAACATCTTCCTTTTACTGTGGGTGCTTCTGCTTTCTCCTATGACATTCGTACGATATCCAGAATAGAGGTTTCAACCGTTAGCATATGTAAAAATCACCCAGGAATTCAATTCAGTAGTAGAATTAGGAGATGGGGGCTGCGGACAGAGGGCATGCAGAAATCTGCATTTTAAAATAAGTATCCTAGATGAGTCTTATGCCCACTATTTCAGAACCATGTTTTTGGAAATGCTAATCTGAGACATATTGAATGCCAAAGCTCTAGCTAATCATCATCTTCACCCTCCAATTAACAAGGCTGCTGTCACACCTTTCCTTTAATGAACTGAAACTCTCTCTGACTATAAAGGTTCATCTCAAAAGGGGGATTCAATTCAAGAATGACAGAGAAGGCCCAGGCTTCCTACTTTAACTGTCCGCATAATGGCTGAATTCCACTCACGGCTGTGTCGTGGTAATTCACTGCTTGACCACCATCTATAACAAGGATCTCACTAACTTTCCCTGGCAGTCTATTCTTTCTTTAGCTAGTTCAATGTGTTTACATATTCTTTCCTATATTGAATAGAAAACTGTCTTTGATTTCCAGTTATTGATTCTAAGTCTAATTCACAGGGCTACGTAGAGTAAGTTCTAGGGCCACGCAAAGCCTTCTTCCACACCAGCCACTCAAATATTTAAAGATGGTTGCATTTCCCTGTGTGCTCTCTTCTTTATTATTCACATTGAAGGATACAGGGAGGCTAAAAAGAAAAACTGAGACCCAAAAGACAAATAGTTTAATGATGTTATCCAAACTTGCTCAAACACACAGCTACAATGATTAACGCGGAGGTCCAGGTCATGCTTCTACGCTGTCTAAATCACTTAGGCCAGAGATAATTTATTGTTTTTGAAAAGAAGGACAGCAACACAAAATGACAATAACAATTACATAAGTCAATCTGTCAATTATTCTAAAACAAATTTCAAAAAAAAAATACTGGTAAAAATTTATACTTTAGTCGGAATGAATCAATAATTTAGATTTTTAACAAATTCTATGATTTTTAATATGAAGTTCAAACTTTGAGGTCACAACAGAAAAGACAATTAACGAATGCAGTTGGTGGGAAATTGCTCACATAGATCAATACTCAAAGGGAAATGGAGCATTTCAAGGTTCACTCATATAATCAATAGATTAATTACAACCATCATTTACCAATTTTTAATTCACATAAGATCTTGTATGAGCCATAGAGAATTTTACAAACACAACAACATGGCCTGATCCTTAATAAATGTACAATATAGCCAGGGAGCTTATAGTCATTCCTTATATTAAGAGCATTAAGAGTTGGTCTGTCTGTTTACACAAAAGCTATAAAAAGAGCTATAAATTAAAAAAAAAGCTATATTTTAAAGTACCAGATATTTCTTGGTAGACAGCAGCATTTTTTTAGACCAGTTATACTACTACTAGTGAAACTTAGTGTGAGATTATATCCCGAAATTTTTTACTTATGTGATACTGCCATAAAATCATTTGCATTCATCTACTTTGGCCCTTATTGCCCAGTATTTTTACCAGTGGATTTTATCTGTTTGTCCTGTGTAATACTAGAACATCCTCAAGGGAGAGCTTCTGTCTTATTCAATACTGTATTCCCAAGTGCTGAGCACAGTGTTGGCACATAAGAATTTAATATATACATGCTGTGTTCTCACTCATAGGTGGGTGTTGAACAATGAGAACACATGGACACAGGGAGGGGAGCACTACACACTGGGGTCTGTTGTGGGGGAAACAGGGGAGGGACAGCGGGGGGGTGGGGAGTTGGGGAGAGACAGCATGGGGAGAAATGCCAGATATAGGTGATGGGGAGGAAGGCAGCAAATCACACTGCCACGTGTGTACCTATGCAACAATCTTGCATGTTTTTCACATGTACCCCAAAACCTAAAATGCAATTAAAAAAATAAAAAATAAAATAAAATAAAAAAGAAAAAAAGAAAAAGAAAAGAAAAAAAATAAATACATGCTGAATGAATAAATGTAAATATTCTACCTTTAAGGAAAAATAGATTAAATATTAGCTTTAGAGGGGAAAATTCACACTACATTTAGTGGAATAAATATATATTTAAATAGATCATTTCATTTGCCTATAAATTTCCACTTATCTGAATATATTTGAAATACCTCTTTGCAAAACAAAACAAATCCAGTTGATGGTAGAAAATGTACCCCATAAGGGGGCACTACTGAGCTACATTTCTGCAATCATAAAGAACAATAATAGCTAACAATTAAGGTGTTTACTATGTGCCAAGCACAATTTATGCATGCAAGCACTTTGAATATATAAACTAATTTACCCTTTCTTAACCTATGAGGTAGGCACTACTGTAATCTCATTTTACTGATGAGGAAACTGGAACACAGGCTGGTTAAGTCACTTGACCAAAGTTTATACCAGCCAGAAAGTAATGAAGCTAACACATAGCAGTCTAGTTCCAAAATCTGTTCCTTCAGCTACTACACTAAAATGTTGCCCTAATGTCAGCCACTTTTATTCTCACGATTAGCATGATTAGCAATTGTGTCAGATAGAAACATCTGAAAACATCCCTTCATATATCTGAAAACTATCATAAATTTTTCCTAGTTTGTGTGTCCAGTCTTAAGTTTAAAATACTATATCTGAATTACATTATTCAGAAATATAATAACATTACATTTATAAAATAGTAGGTACAGTATAGAATCCTACCTATACTGGGATAGAGTTTATTTCACAAGGTAGTTAATACTTATTACAGTCCTAAAATTAAATTTAACAGAATATACAATATGAAGGAGTAGGCATACCAGAAATAGGCAGAATTCAGTTTGAATTTATCCTTTTTTTAGTAAATACAAAGACATTAGCATTTAAAACAAATGAATCATGCTACCAAAAGACAGACATTAAATCCTATTACAAAGGTGGCTGTTACCTCCTAAAGTGACATTTCCATGTAGAAATCGTCCTTGATAAATAAGTCGAAGAATATTTGGACTGCTGACCTGCTCTTCTTCCCAGTCTGAAAAGAATCCAGTGAACTGGTTAGGTATATTCTAACAAAATAATTACAGTACTAATATATTGTTTTAAAAATTCAGGCCCAAATCAGTTAGAATACAAAGAAGACTCTTGGAGCTTCCAACTATTCAAAATGGTAGCCATTCATATATTCACCACAACCTTGGTTCTTGCTTACTCTTCTTGTTAAGTAGCAAGAGCTACAGAAAGACTTGTTTTTGCTTCTTAAAGAATACTAAAATGAACCAAATTGTAGTCCCCAAGTTTACAAAGTTAACACAAATGAGTTGGGAAAGACCTACCGAGTAGTAAAAAACAGCAGGCTTAACAAAGATCTAAAAAACAATTAAAATATCGATACTGAGAATAACAAAAAAATTAAGTATTTACTTTTGGATAATGTTGATTATCTTATTGTCTTTTTGAAGTCAGTTAGTAAACATTAGAGAAGACACAACTTTAGTTCACCTCACCCAAAATGAAGACTTAGAAGAAACCCAAATAATAATATATATTAGGAGGTACTGTACAAATATGAAAGCCAGAAAAGTGTACAAAGAAAATCAAAAGACAAATTAGCAGGCAGAAGAGGTAACAGAATATTTAACTTCAGCCTATAATTTATATTATAGTAAAATATGGAAATCACTCCATTAAAGATTTAAGGACACTTAAGGTGTTATGATAGGGTAAGGGTTAGTAATTTTCATGAGCTTGTAGATGTAACAATTTAACCTTTGATTTTATTAATGATATGAGAATTCCTTTGTCTTTTTTGTCAATAATTCTAATATGTTTGTTTCCTATAGAAAGGGATAATGGTTAACACAAAAAATAAAATATTCTGAAAAGAGAGAGTGATAGAAGAGAAAGGAAGTAATTACAGACTTTTTTTTTTTGACTTTTATTTTTTGACTGTTCAAAAGGATGAATATGAATTTGACAAAACCATTGCCTCTAGGTGACTTAGGCACAGCAGAAATCGGCAGAGGAGAAATGAATCCCAATCCTTTCCTGCCCCCCGCCCCACGCCTTTAGTCTGTTTCCCCTTCTCTCTTCAGCAAGCCTTTGTTGCCTTCTGATCCCATTGCTCCCAGGTCCCTCCTATTCTGGAACAAAGATCGAATGTCTCTAACACTATAGTATGAACTGCTTTGAATTCATCACTTCCCAAATTATTGTTTAATAGAATATTTCTGGTCAAGATGGAAGGGCTCCATAGATACAAAGGTAAATAACAGTAATTGTTTAATTCACCAGAAACAAAGACTAATATTCTAAAAATACTTGAAAATTTTTTTGAGATGCAGAAACCCGAAGCCACATGTTTCATTATCTTATACAGAGTGTCATGATTTCCATGTACACACCCATCAGTGTAATATGCTATCTTTCTTCCCCTCGCCAAGGATCTGAAATTTAGAGAAACCTTAGAATATAGCTTAAATGAAGAATTTCAGGTGTTATTAACATATCCTAAGTGTAACAGATTTCTTTGAACCTTTGATCCAGTAACAGCTATGTGTCTTACTATTCCACCCGTTAGTAATATTTCCACTAAATAACATAAGGGTATACTAAGAAAAACTATTTTTTTCAACAAGTAAATTGCACAAAGTATTTTCTTTTATTGATTTAATATTTGCCGCACATTTGTTATTAGGATCAATAAGTATTTACATTTGCTGATCTTTATAATGTTATGTCATACAATATAGACTTAGATTTTTAATTTAAATACTTTAAATAAAATAAAAATTAAAGTATTTCTCTTTATTCCTTGCAGTATATAAAACTGCTGAATAGATTTGGCAACCTGAGGAAATACTGGGAATCAGAGTCTTTTTTTAAAAAAAAATAAGGGAAAATCCACTGACACAATCAATTTTCAGTACTGGTAGATGGTTTGTTCATTTGGGATTCTATTTATGGCAAAGACTTATACTTGAGTTTTGCTTACCTTTAATCAGGATCTTTTTAAGAAATTTAAACTAATTTTAATATCTAAGTAATTATGCAAGTAAAAGTATTTATTTTACCTCGTTATAATATTGCCCAAATAAATTTCAGTGATTACCCTTTTTTGCCTTGTGTTATCTCTTCTGTAATATCCATATATCAAAAGCTATTTCTACAACCACCACCCCCCCGAAAAAAATCTCATAAAAGTAATCTTTTTGTATCTCACTTAGAACATCACCCTCAGATATTTTTAAATGCTTTTCACACTGATAGTTATCTATTCCTGCCGGGCTATAAAGAATAGCCAATATTCTAGAGCCCAAATTTAGTCTTCTTTGGCTTTTGTAAAATTCCTTCTTAGCTATAACCTTATAGCTCCAGTATCTCCCTGATTTAGAAACTAGCCCCTTGGTTACTAATGGGAGGAAAGATCCAGTAGTTGAAAGTATTTGTGTGTAAATCAGTATTTCTTAAATTTAGGCCTATGAATCCACAAAGACATGTGTTCTTAGGGTCTAAAAGTCCTTTTCAATAAGTTTTAAATTCTATTTTCATTTTAATTAAAATCTATAAAATCTGTTACGTTTATGAAATCTGGAAGAGATTATGTAGATGATTTAAATAGTCACTTTATAACCAAGTGCAGCCTTGGGATTTTAGTACTCACGTGTGCATTAAATTTACGATTGTACTGGTGCCAAGCACTCAGTAATCCTTTAATTAAGACACTAAAGAGATAAGAACAGAGGTTCACTTAACAGGCAAACGATGCATTGTATCTAAGAGAAAACTGAATGACAATGTTATACTGTATAAATAAAGGTTTTATGGCGACTCTACAGGTAACTTGCTCATCAAACACTATGTAGGAACACAGGCATGACAAACTCAACAATATTCATGGGGTAAGCAGTGAGTAGGCTTTGGCAAACATACATCATCTAGCACATTAATGTTGTTAATTTGAACATTATTGGTTTCAGAGTTATATTTGCATTTTCTGAATCGATCTTTATTTTTATGATTGTGTATATGAGTTAACAAGAATAAGAGTTTGAGTTTACATTTCCACATTTTAAAATATGCATTATAATAAAAATAATTTAAGTCAGCACTAGAGATCTACAAGAATTGTCTTCCTCTAGAAAAGTTCAATATATTATTTAAGGTTGAGAAACACTGACCTAATTGATTCATTGTGTACATATACTATGCTGTCAAAACAAGCCTTGTCCTTTAAAAGTTCAAACTGCTTCTGCTAATAAAATTAAAGTGAAATCAGCTGAAAAAAATCATATCACTATGATACATGACATAGGATCAAGATGACATTTAGGGAAGTCCAAAGGAAGAAAATAAACCACAGATTCATTTGAGGAAGGCAAGTTGTTCCCCTCCCACACCTTCTTCGAGACAGAGTCTCGCTCTGTTGTCACCCAGGTTGGAGTGTGCAGAGGTGTGATCTTGGTTCACTGCAACCTCTGCCTCTTGGGTTCAAGAGATTCTCCTGACTCACGCTCCTGGGCAGCTGGGATTACAGGGGCACACCACTACACCCTGCTAAATTTTCTATTTTTGGTAGAGACAGTGTTTCACCATGTTGGCCAGGCTGGTCTTGAACTCTTTGACCTCAAGTGATCTGCCTGCCTCGGACTCCTAAAGTGCTGGGATTATAGACATTGAGCCACCATGCCCAGCCAACAGTCTTAGCATTATATAAAAAATCAGAGAAAGGAAGAAATAACACACACATTTTACAAGACTGTTATGGTTACTGGCTTGAAAATGCAAAGCACAGACGGACATTAATCATCTTGACCTTGTAGTAGTTCAGAGAATATAAGAACTGACATGAATTAGAAGTTAACTTTGTTTCAAACTCAATTTTAAATAGACTAACTAAAGAAGATCGTAGAGAATGTATTATCATCTGTTAAAAATAGTGGTTCTTTCCTCTTTGTGTTTTGGTAAAAATTGGTTTATTGATACGAAGGTGTGTGCATATTCACTATTTTGTGTTTTTTCTTTTCTTTTCTTTTGAGACAAGGTCTTGCTCTGTTGTCCAGGCAGGAGTGTAGTGGTGTGATAATTGCTCATGGCAGCCTCAAACTCCTGGCCTCAAGTGATCCTCCTGCCTCAGCCTCCCAAGTAGCTGGGACTACAGGCATGTGCAACCATGCCTGGCTAATATTTAAATTTTTAGTAGAGATGACATATTTCTATGTTGCACAGGCTGGTTGCAAACTCCTAGCTTCAAGCAATCCTCCTGCCTTGGTCTCCCAAAGTGCTGGGATTACAGGTATGAACCACCATCCCTGGCTGCATTTTTCTTTATTAAAAATATTTTTTGGCTGGCTGTGGTAGTGGCTGACACCTGTAATCCCAGCACTTTGGGAGGCCGAGGTGAGCAGATCACAAGGTCAAGAGGTCAAGACCATCCTGGCCAACATGGTGAAACCCTGTCTATACTAAAAATACAAAAATTAGCTGGGTGTGGTGGCGTGCGCCTGTAGTCCCAGCTACTCCAGAAGCTGAGGCAGGGGAATCACTTGACCCTGGGAGGTGGAGGTTGCAGTGAGCCGGAGGCTGCAGTGAGCCGAGATGGTGCCACTGCACTCCAGCCTGGCAATGGAGTGAGGTTCCATCTCAAAAACAAAAAAAATTTTTTTAGTGTGTTCACTTACATTTAAACAGTTCTAAAGCAGAAGCAGAGCCATTGCATCCTGGGCTCCTTTACCATTTGAGAATGAGACAGTTGAAGAGCAAGATAAGGAAGGATACAATGAACCTCTAAATCTGAGCCTTATACTCTCAAGTTTTAGTTGTTCTTTTAAAAGTTACATGTTTATAACAGTTTCAAAATGTTTGTGAGACAAGCTAGGGCATAAAGAATCAACATTATTCATGCTCAAGAGAAAAATATCACTCACCCATTGGCCAATTGTCATATACATGCTTTGCAATGTCAGAAGCAGAATCGTTAGGAGAAAACAGGAACTCTTTTGTTTTTCCGCTTACCAAAATGAGGCGCAAATTTATCTGAAAGAAGACAATGATTATTTTAGTATACATCTAAAATTTTTTTAAGTTAAAAAGACTCACAGGCTTTTCATTTCAATCACATTCTAAATTATTACCAATACCATATTGTGCCTTTTATTTGATTAAATTCTATAAAACTTTTTTTTAAAAGAATGGGAATTTGTTATTTGATTTTATTTCCTATTATTTAAGGTGTGTGTGTGTGTGTGTGTGTGTGTCTGTGTGTGTGTGTGACGTATTTGCCATAATAAATGAACATAGGAAAACCAAAATTCATTACGCTTTTAAATATTCCGACAATGTTCAGAATGGAACTTTTGCAAGTTATCACTGTTATTATAGAACATACATTTTTACTCAAAATTAATAAAAATGTTGGCACTGCAGATCTCATCGCTAACAGAAAAAATTTAGTTGATAGTTTACTTTTTTTTTTTTTTGAGACAGAGTTTCACTCTTGTTGCCCAGGCTGGAATGCAATGGATCTTGGCTCTCCATAACCTCTGCCTCCTGGGTTCAAGTGATTCTCCTGCCTCAGCCTCCCGAGTAGCTGGGATTACAGGTATGCACCACCACACTCAGTTAATTTTGTATTTTTAGTAGAGACGGGGTTTCTCCATGTTGGTCAGGCTGGTTTTGAACTCCCGACTTCAGGTGATCAATCTACCTCGGCCTCCCAAAGTGCTGGGATTACAGGCATGAGCCACCGCGTCCCACCTGATACTCTACTTCTTAAAAAATATTAAAAAAAAAAAAACTATATACAACTTTTTATCCTATGAAAATTAAAACCTAAACAAATTAACACCATATATATATATATATATATATTTTTTTTTTGAGACAAGAGTCTCTGTTCTGTCACCTAGGCTGGAGTGTAGTGGTACAATCTTGGCTCACTGCAATCTCTGCCTCCTGAGCTCAATTGATTCTCCTGCCTCAGCCTCCCAAGTAGCTGGGATTACAGGTGCCCACCACCACACCCTGCTAATTTTTGTGTTTTTAGTAGAGATGAGGTTTCATCATGTTGGCCAGGCTGCTCTTGAACTCCTGATTGCAAGTGATCTGCCCACCTCAGCCTCCCAAAGTGTTGGGACTACAGGTGTAAGCCACCGAACCTGGCCAAGAAACTTTAATTTTAAAGACTTTTTATCATGGTTAAAGGAGGAATCAATAATAGTAGCTATTTTAGTCCCAACTGCATGACCATATTTTTTTTAGGGGGAGTAGGGTGGGACACATGGGACAAAGGATATAAATTCATCCTCAATGATAACCCTATGGGGGATAATAGAATTAAAGTATTTGAGATCTACTGGCTTCACATTTCCAAGTCAATATATATTTGCTTATAACACTGTTAATATATTTCTCAAATGTTTAATTTTTATCTGTTATTATTTTTTTAAAACACCATATCTATGTATTGCCCTGTAAGTCACAGAAATGCAAGTATTGCTTCTATTACTCCTGGCTTTTGTTAAAAGAGTAAGATCTTACTAAGAGTTGGGTCTGGTCCAGAGCTGAGCCCTGGGATAAGGCAATCTAGCCTACTTTCTTTATATATAAAAAACAGAGAATCTCATTGTACCAGTTTGAATTGTGCCAGGTCCCAGGTTACCCAAGCTCTCCTTTTCAGTTACTAATATTTTTTCTTAATAAAAATACCAGAAGATCTTTAATATGTTAGAGTCTACAATGAATCAATTGGTGCCTATTACGGCAGTTGCTGATTTACTATCTTCACTACCACCATGGCCAATGTCACTCCCAGCACCTCACCAATTTGAAAATTTATTGTTTGAAAATTTTGTTGAAAGCTATAAAATATCTCCCCTATAAAAAGTTGTAAACACAATACTGGATTCAGTGGTAACTGAATTTCATATTATATGGAGTGGAAGTAGATTTCATATTAGAACCTGTATGCCATCTATATATTTCAATTAAAGGTTTTTTAAAAGATAAAAGAAAAAAATCTACATTCTAGGTGAAAAGCCCTTTCAAATATGTCCATTAAGAATTTCTTGCTGCTTTTCCTAATTAGAATGAAATTATACCAAATAGCTAAATACAAGAAGAGATCTGATAAAATCAATGTTACAGTAAAAAAGTGATCCAGGAGAGATAGCAAGGGGAGAGATGCCAGATGTAGGTAATGGGGAGGGAGGCAGCAAATCACACTGCCACGTGTGTACCTATGCAACAATCTTGCATGTTATTCATATGTACCCCAAAACCTAAAATGCAATAAAACAAATGGAAAAAAAAAAAAAGTGATCCAAAAACCTTGTTGAGTTCCACTTCAACAAATTCAAGTAGTAGTCTGCAAGAATGATTACGTTCTACAAAAGAACCACCTTATTTATTTCCCATAGCAAATAAGTAATCAGCAATTCTTCAAGCAAGGAACCTAACATGTATGCAACACAGATACATTACTACTCATGGCTTTCTCTTTAAGTATGAATAATAAATACGTATTAACCTGTGAACTTACAAGCAATCTTTAAGGTTATTCAGTCATTAATGGCCAAGAAATTCTATCCCTAATAGTTCAGCCACTTGTGTTTAACTAGAAAAAATATAATTAAATTCAAGCTTCCTAATTAAGAGTTATGCAAATCATGTGAACTTACTACTTCTTAAAATTTTTTAAGCTTAAAATTATTTCCGTTGGGCTTTTACTCAAATTACAATATTTAAAAATGACAAAAGGAAATAGCTTTAGGCTTTAGGACTGTAAACGTGACACCAAAGCCTACTTTTGATTTTCCCTGATGTTTATCAATATGGAAATAGGAAAATAAATGATGGTATATCCTTACCATGGAAATCCATGCAGCTGTTAAGTGACATGAGATAAAGATCTGTATGGTCTGACATGAAAAGACAGCCACAATATATTAAATGAGAGAAAGCAGCCAGGTAAAAAACCGTGTTGTGGGAACAAAAGAACACATGCCTATTTGCTATGGACTGACTCATGTCTCCCCCAAATCTCTATATTGAAGACTCCCAAAGCGACTGTATCTGGAGGATAGGGTCTTGCATAATTCATTAAGGTTAAAGCAAGATCGTAAGGGTGGGATCCTCGTCTGTAAAGCTGAGGCCTTATAAAAAGAGAAAGAGCTCAGTTCCTGTGCTCTCTCCCTCTCTCTTCTTCCCCTCCAAGTGGGGACAGCAGGAAGGCAATGGTATTTTGCCTGTCTATTGTATTTTGCTGTGGCAGCCTAAGTTGAAAATACACTACTCTAACACAGACAAATATAAAATGAGACGTGATGCTCCCTTTAAAATGGGAAGCAGCTTTTGATAAAATAGAAACTATGGTGAGAAGACTGACAAAAAAAATCAACAGAAACTAAAAACTAAATTACTTGAATGTAAAAACATCTTGTTCATTCAACTTTTGTGTTATAAATTCCTTTGCTGTGCTGTAAGAGGCTAGAAAATATAGAATATATTCATGGGTTGCTAAACAAGTAACCTGTTTACTGATAAAGTTGAGAAAAGTTGTAACTAAGATTACATGGAACTATCCTATATTTTCTATCTTCAGTGACAAATTTTTCTACTTTGTTTTCCTGTCATTCCATATAGAAATCAGGACCCTCTTGCCAAAACGTTTTATTACAACAACTTGGTTTCTTGCCTCTCTGGTACAGCAATCAATAAGTTTATAACTCTGAATTAAGTAAAAGTGCTGGCCAGGCACGGTGGCTCATGCCTGTAATCTCAGCACTTTGGGAGGTTGAGGCGGGTGGATCACCTGAGGTCAGGAGTTCGAGACCAGTCTGGCCAACCTGGTGAAACCCTGTTTCTAATAAAAATACAAAAAATTAGCCGAGAGTGGTGGTGAGCACTTGTAATCCCAGCTACTTGGGAGGCTGAGGCAGGAAAATCTCTTGAATCCAGGAGGCAGAGGTTGTAGTGAGCTGAGATCACACCATTGCACTCCAGCCTGGGCAACAAGAGCGAAACTCTTTAAAATAAATAAATAAACAGTGCTTCTGACAGTTTAAAAACTTGGGCAACAAGAGTGAAACTGTCTCTACATACACACATACATACATACATACATACCTAGTGCTTCTGACAGTTTAAAAACCTAAAATACAAAGCAGAACTTTGTTTACACATCGGTAGCACTGATGTGTATATCTGACACATATATATGTACAAACTAAAGTCTTGAAGGATATGTGCCAAATATAACAGTACATATTTCATCTTTAGTTTCTTCTTTGTGTGAATTTTCTAATTTTTACATTAAATCTATATTACTTTTAAAATAGAATAACATTTAATTCAGAGTATTCAATCAATTCAGGATATTCATAATAAACTATTAATATTTTAAAAACATTAAAGCTATCAGTACTGTATTGGTATGGGCTCTCGAAGAAATAGAAATGATTTTCTTAAATAGACATTCCTTTTGAGACTATAAAATAAAAGGTTAATAAGCATATCAATTGTAAAAAATATACCGATCTGGTGGGGGAATGCTAATAATAGGGGAGGCCATGTATGCATGGGGGTGGGGGTGAAGTAAACCGGAAACTTCCACCTTTTCAATTTTGCTGTGAACCTAGAACTGCTCTAAAAATAAAGTTGGCCAGGTGCATTGGCTCATGGCTGTAATCCCAGCACTTTGGGGGACTGAAGCAGGAGGACAGCTTGAGGCCAGGAGTTCAAGACTAGCCTGGGCAACAAAGTGAGACCCTGTCTCTACAAAAAATTTAAAAAAATAAGCCAGGTGAGGCACACACCTACAGTCCTAGCTACTCTGCAGTCTGAGGCAGGAGGATTGCTTGAATCCAGGAGTTTGACGCTGTGGGGATACAGTGAGCAATGATCATGCCATTGCACTCCAGCCTGGGTGACAGAATGAGACCCTATCTCTAAAAATATAAAATAAAAATAAATCAACAAAGTCTACTTTTTATAGAAAACATTAAGCATAGAAATATAGAAATACAACATTTAAAAATGAAGTTACAAGATATTCATCGATCCTCTGAAGACTAGTTATTGAACCTAAGACCTTCAGTTGTAGACATGTGGCTGAAGAAATTATCTTTGAACATTCCCAATTTCTTTTTTCCTCTTACAAGCTTAAAAACCAAAACAAGACAAAACAATACACACATACCACACTCCATAAATTTAGCTGTCTGGGTTCATGCCACAAAATTCTCAGTATTTCCTATTTTAAAAATAACATCACAGTTGCCAATAAACTGATACTACACTTTCATATTTCAAAAATCAATGGTCTAAAGAGTTCACATTTATCTAGATGTTCAGAAAGTTGTAGCCTCTAAATGTGTTTGAACCAAGTTTAAAAAACAGTATTTCAATGTTTATAGGTAGCTATGAATCTTTGGTTTGACACAGACCCTACTGCTCCCTCCTTATCTGGCCTGGTCTGCTTCAGACACTCAGGGAACTGCCTGGCTCCAGATAACATTTGAGTTTAACTCACAGTAGAGTTTGAAAGTGGTTTGAGGTTACAAAATGAGAACAAAAAACAGGGTAAGATTTCAAAATCTCCTACTCAGAGGAACCCTAATCACCTTTCTAAGTGGAGAAGGGGGAGAAAATGACAACTGCGTTAATACGTAAGTCTAAAAATGTATCAAGTTTTACAGTAAAACTGCTTCAGGAAAGAAGCTTACATCCAAAATTGAAAAAAGCAACAATAAACCCACAACACTACATTGTTGAGTAAAGCAACTCTTGCCTGAAACATCCAGTGCCTGGATCAGTGTCTGGCACGTAGTAGGTGCTCAGTCAGTAACTGCTAACTAATATTTCTGTTCTTTTTTCAGTTTCAAGATGCAAGTGAAAGTGCTGACTAGAAAGGTCAAAGCTGATTCAAACTTAGGTTTCAGCGTTCTGGTGCTGTATCGAATGGGTGGTGTAGTATGTAGAACAGGAATGGATAATATTTTTTTCTTGGTAGTGCTATGGTCATGCAGATAGATAAAATGTGTAAACACCTCAATCTTTCATTTGTTTTGGGCTCTAGATCTTTACTGTCAGCAACATACCACAGTTAACATAAATGCTATCATTTAATAAGGTATTTTGAAAAGTAAAATTAATTCTAAGCTACCATATTAACTTCTATATTTGGGCCTACTTTTCAAATAAAGATAAAGACTAGGTTAATAGATACGGAAGATTAACAGTTTGGTCTTAACTAGGGCCTATGCTTATATCTGTAAGACAAACTTGCTGCTAGACTAGAGCCATGAATCTGCCTCAGTATGTTGTCAAGTATATGTTAGGCCTGTAAGACATACGGAGCAAGACACTGGATTCCCCTAATTTCCTTTAGAAGAGCTCTTGAAAGCAATCATGCAGATAAACAACTGGAAATCCCAGCTGGTTATTAGTTAATTGTTCTTGTATTATGGTAAGAATCTTCCGGGGCTTATTCAGATAAATAGTGTCAATTGTAGCTCCTGTCAGTAAATGTATGACAATTTCTACAAATGTGAGCTAGTTTCCTTTAAAATATTAAGTACTTATTATTTAAATGTTTATTAATGAAAGACCTTTTTACTTCTTTGAGGCCAAGCTAAGTCTAAGTATAAAATACACTTAAAAACCTCTGCTTGTAGGGTAGCGGGATCCTTGACACATCAACAGTAGGTTAAAAATAAGAATTATTGCTGGCCGGGCGCAGTGGCTCACGCCTATAATGCTAGCACTTTGGGAGGCCGAGGCAGGCCGATCACGAGGTCAAGAGATCGAGACCATCCTGGTCATTATGGTGTAACCCCATCTCTACTAAAAATACAAAAATTAGCTGGGCATGGTGGCACACGCCTGTAGTCCCAGCTAGTCGGGAGGCTGAGGCAGGGGAATTGCTTGAACCCAGGAGGCAGAGGTTGCGGTGAGCCGAGATCGCGCCACTGCAGTCCAGCCTGGGTAACAAGAGCGAAACTCTGTCTTAAAA
>NW_016107418.1:1482462-1486775 GCF_001604975.1 Cebus imitator | reverse complement strand
AATTATTTACAGCTTAAAATGTAATATACATATACTCTGTGTACATACTTTTCTAAAAGGAAACTGGTAATAAGGACTCTGACTTTGTATGAGATGGAGCTATTATGTAGTAAAATTCCTGAGAGATGGCATTTAGATCATCCAAATGAATTATGTAATTTTTATAATTACTTCTGAGGCAAAACAAATCAAAACAAGACTATTGGGCAGAACTACCATGATGATTTCCTGTAAGGCTGATGTATACAACAAGAACTCTTCAATGCATGTAATTTCAAGTTAGAACCATTTTTAGTTAAACTGCCATTTCTATTTGTTAGATACCAATTTGGGGAAATCTCATATAGAATTTAGTTTGTACAATAATATGTTTTTAATTGGTCAGGATGAAAAAAATGAAAGAAAGAGGGAAGATGGAAGATGGAACTGACCAGAACAGTCTTTGGATATAAAAGATAATTATGGAGATGGACCATGTCCTTTAAAAAGACTGTTTTCTACCAAAACACAAATAGGTTGATCAGAAAAAGAATTCCCACTTCTCCTTTGAGAATCTCTTAAGAATAAAATGAGAACTGGGATACTCTACTTCACATGCCAGTCTTCCTTAGGGAAAACCATCAACAGAAACATCCTTTGCCTTTCTACTGCTCATTTCTCCCTTCTTTGCTAATTGGCAGCAACAAGCAGGTGGCCAGTAGGAAAGGTATTAGACGTTTTTTGCAAATCTTTTTTTTTTTTTCAATCCCAACTTATATCAAGGGAATTATGCTTAGTGAAAAAAGTCAATTGCAAAAAGGTAACATACTACATGATTCCACTTATACAATATTCTTAAAATTACAAAATTATAGAGATGGAGAATGAATTAGTGGTGGCCAGGCTGGACGTGGGGAGACGGGAAGGGTTACTTTGCCTGTAAAAGGGTAGCACAAAGAATGCTTGTGATGGAACTGTCCTGTATTTTGGCTGTGGTAGTTGGAACAAGAATCTATCTGTGATAAAACTAAGTATATATACACAAACATAAATGTGTATAAACCTGTGAATTTTATCATTACCAATTTCTTGTGATACTGCATAGTGATTATGTAAGACGTTACCATTAGGAAAAACTGGGTGAACAGTATTTGGGATTTCACTGTATTATTTCTGAAAACTGCATGTTAATTTATAATTATCTCAAAACAAAAATTTTTTTTTTAAGTGCTCTACTTTCTAATTTGAATTGTGTTTATGTCGTTCTCTGGTTATTTTTCTTCTTTGCATTTGAAAATGAATAGTGTTTTAAAAAATAATGTATTAAAACAGCCACTTGATCTAGAAAAAAGATATAAACCTATCAGTTAACTTATTTTAATATGTAAATTTTAAAGTAAACATTTTCAAGAGTTATGAATTCATAAAGTGCATATTTTGAATTTTTGTTAATTGTACTGTAAAAGAAAAAAGGAGTAAGAGATATGTTCATTTTCCTATGAAAGACTGATTTGGAATAAAAATTATTCAAACAATTGCAGTGCTAAAATATGATGATTATGTATTTCATAAACTTTCTTTTATTCATTCATTTATTCAAACATTTTCTAAAACAGACACTGCTTAGTGCCTACTGCAAAAGGTTAATGGGAAATTCCCTGAAAATGTCATAACCTTGAAGCTATGAGAGATATACAAACAGGTAACTATGGAAGGGGGAAGTAGTTAGGATATATAATTTTAAGTGCTTGATAAATATTTGCTGGATGAATTTTAAAAATAATAAAAAAGGGAGCAGCTATGGGTCTGAGATTCCAAAGTAGGCTATGGAACAGTGAATTATAAAAAATAAAACTAGGCCGGGAGCAGTGGCTCACGCCTATCATCCCAGCACTTTGGGAGGCCGAGGCGGGTGGATCACAAGGTCAAGAGATTGAGACCATCCTGGTCAACAAGGTGAAACCCCGTCTCTACTAAAAATACAAAAATTAGCCGGACATGATGGTGCGTGCCTGTAGTCCCAGCTACTCGGGAGGCTGAGGCAGGAGAATTGCTTGAACCCAGGAGGCAGAGGTTGCGGTGAGCCGAGATCGTGCCATTGCACTCCAGTCTGGGCAACAACAGCGAAACTCCATCTCCAAAAAAAAGTAAAAATTATAGCTTGTCATTTATTGAGTGGCTTAGTATATTTCAGTTACTGCACTTGGTTACTCTACTTAGCCCATCTCTGAAAAAGGTATTACCATCCCATTCTAGAGTTGTGGGACAGAGGTTAGAGAGTCTAGTAAGCAGATAAGCTGATACCTGAGTCGAGGTACATCTGAGCTCACAGCACCTGGCTACCTTATCACCCTGCTAAAGACCAGCCGACCCAGCAATTCCTTACTATGGTCCCTATATGGGCCTGCTTATTCTCCAACATCATCTCTACCACTTTTGCCCTCACTAGGCTCCAACCACAGGGGTCTTTCGGTCAAAATTGCTAAATTCTTACTTGCCCCAAGGTCTTTACACAGGTTGTTCCTTCTGCCTAGAGTGCTTTGCACCCCTCACTCTCTACTTCAATTCACACACTCTTGCTTATAGATGTTTGAGAGGGAATGGCATTCATAAATGTTTTGGAGTCTAATTATCCTGGATGAAATAATAACCCAATTTTTGAAAAAAAGAGTAGAAAAATAATTTGAAAACAGAATTGGAGACATCAAGAAAGCATTTCTCTCTCCCACTAAAATGGGGCAGCAATCATATTTGTGAAGAAGTAATTTCAGCCATCCGTGAAAACAGATTTTAACCTATAAGAAAATGCAGCTGGGCAAGGCGTGGGGTCGACTGCTGAGGAGAAACCAGGAGCAAGCACAGGCGGCAGCAGTTTTCGGGTCCATCAGTACTGCATTGCAGGAATGGCAGATTTTGGGATTTTTGCTGGCCAGTTTGTGGCAGTGATCTGGGATAAATCATCCTCAGTGGAAGCTCTGAAAGATCTAGTAGATAAGCTTCAAGTGTTAACTGGCAATGAAGGCTGCGTGTCTGTGGAAAACATCAACCAGCTGTTAACGGTCTGCCCACAAGGAATCCAGCTTTGACACTATTCTGTCGGGTTTAGTCACGGGAAGCACCACTCTGCACAGTGCTGAGATTTTGGCTGAAATCACCCAGATCCTTTAGCCTGGTGGATGTCTTTTTCTGAAAGAGCCAGTAGAGGCAGCTGTAGATAACAACAGCAAAGTGAAGACAGCATCTAAGCTGTGTTCAGCCCTGACTCTTTCTGGTCTTGTGGATGTGAAAGAGGTGCAGCAGGAGCCCTTAAGCCCCGAGGAAGTACAGTCTGTTTGAGAACACCTGGGTCATGAAAGTGACAGCCTACTGTTTGTTCAGATCACAGGTAAAAAAAACCAAACTTTGAAGTGGGTTCTCCTAGTCAGCTTAAGCATTCCATCACCAAGAAGTCATCTCCTTCAGTGAAGCCTGCTGTGGACTGTGCTGCCAAGCTTCGGACACTCTCAGCCAATGATATGGAGGACGACAGCATGGATCTCACTGACTCAGATGAGCTGCTGGATCCAGAAGGTTTGAAGAAGCCAGATCCGGCTTGCCTGCAGGCTGCTGCTTGTGGGGAAGGGAAAAAGAGGAAGGCCTGCAAGAACTGCCCCTGTGGCCTTGCTGAAGAGCTGGAAAGAGAGAAGTCAAGGGAATAGATGAGCTCCCAACCCAAGTCGGCTTGTGGAAACTGCTCCCCAGGTGATGCCTTCCACTGTGCCAGCTGCCCCTACCTTGGGGTGCCAGCCTTCAAACCTGGGGAAAAGGTGCTTCTAAGTGATGGCAATCTTCACGATGCCTAGGAGGGACCCAACATGGGACACATCTACTCTCCCGCCAACTCCTGTCTCTCACATCCCACCATCGTGGCTCCTCCCACCTCCTCTGGATTTGTTCACTCTGTTTGAGATCCGTTTGCAGAGTGCGTGCTTAGCAGAGTGAAGCTAGCTTGTGGGCACAGTGGCGTGTAGTGCTGCTGTGTAACAAAACACCAAGGTATTATGGGGCCTGGTTACCCAGAATGGGATGGATTTCTTCACTTGTTAATAGAAGGGAGTGTATCCTGAAGAAGTCCTTCTTCTGTTAAAATGCTGACCAGAGCACTCTTGAGCCCAGACATCCTTGAGCATTAACAGTCTGTGGCAGAGCTCCAGGTCCCTACCCCGAGTCTCATCTCAGCAGTGCCGCCACCAGCTTGTCTTTCAGAATTGTTTTTGTGACACAAGTGTCTCACAACCTCCTCAGGGCACCAGAGGAGTCACTTACTGGTTGCTGTAATGATACTCAGTGTCCCT
>NW_016107418.1:1479882-1482396 GCF_001604975.1 Cebus imitator | reverse complement strand
TTATTGTCATTTCTGTTAACCTTCAGGTATTAAACTTGATGCATATCTTGAGCTATCTTGAGATTCTGCATGTCTTGTAAAGAGAGGGGACGTGCATTTGTGTGTGATGTTGCATAGTCATCCATGCTCAGTTTGGACCATTGGGTGTCACACACAAACGAGGCTAGTCCTGCACTTAGAATAGGGCCTGTCTGCCCACTTGAGAAGAGTCCAGGTTGGTGAGCTTTTAGAGGGAAGCAGGGCAGAACTCTTAACCAACAATAAGTCTTTCTGAGCAGAGACCCCTTTGTTCTTGTTACCCACCCGTACGGACTTGGGGTCAATCTTGCCAAGTATTTGGAGAGATTATGTGGATTTAAGAGACCTGGACTTTCATATTTTACTAGTAAAGTGTTCAATTGATAAAAAAAAAAAAAAAAAAAAAAAAAAAAAAAAAAAAAAAAAAGAAAGAAAGAAAAAAAAATGCATCTGAATTCCTATGAATTTACTTGTATTCAGTAGACTAAGGCAAGAAGTTGTCAACTAAGGTACATTTATTTAGATTTGCTGAATGGATGGAAGAAGCTATGGGATCTTTTTCTATATTCTGTTTAGCATTTAGTATGATGTAGATTCTAATATTTATTAAATATTAAAATTAAATCCTTAAAGGTAGAACACTCAGTGTGATTCCTTGCTTTTACTTGTGGAAACATTTACCTACCCCATGAGGTAGATAAGAGAGGTCAGAAAGCCCTCTAGATAAAGTTCCCAAATAAAACTTTTACAACATCTCATTTACTTACAATGTGAACTTCCAGAACATTTTAACTCATTTTAAAATGTAGGTGGAAAACTACATTCCAAAGCAACATTTAATAATTTTTGAATTACAGAAACCATTCAACTACTTATTAGTTAAAATATTTTTGGGAGAACACTCAATGAGAACAAAAAGCTGTTGGGCTATAGAGATAAATGAACAGTAATAGTGAATGAGCCTACTTGCTTTCTATGTAAACTGTGTGATTTTTTTTTTTTCCTTATCAGCGAAGAAACAAAGAAAACTTCGGGTTCTTATAAACACATTTTGGAATAAAAGTATAAAACTCACAATTAATAAAGCATTTAGTACCTAGCGTGTAAGTCCATAATAGATATTATCACAACTTATCTATCATAATCATCATACCCCTCATCAGTTTAGTAAACGCTAACTATATAATGTTCTTTCCTTTAGTACTTTAAAATGTACATTTACTTTCAGTTTGGGGAATTTTGATAAAATTAAAATTCCATGAGAAGACCGAAAGTATATTTTCTTGAAAATTCTTGCAAATTATTCTTAAAATTACTTTTCTTTTTTGCAAGTTCAAAATCCTGTAAGCTTACAGAACGTATTGATTTTGAAATTAAATTATGGTCTGTATCACTTCAAAACCTGACTATAGGATATCCCTTTAAGACTTGCATCTAGGATACAGGTATTGATCGACTTACGACCTATGCAACTTACGACCATTCGACTTTACGACCACAATCACTAGCCACGACTGCTTCGTGTCTGGCAGCGCAAACGTTGCCCAGCTGGGCGTACGACAGTGTGGACTAGCTTCCGGCAGCACTACCATCTCCGCGTGCATATAGCCTACTCAACTTACGACCAAATTGTGTTACGACCGGTCTGTTGGAACCACTCGTGGTCGTAAGTGGATTAGCTGTACAAGGTAACTGCTTTAACCTGATTTCAATGTGCAAAGGTAGCCCTTTAGTTTTCTATACATACTATCAACTAAGTAATACATTTGAATGAATTCAAAAGTATTCTCTATAGGGCACTGGATTGGTTTCTAGAGAAACCTTTGTTTTGGGGAAGATAACTTTAGGTCACATGGCTCAATAAATTAAGTCATTGCAACTGTCTCTGTCACTCATACACTGAAGATATTAAACTAAGATAGGAGAAAGGAAATGGTAAAGGCACAACACTAGAGAAGACAGCAGGGAGGGGAAGAGTAGATGTTTTTCCCTATATTCATGATACAGCTTCACATACTTCAGGAAAATGACAATTCTATTTCCTCTGTCCACCTTCCATTAGTGGGGGCATGATGGTGGAAGTTTTTTGGCTAAGACATCACGAAATTATAGGGAAGAGAACTAATAATTATCAAAGACCAACTAAGCACCAGTTTTCCTTTGAATAGTTCTAGAAGTGCACAGCACATTTCCAGAACCTACTATATAATACTTTTTCTTCTCTCTTAACCATCTAGTTAGGCCAATAAAATCCAGGTATGGTACAGGATAAATCTTTTATGTCTACACTTATTTGTCTTGGCTTTGCCATTATTTGAGCCTTTCACAATATCCCCCCCCCCCGCCTTTGAGATGTCTGCTCCTTTGTTGTGTCAATTCCCAGATTCCCTCCCTCCTACTTATTCTATGCTATTATCAAATTCTCAGTACTACTTTAAATTCTATGCCTTTCACAATATTCCTCAATCATTCAACACAGAACAATTTTTTTTTTTT
>NW_016107418.1:1464346-1479687 GCF_001604975.1 Cebus imitator | reverse complement strand
TAGAGGCGCGGTTTCACCGTGTTGACCAGGATGGTCTCGATCTCTTGACCTCGTGATCCACCCGCCTCGGCCTCCCAAAGTGCTGGGATTACAGGCTTGAGCCACCGCGCCCGGCCCAACACAGAACAATTTTTAAAACTAGGAGTCTCACAATTCGTCCAGTTAACAGGTAAGGAAAAGACCAGGGCAGAGAGGCCCTCAGAGGCTAGCTAGAACCTGGATTTCTTTTCTCCTAGGTCAGGGCTTGTTCCAGCATAGTTTGTTTGATGCCAACCCAAAACACCCTCTCAAAACTCCTCCTATTTCTTTCTAAATATTCAATTTCTATGTTATTCAAATAGCCTCTCCAGAAAAGCTTATTTTCTCTTAGGATTTACACAACTTTTGAGACAAAATATTCCTTCATTAATCTGCTACATACTAACTGAAAACGAATCCTGCATTTCTCTGATCCATGGAATTTCTAGGGAATATAAGTAGATGCTAAGAGAAAAAGAATTCTTAATTACTGTGAAATAAGTTTGGAAATGGGTTAAAAAATTCAAGCAATGCAGCTGCCAGAGGATGGATGTAGGGCTTAATGAGGAATTATTTATTGTGTGTGTGTTTGTGTGTGTGTGTGTGTGTGGTTCCCCCCCCCCCGCCCCGAGACAGTCTCGCTTTTGTTGCCCAGGCTGGAGTGCAACGACGAGATTTCGGCTCACTGCAACCTCCACCTCCCAGGTTCAAGCGATTCTTCTGCCTCAGCCTCCCCAAGTATGGGATTACAGCTATACACCACCAAGCCAGGCTAATTTTGTATTTTTAGTAGAGGCGGGATTTCACCATGTTGGTCAGGCTGGTCTTAAACTTTTCAACTCAGGTGATCCACCCACCTCGGCATCCCAAAGTCTGGGATTACGGGCTTAAACCACCATGCCTAGTAGGAATTATTGTTTAATGGGCATAGAGTTTCAGTCTCGCAAGATGAAGCGTTCTAGAGATTGATGGTGGCAATGGTAGCAAAACATCATAAATGTACAATACCACTTTTAAAATGCACTGAAACCATTTTAAAATGGTTAAGATGGTACACTTTATGTTATATGTATTTTATCACAATTTAAAAAAAAAAGAAAATTTCAATTCAAGTAAGTTTCTTCACTGCAAAATTCAGAATCTTTCATATGCCAAAATCTCTAAAAGGGAAGGAGAGCTATACCTATATTGGTGTCTTCAAGATTGTTCTACTTTCAGCTGATTCTTCAAAAGACTGAACACATGAATGTGTTAAAAAGGTACTAGGCTAGATGCACTAGAAAACAGCACGTACTTCGATCAAATAGATGATCAAACACAGTTGCTAACTTTACAGTACTTTGGGTTTGCTATAAGGCATTCAGCCACCCCAGCAGGCAGTGTGGGGCCAACACAGTTCAAGTTTATTTGCCGATTTTAAATTTGTTGGGCACAATGTATTGACGTAGAAACAAAATTTCACTTGTAATGGAAAGTCAGCCAGAAGTCCTATGACATAGCATTGTTATCTTTTTAAAATGTTAAGTAGCTGTAATTAAGATAATCTACTTATTGTTAGGGAATGTAAAAATGATTCCCCCCTTTTATAGCATAACTATGAATTAAATATTTATATCATTGTTGCATGAAACAGCAGAATATACCTAGAGATTATCTTTAATATTAGAATAAAATTCACATAAGATAGACACTGTTAAAACACAGATTTTTAAAAGGTGCATTTCCCCCCATACTTTTAAGAAAACATGGGGAAATGGTTTAATGCTTGATGCCATGGCTAGAAAATAAGATAATTTTAATGTATGACTTTACCCTATGAAAAGGGAAACTAATGGTTCTCAGAGGTATTGTTCCAGATGACTGTTAAAGTTTCTCACTAATATATGAAAATCATTAAGTAAAAAAGAACGTTATTTAGGAATATAATAATCTACATAGGACACACAAACATTTAATAATGACCAATTCATTCCTATCAGTCACATGTTATACTTGAATTAATAGAGGTAAAATTACATACATCCAGTGCCTTCATTTCTTTATCATTAACTCTTTATCTTTCATTCCTTTTCAACTTGTGTCTGTTGAAGCCATGCTACTGAACTGTGCTTTTAACAATCACTTAGGACTATCTAATGAAAACACCAAAAACCTTCTCATTTCTCATAGTGTCTCTGCAACATTCCACAAAATTCAACTCCTTACTTCTTAAACATCTTTTCTCATTAGGTTCCTATAATTCCCAAAATGTGTTTTCTGGAACACCAACCCCTAAGAGGTATTGTGCTAGGGAAAGGGGTTCTGACGTCAGATAAATCTACAAAACACTACTTCATATGTTTCCTTCTTGGAGACATGTCACATAACATATTAATATATTAAAAGGGCACAGAATTCTTGCAGTCGATGAGTATTTAACCACAGAACCAATTTTATTTCCCATATTACCTGTTATCACCTCACAGAACTAGCATTTGGTAAAACATCCTTCAGGAAACCTATTCTTGCTTATTAAATCCTTTGATCCTCTCTTTTAGTTGAGTTTTCTTCCTTTTATACTTCAAATATGGGCTTTTCTGAGGTTCCCTCATCAGTCTCTATCCTGGCCCCTGCTCCACCATTGAGAAATCTCATTCACTCCCATGGCTTCAACTGCCACCCATTTGGAACATTCCCAAACTAATTATCCATGAAGTGCCATTTCATTTCTCCAACTGCCAGCTGTCCCTTTCTGATTGGGTAAATAGCCTCCTGTCCCCTCAAAACTGATATGTTTAAACCTCAACTTATTTCTTAACAACAGATATCTTCCCTGACTTATCTATTTCTGCTGAATTCTCCTGGTATCCCAGTCCTTTGTGCTTGAAAGCTCAGTCATCATTTACTCCGGCCCTTTTTTCTCACTTGCCCTTGCCCAATTACTAATTCTTTCAAATTCTCTCTGCCAGTTTCTCAGCTCAATCCATCCTGCACTCTCAAAGACATTCTCAAAAGTTTAAAATTCTGTAGACAGCTAACATTTACCGATCACTTATAAGTGCTGCACATTACTTTCTATGAGGCACACGGTTAAACATCACAGGACCTTATAAGACAGGTATTGTTATCTCCATTTTATAGATGGTAAACTGGGACACTGAGGTTAAGTAATTCTTAGGATCACATATTTAAAATCCAAACTCTTCAGTCCAACTACTACTAATTCCCTATCCAAATTTCTATTTCAGCCAAAGCAATATATTCATTATAAATCCTATCCTGGCAAGAATCACCAGAATGACTTTCTGATTGTTCTTGTTCAGTTCTGAGGTCACCTTTGAAGCCTAAGTGACCACTCAAACCTACACCACTCATTCTTTCCTCAGTTTCCATCCAATCACTGGCATATCTGATCACTGTCACCATCGGGTCCATGCTTGCCTAGGACAATTCTGATTCACGTTTGTTGTCTCACTATTACATGAACAGTACCCCCTTTCACTCTCAAAAGTACCTCAATTTAGACAATAAATTATAAAGTATATAATCACATATATCACATCAGTTACTGTAGCAAGATACCATTTATGTCCATATCTTACCAACTCTCTAATTAAATCATGGTCCTTGAAGGCAGAACATCAATCTTAAAACTTAAATTGGTCTTATTTCTCTTACACCAGGCACATTTATTATGTGTATGTGGCTACAGAACAATTGTGGTGATGAGGTTCCTTTGGTTGTGTTTTGTTTCTCAATTAAATCCTGCTTTCAAATAAAAATAATTTCAAGTAAAAATAATTCATTTTAAGTTAATTCATATAGTTAATCTCAGTAACAGTGCGTCAAAAAAGTAGGTATTTAATACTTTGAAAGGATGAATGAATGATGTATGAGAGTATGTATGCCAAAGTATAGCCAGCATTACTAAAATATGTCAAAGATATAACTGGACACTTCACGCATAATCAGGAAGTAGGTCTACCAACAGTCACCAAGAAAAAATGTTTTCTAATATTTTTTACCGTTATACACAGTTAAGTGATAACAGACTCACTATTTTCCACAACTACTTTGGAATACAATCTCTGAAACACACCACAGTGATAATAAAAACCAGTTACCCTGAAGAGGGAAAAAAGAAAAAAAAAAAGTTTAAAAAAAAATCATCCTATTATTTATAGTATGTTGTCAGTCAACTCATTATTCAAAAGTGGTGGCAAGCTCTCCTATTTAAAAAGAATACACTCTGTCTGTCTATGAAGATAACTATTGTTTCACACTGCCTCTGCTTTGCAATCCTATTCAGCTCGCACAGACAATTTGCATCAACCTGTGACTAGTGATACTGTCACTTAGTGGTGCCCCAGAGAGCCATGATCTCACATGCTCTTAATATGGAGGTTCTTATTTATAAATTGACGTCTCTGGAATACTCATGAATTCTTACTTGAATACAATGGTGTTTTATTAATAGTTATTAATTAAATTTTAAAATCCTAATACATAATTTATCAATTTACTTAGAATTGGTATGACAAATTATTCAGCAGGACAGCTTTGCATAAGTAGGGAAAAAAACAAGCAAAAGTGACAAATGCATTGCTATCACTATATAAAATATAGCACAAAATTCTGCATCTATGCATGCTTTCTGAGCTAAGAATGCTAATTAACATAATATTAAGTGCTATTTATTAAAGGGGAAGGCATCATAGTATTTATGCTTTTTTTTCTTAAAACAAAAAAACAGAATGCTCATAAACTCTTGTTAGTGAATATAAATCTAGCAGCATCAAAACACTTCATATTACAATACAGAAAGCAAAACAAATGGCAGCAGATGGCTCCAAAGAGGGTAAATAAGGGAGCTACAGAATAGTAAAGCACAAATTAAAATCGATATAAAAAATTTTAAAAAGAAACAGCTAAGGAAAAGAACAGATAAACTCTTGTGGAAAAGTCAATGACTAACAGACACTAGAAATAATATTCATAAATAGGAAAGATTGGTATGTGCAGATTAGACAATTATCCACAGCCATGGGCATGAAAACAGCAGAATGCATCATTGTTAGAGAAACAATTCAAGAACCAATGGATTCCCTGGCACTGAGCTAGAAAAGATCACATTACATTTTTTGCAAATTTAGAATCAGGTTCAGAGTTTTTAAAGCATTGTCTAAGGTTATAAGGAAATGAGAAGACAGAATTCTAAATAAATTGGTATAGGTATGGCAACTCTCTGACTTGAACTATTTCTCAGCAATGTTCTATCTATCTATCTATCTATCTATCTATCTATCTATCTATCTAGGTTTTCTTTATTATTTTAATACACCAAATGAAATGTCCTCCTCTTTATAGATTACTAAAATGTTCTATTTTTAATCAATGATACAGCCTATACTCACATCTATTACTTACAATTATCTACTTCTACAATCCTCAAGAATATGTGAGGGATTCCAGAAGCTGCTACCACAGATCAATGATAATGCACAGTAACACCACAAAACAGATACAAAGTCTGGAAAAGATTTAAATTAGTCTCTGGACCTCTCATTACAAGAATGACAGTGTTACTGTCGCTTTCATTTCCTTTCATTTCTTCTATTAGATGTTTCTTCCCTCCCTCTATTTTTTTTTTGTTTTTTTATTTTTGAGACAGTCTTGCACTGTTGCCCAGGTTAGTGTGCAGTGGCACAATCTCGGTTCACTGCAACCTCCACATCCCAGGTTCAAGAGATTTTCCTGCCTCAGCCTCCCAAGTAGCCGGGATCACAGATGTGTGACACCACGCCTAGTTAATTTTTTATATTTTTAGTAGTGATAACGCTTCACCACGTTGGCCAGGCTGGTCTTGAATTCCTGACCTAAAGAGATCCACCCCCTTCAGCCTCCCAAAGTGCTGGGATTACAAGTGTGAGCCACTACACCTGGCTTATTAGATTTTCTTTTATTTTCAGAATAGTAAAGATGTTAATGTTTGAACACTTACCAATACTGAAGATATTTCCTTAAGTTTTACAAAGTATGAATATGCCATAAAAGCTGCTCTCTTAGGAAATATGGTAAAATTATTTTTTTCTCAGTTTTCTTCAATAGCAATTCAACATTATTAAGAGGGAATCTTTACTAACACTACACGCACACATACACATACACATACACATACACATACACATACACATACACACACACATACACTCACACACACACCCCTACCTATATGCATGGTGACCTTTTCTGGTCTGCTTTAGTTATGTTTGTTAGGTGAAAACTAAGTACCCAGGTATAGGTTAATTGAATTTAGAGAATAATAATGATCCTAGAAGTTAGAAGAAGATATAAAGAACATGGCTGGTAGCAGATATGATTTTAAATCACATTTTAATCACAACTATTTTTATATAGCTACACAGTCACTAGGTTTTATTAATTTTTCTTCTGCCCAGGCTGGTCTTGCCCAGGTTTATCCTTTCTTTTCTCTTCCATTCACCTGTCAGCATATTCGTTTAGACTCTTATCACTAGGTAAGTAATCTACTAATGGGTGCTCCTGGGCACTGGGTGCTCTTTCGCCAGTGTATCTTGCTGTAGTTAATCTTGTGCATTAACTTATCCATGCAGAATGTATTTATCAGGCACCTACCATACAAAGGCTTAAATATTCAAGACCTGCAAAAGCAACAGAAATTAGCAAGTACACTTCAATATGTGCTTCTGAGATCATGAAATTAGCTATGTATTTGATTACATTTTCTTGCAGCAGGTACATGAAAAAATTAAATGCATGCATCAATACTATAAAATAACAAAGGCTGAATTCTACTCAAAGTGATTTACAATTATTATGAATTGTAGCCAAAACATTCTTAACTTGACATTCTTAAATAAGATAGCAAACATTGTTTTCAAATTCAAGTACTCAGGCTATTTGCTCATGAAGGCGGTTAGTGATTTTGATCACATATATTTATATATAAACTTTCAGGTGCATAAGAACTAACGCCTTCAAGGAATAACTCTACTACCAGTGGCTTTAACCTAGCAAATACTGAATAATCTGGAGCCTAACCAATGCTGATTTATAAACTTTTATGTCCCAAAGGCTTAACTTGTAAATCCATTGTTTGCAACCTGGATTACATTTTCCAAAGGGGAAAAAATGGACTGTATATGGCAGCAAGTATCCTAGGAAACTCCTCAGAATTTAATCTAATAATATGAATAACATATATCTAATATGCAGTGCAAAGTAGTAACATTATTAATAACTGCTAATACATGTAACTTGATTCTCTGGTAAGGATCTAGTAATAGTATTAATGTTAGTAACATTATTAGTTACTAACATTAGTTATATTATTAATTAGCAACAGTAACATTATGTTAGTATTAATATTGTAAGTAACATTAATAATTAATAACACTATTAATAATTGCTAATCCATATAACTCTTGCCAGATCCTCTTTTAGGTGTTTATATATTGACTTATTTAATTCTCACAGCAACCCTAAGGAGAGGTGGCAGCTCATGTCTGTAATCCCAGCTACCAGGGAGGCTGAGGCAGGAGGATCACTTGAGGCCAGGAGTTCAAGACCAGCCTGGGCAACATAGCAAGGCCTCACCTCAAAAAAAAAAAAAAGCACCATGTGTGGTGGCATGTACCAGCAGTCCCAGTTACTCAGGAGGCTGAGGTAAGAGGATCACTGGAGCTTAGAAGTTTGAGGCTACAATGAGCTATGACTATGCCATTGCATTGTATCCTGGGTGGCAGAATAAGACCTTGGTCTTTTTAAAAAAAAAAAAAGAAGAAGATGAATTTTAAGTTTTTCTTCATAGTAGCATTTTAAAATACTTAGTTCTATTGTTCAGTTCTTATAACTAGAAAGCCTGAAAAGAGAACAGAAGATAAAACTTGAAAGATCTACTGCAAAGGAAAGGGCATGTCAGAGCTGGCCTAATATAAATAATTAGATGATAAAAATTAAGCCATTTGCTAGAAGGTTGAAGATGTGAGCTGCTTTTGGAGCCCTTGGAGGTGGTTTTTGTGCCAGGAGTAGTTTTTGTGTACAAAAAATAGTATCTAAAAATTTTATTTTTTAATTCATATCTGATTTATCAAACTACAAGTTCAAAAAATTAGTCCCAGGTTTTAAAGTTAGCTTTAAGTGTTTACTTAACTTACAAATCTGTCAAAATTATCACTTACCACTGGCTTAATTTAGATTTTAAACTGCAATTATAAATTGAACAGATTCAATTTCACTGGTGAGTCTTCCCAATTATCTATAATTCTTATAAATCTAATAAACTGACAAAAATGGTCAACCTTTAATTCTCATAAATGTTACAGTACTATAAACTTATAAGCCTTTCTCCTAAAAATCACAAGCAAAATCATTACTCAATTACACATTTTAAATTGGAAGTGACGCTGCCCAATAAGCGCATGAAAAGATGCTCAGCATCATTTAATCATTAGGAAAATGAAAATCAAAACCACAATAAGATACTATCGCCAACCTACTAAGATGGCTATAATCAAAAACACTGACAATCTTTTAGGTGATAAATGATTTAATCTCATATCTCTCCCATGACTTGGTCTGATTTCTGATCATAACAGTTAGGGTCATTCTTCTAAAAGGTATTATTTGGAGATTCTTTCAGTCTTTCACTAGGTACTGTTTAAACTCAGCTGCTGTTCCTCAAGGGATTCGTATTCTAGATTTAGAAAAATAACAGGAAGATTTTAGAAAAAAATTTAAGGGCAGGAAGCATGGACCATATAAAGAGCATGTTGTCTAAGGTCTCTTTAACCACTGACATTTCAAATAATTCTATAAACTGCCATGGAATAAGCAGTTAATGTATTTAGAAATTAATTATTTACAAATTAATCAGTAGAAATGCTTTATTGAAAACATTATCAAACAGGCTTTAAAGAAAAAAATTATCAATGTATTCTTATTACTCATATTTTAGTACCAGCTTTCTGTTGGTTGGCTGGTCTTTGTCTCCCCATTGAAACTGTACATTTCTTCAGGTCAGAAAAGTTAAAAGAGAAACAAAATTATATGCCAGTGGGTACTTTGGCTTCCTTGTGAAAGAGATGTGATGTTCATGGTAAAGAAACAGGCTTGGTGAGTAAAATGTGATTTACAGAGTACAGACAGAATCTTAGAAGTATAGGAATTTAATGTCTCTCTAGAATATTTTACTCAAAATGTGGTTCTCTGGTGAATCCCCCTAATCCTCTTTAAGGTCTCCAAATAACATTTGTCTACACTAGCCAATACAGTGCTGAAGACAAAACCCTTCAAATTCTACATTGACATTCCCCAATACATTTTTACCAATACATTTTTAATCTATAATTTGACATTACATACATTACCTACATGCATTTGGGAGGCACATTACATAACCGTTCATTTACCTTTTATGACCACTGAAAAAATCAAATAAAATAAATATGACCATGTATTTTCTAAGTCTTAAAACTGTTGTTAGTCCTATGTTTATATGTAAGGGATAATTAGATTCAATTAAAGAAAATGGCTGTCCCTGATTTGTCCTTTTCCTAACCTTGCTCAATTATTAATACTTCCTTCCTTATATTAATACATGAAATTTGCCACACATTTAGGTCTGTAAATCCATGAGTATTACTTAAGTATCCTATCAACTAGGCTGTAAACTCCTCAAGGGCATGTATCATGATGCCCTCTATTCCTCTGTCTTTGCTTCCTTCTACTTTTTCTTTTCCACCATTAGCCAGTTTTTCACAATTTTTTTAATGGCATATTAAACATCTTTAATGAAGGCATGGTGCAAGTACTGTTCATGCTCCCTAAAGTACGTCAATAAAATCATCAGGGGGCCATTAGAAAGAAAAAGAAAAATACCATAATTACCATGATCACAGACAAGATCACATAAGCTTACTAACAGTCCTTGTTCCAAAGACTCAGAGTCCTCCAAATATGTCCAATCATTCTACAAATTTTTCACAGCATTTAAACCATATTATTTTGATAATACAAGTATAAATAGTCTGAATCGTGTAAACAGAAAATATGTGGAAAACAAAATCGTCTAGTCATACTTAACAACAACACAGCTATTTCACAAAGGATATGTGAATTCTTAAATGAGCAAAATTAGCAGAGAAATCCAAAAACTATAGATGCTTTTAAGTACCCATCAAACTTTATAATTTTAGTAATTTTTGATGTGCTTGATATTATTGGTGGTGATAATAAGAACAATATGGGTTAACTGGTCTCAGAAACTGTGCCAATTATAAATATATAAAGTAGATATTACTATCTTTATTTTCCAGATAAGGAAACTGAGGCTTGAATGAGGTTAAACATCCTGCCAAAGGTAAGTGGGAAACTGAATACAGCTCTGTTTCTGAACCCATGATTTATGCTAAGATAGAGTTTCTCAACCTCAGCACAACTGATATTTTAGACGAGATAATTATTCATTTGGGCAGGGGGCTGGGGAGCTGTTTTGTGCATTGCAGGATGTATATCATCTCTTGCTTCTATCCACTAGATATCAGTGGCATTCCCCCTTTGTCACGTGCCCCCCGCCCCCCATAATGTTGTGGCAATAAAAACACATATGCAGACACTGCTAAATGTCTCCTAGGGGACAAAATTGCCTTGGTTGAGAATCCTTGCTAAGCCTTTTACTGTGAGGAGCCATCAAGAGCACATTCTTGGAGAAATCTAAGACAACAGAATAACTTCACACATTTTATTTTATTTATTTTTTTTTTTTTTGAGACGGAGTTTCGCTCTTGTTACCCAGGCTGGAGTGCAATGGCGCGATCTCGGCTCACTGCAACCTCCGTCTCCTGGGTTCAGGCAATTCTCCTGCCTCAGCCTCCTGAGTAGATGGGATTACAGGCAAGCGCCACCATGCCCAGCTGATTTTTTGTATTTTTTAGTAGAGACGGGATTTCACCATGTTGACCAGGATGGTCTCGATCTCTTGACCTCGTCATCCACTCGCCTCGGCCTCCCAAAGTGCTGGGATTACAGGCTTGAGCCACCGCGTCCGGCCAACTTCACACATTTTAAACTACTCGGCAAATAGGATATTTCAAATCATTTGAAAACACGACTAACTGAAGATGTTATGTGTTTAACAATGTCTAAAAGATATCTAAATGCAATAAATTATATGATCATATATTATTTTCTTTGCTTCCATACACAAAGACTATAAAATTATGAGTCTGTAACAAAAATAGAACTTTTTTACATGCATATGAGTGGTTCTTCAAAGTGATCCCTTTGGTCTGGATGTGCACAATTGCTGCCACTTAAGGGAAAAAAAAGAGTCAAATCCTGCATTTTGGAAGTATTCTGAAACCTAGTTTAGGAGTATTTCCCTTTATTGTTTTCTATCACCTCATTTCTACATGGTATTCATTTACTAACCTTGCCTTATTATTTTACAAATCACATTTGGCTTTTTCTTTAAAGCCCAGAATAATATTATGCAGTTTATCACCATTTTATTTTAGGCTTTGTTTTGAATGATTTTCGCTTATTTTCAAAATGAGTCCAAACATCAAAGGACAAAATTTGTCACATTTTGGGTATTAAAAAAAAAAAGGGCAAAAAAAAGTCAAAGTATTTTATGCAATTGTAGAACCAACGGACTGAGAATAAAATTTCCTAAGATGAGTAGGGTAGAGAGAAGGGGGAAGACTATACTAACATCCAAAGGTTTCAAAAGTTTATTTTAAAATCCAATTCCTGAACAGTCATTTATTTTCAAGCTTATATTCATGATTATTTAAGTTTTACTTCCACCAATACCCTGCAGTTAATTCAAATCAATAAATCATTGAATTTTTAAAATATCTTTTGAAATGCTAGTGTTAACATCTTGCTCTGCTGAAAATATGACAAAAGACACCAACAAAGTTAACAAGACGGATGGATTTAAATTTCAGCCTCTTATTTCGCCTCCTAACCCTGACTAAATGAATAAGTTCTGAAGGCCAATGAGTAGGCAGATTTGAGGAGAGAGGAGCACTTGAACAGTGTAAAACCTTTTGAAAAGTCATTTGGCAATTAATACCATAAACTGTAAAAAATATTCCCTCTTTTTAACTGACAGATTCCATTCCTAGAAATTGATTCAATGTAAATAATTCAAAAAAGGCAGAAGAAAAAAAGCTATGACATATAAAAACACTGTCTTCTAAAATCCTAACCATGATAAAGAAAATGTGAATGTTTTAATACATCTAGAAAAACAGAAGATAAAAGAAAAAATATGGCAGACTAACTTGAAAGAACATTATACAGCCATAAAGTTTTATAAAATATGGATGGAGTAAGTCAAGGCAAGCTTTTGGCATGGTAGTTACCTGCCAGTCTGTCAAATTGTTGGAGCAACATTGTCCTAATGAACAAACACTCAGGCTGCCAGCAGCTTTGCACCTCCCTGGGATGGATCTCCCAGAGGGAGCAGACAGGCTGCCATTTTTGCTGCTCAGCAGTCCTCTTTCCTGTTACCCTCAGGCTCAGAAAGCAGCTTAGCAGCTGGGAACTGACAGGGACCCTGGCAAGTCGCAGCAGCCTTATGAAAAAAGGGCCAGACTGTTTTCCACATGGGTTTTCACCTCTGGGTAGGAGCAGGGTGCCTCTCAACCTGGGCTCCCAGCACATCCACACTGCCCCTACCCGAGCACTTCTGTGGGTGGTGGCTCTGCATTTCTCTGAGGGGAAAATCCCAGAACCACAGCCCCTCTATCATTGCAGACGCAGTGGTACTGCCCTTGCTACCCTCAAGCTGAGGAACAAACAGGGGGCCTGCTCACAACTCCAGTATACCACCACACGGAGAGCAGCCCAGTCTCTCTTCTCTGTGAGACCCCACTCCCACTCTTCACCAGGCACACCTACACTCGGGACCATAGAATAACCATCCTACCCGCAGCTGGGCATTCCCACTGCTAGTGACTCTGTTTCCCTGGGGGGGGCTCCCAGAGGCAACCAAGGCAGCGGTTCTGCCCCTGCTGCTCTTGGACTGGAGAAGAAACAAAGAGCCTAAGAGCTTTACTGGCACTTAGAGCATGACAGCCATTGTACAGAGGAGCTCAGCTTCTTCTCACTATGGACCATCAACCCCTGGATTTTCCAGCAAACAGAGCCCCAAGCTCGAGCCAGCAGCGCAGCCTCCCCAGTCCTTGGCTGAACATTCTCGGTAGCAGTGACCCTGCATTTCTTTCAGGTGAATAGACAACTGAAAGCCCATCTGCCACTTCAGCTGTGCTGCCCTTGCTGCCCTAGGACTAGGGAAGGAGCAAAGACCCTGAGTGCTTTACCTATACCTTTAGCAAGCCACAGCCGCCCTAAAGAGAAGAGGCCAGACTGTCTCCCCTCAAAGTCCTCTTTCTCCACTGCTGTCATCAGGCAGGGTTCCCTGGCTTGAGCCCACTATACTGCCACCACCACCCCCCTGCCACCACCCTAGCCAATCACACTGATTGGTAGAGGGTCTGCATTTCTCTGGGTGGAACTCCAAGAGGCAAGTGAAAGGCCATCTGCCACAGCCACTGCCAAGGTCCCTTTTCCCTTGCTGCCTCCAAGTTGGAAAAGGAACATAAAGCCTGAGCTCATCCAAGGGCAGCAGTGTACAGACTGGGAGTGCCAAGGCCAGATGTGTAGCCAGCACTTAAGTGGGAGAGGACCCCCCATTTTCAGGGCATAAAGAAGAAGCACAGCTATAATGGTGAGGAAACACAGAGGGGCCACACAGTAGAGTAAGAGCCTGTCTACTAACCATTACCCTTAAGTACCATCTACTGGATCACAGCTTAAACTTCAACACCAAAAATACTTTGCTAAAATACCCCGCTGTGAAACCAAGGACAAGAACTCAGTGACAAAGACCCTGCACAAATAAAAGGCCAAGGCACAAAGCCTCGGCCTTCTGAAAACATCCAGAAAAGAAGTCAACTGACTGTACTCGAATTATACCACAGTTAAAGGAACATCAGCCCACACAGATGAGAAAGAACCAGTGCATGAACTTCGGCAACCCAAAATGCCAGAGTGTTTTCTTTCTTCCAAATACACTAGTTCCCCAGCAGCGATCCTCCAACCAGGCTGAAATCACAGAAATAGAATTCGGAATATGGCTACAAATGAAGATCACCAAGGTTCAGGAGAAAGCTGAAACCTAATCTAAGACATCTAAGGAATACTATACAATGATGCAGGAGCTGATCGATGAAGTGGTCATTATAAGAAAGAACCAAACTGATCTGATAGAGCCGAAAAAAAAACACTAAAAGAATTTCATAATGCAATTGCAAGTACTAACAGCAGAATAGACCAAGCTGAGGCAAGACTCTCAGAGCTTGAGGACTGGTTTGCTGAACTCAGTCAGACAAAAACAAACAAAAAAAAGAGAATAAGAAAGAATGAACAAAACCTTTGAGAAATGTAGGGTTATGTAAAGAGACTATGTCTATGACTAACTGGCATTCCTGAAAGAGGGGAAGTAAGCAACTTGGAAAACCTATTTCAGGAGACTGTCCATGAAAATTTCCCCAGCTTCACCAAAGAGACCAACATTTAAATTCAGGAAATGCAGAGAATCCCTGCAAGATACTACATAAGAATACCATCCCCAAGACACACACTCCTCAGATTCTCCAAGGTCAGAATGAAATTTAAAAAATGTTAAAAGCAGCTAGAGAGAAGAGGCAGGTCACTTACAAAGGGAACCCTTCAGGCTAAAAGCAGACCTTTCAGCAGAAATCCTACAAAGCAGAAGAGATTAGGGACCTATATTCAGCATTCTTAAAGAAAACAATTTCCAACCAAGAATTTTGCATCCAGCCAAACTAAGTTTCCTAAGCAAAGGAGAAATAAGATCCTTTTTAGATAGGAAAATGCTAAGGGAATTTGTTACCACCAGACCTACCTTACCAGAGCTCCTTAAAGGAGTGCTAAACATGGAAAGGAAAGAAGACCATTACTAGCCACTAAAAAACACACAGAAGTACATACTACAAAAACAAAAGTACATACACTGATACTATAAAAGAATGATGCAAACAAGTCTACATAATAACCAGCTAACAATACAATGACAGGATCAAATCCACACCTATCAATATTAACCTTGAATGTAAATGGGTTAAATGCCCCAATTAAAAGGCACAGAGTGGCAAGGTGGATAAAGAAGTAAGACCCATTGGTACACTGTCTTCAAGAGATCCATCTCACATACAGTGACACCCAGAAGCTCAAAGTAATGGATGGAGAAAAATATACCAAGCAAATGGGAA
>NW_016107418.1:1409660-1464197 GCF_001604975.1 Cebus imitator | reverse complement strand
TAAACCAACAAAGATCAAAAAAGACAAAGGTGGGACATTACATAATGATAGAGGGCTCAATTCGACAAGATGTAACTATCCTAAACATATATGCACTCAACACAGGAGCACTCAGATTTACAAAACAAGTTCTTAAAGACCTACAAAGAGACTTAGATTTCCACACAATAATAGTGTACGACTTCAACATCCCACTGACAATATTTGGCAGATAATCAAGACAGAAAACAAAGGTTTTCAAGAATTGAATTTGATACTTGATCAAACAGACATAACAGACATCTACAGAACTCTCCACTCAAAAACAACAGAATATACATTCTTCTCATCTGCACATGGCACATCCTTTAAAATAAACCACACAATCAGCCATAAAACAGTCCTTAGCTACATCCTGAAATTACACCACTATACTCTTGGACCATAGCACAATAAAAATAGAAATTAATACTAAGAAAATCACTCAAAACCATATAATTACATGTAAATTGAACAACCTACTCCTGAATTACCTTTGGGTAAACAATAAAATTAAGGCAGAAATGAAGAAATGCTTTGAAACTAATGAGAACAAAGATATAACGTACCAAAATCCCTGGGACATAGCTAAGGGGGAAGTTTATACCACTAAATAACCATATCAAAAAGTCCGAAAGATCTCAGATTAACAACTTAACATTACACCTAGAAGAATTAGAAGAATAAGAGGAAATTAACCCCAAAGCTAGCAGAAGACAAAAAATAACCAAAATTAGAGCTGAACTGAAGGAAACTGAGATGTGAAAAACCATGCAAAATATCAACAAATCCAGGAGTTGGTTATTTGAAGATTAAATAAGATAGAACACTAACTAGAAAAAAGGGAGATCCAAATAAACACAACAAGAAATGACAAAGGTGGCATTACCACCGACCCCAGAGTAATATACACACAAAAAAACCCTGAGAGACTACTATGAATACTTCTATGCACACAGTCTACAAAACCTAGAAGAAATGAGTAACTCCCGGAAACATAGAACCTCCAAAGACTGAAGCAGGAAGAAACTAAGTAACACAACAGCTATTATTTCTGGGTGATAGCATAATAACTGATTTCAAATTTCTGCTTTATCTTTTTCACATTTTTCAAATTTCCACAATGAACATGATTTATGGCTATAAACAACAGAGGTTACAGAAACAGCATATAATGCATTCGATCATTCCCACCAAGGATCTGATCATACACAACACATGTGTATGTGGCCTGAAATATACATGGCACATATATATACAACTTGGTAACATATAATTCTATATTTCAGGTAACAGTAATAACTTGAAAGAGCCAGATTATTAAACATCAAAACAGCCATCTGATTCAGAAATATGGGACCATTTAATTAAGCTAAGCCAATGATTTAAATAAAAAACAACTCTCTAAAAAGGCTACTCAATAATTAAAAGGTATGTAAAACTGCTGAAATGCCAAGATTTATGTAAAACATACACCTATATCAAACTAAGAATGTCTGCCATTTTATCACAATGAATGGATTAAATGGTCGATAGTAGCTTTCCACAGTAATTCTCTCTTGAGAATTCTGTCTGGAAAACAAACTCAATTTTAGAATCTAAATTCTTAAAGTTCCCAGATCTCAGCAGTCCTTCAGGGCAAGGTAGATTCAAAATCATCTAGGGAGCTTTTTCAAATTCTATTTACTGGCCTGGGACCCCTCTTCCAAGAGTCTGATAAGTCTGTCCTCTGGGATGAAAGCATGGGCATCTCTACTTAGAAAATGGTTCTTATACCCCCAATACTGCATTCTCTTTGAGAAATACGACTATATATGCTATATTTTTTTTAATAAAAAATAGTCTCCTTAACCTTTGGAGGAAAATCACTACCTAGTACAACTGGCTTGGCTTAGTTATAACTTGCCCTCCCATATTTTTTATTGAATGAATGGTTGAAATATCACAACATTCAACAAGTTGAGATGATAGAACATGATTTCACATATTCATTATATACAATTTCCATGCAATTATCCAACATTAAATTATATACAGGCTAGACTTAAATTCTTAACAATTCTACCATTTACTAAAACTCCTAGGGATTTCCAGAAAACTAGCGCATTATAAATGTGATTCTGGAATAAAGTGGTATGCATCCAAAGTAGTACCTTGTGGCTGGACACAGTGGCTTATGTCTGTAATCCTAGCACTTTGGGCAGATCACCTGAAGTCAGGAGTTCAAGACCAGCCTGGCCAGCACAGTAAAACACTATCTCTAATAAAAATACAAAAAATTAGCTGGGCATGGTGGTGTGTGCCTGTAGTCCCAGCTACTTGGGAGGCTGAGGTAGGAGAATACCTTGAGCTCAGGAGGCAGAGGTTGCAGTGAGCTGATTGTACCACTGCTCTCCAGCCTGGGAGACAGACCAAGACTCCGTCTCAAAAACAAAAGAAAACAAAACAAAACCCCACAGAGTGGTATCTTGTATTCCTGTATTAGTAAAATTACATACTAGCATCCAATTAGATAAAACTGTGCCATAGAGAAAAAAACCTTTCTTACTAGCAATTGAATAGTTAGCTCTTCTTGTATGGTTACTGATTGACTTACTAACTTTTACATTAGTCTACTTTGGAAAGAAATATACCTAGAAAATATCTAATGCCAGCCTGGAAAACAAAGTTTATCACTCTTGCCAATAATTTATAGCAGCTGGCGGAAATATGCTCCATTAAGAGGGATCTTAAACTCCAGGTTCAGTGTAAAATGAGTTGTTATTATCCATGTCTGTCACGAGTAAAGGTAGGGCTGGGGGGCAGGGAGTATGGTGGGTGCAGTGATGACGTACAAGGGTGCCATATATTTACTGCCCTCGATCTAACACCTTCTTAAATTGGACCAAGTTCTTTGCTTCATTATAAATACTGAGGTGTTCTTTGGATTCAACACAGAAATATTAAAAAGCATTTTCCTCACTCCAAAATTGGCTTCACATGGCCACTACCTGAAGGGATATATTGGCCATGGCTTTGTCATCTCTCCTGACCTAGTGATAACCATGCCATCTCATAATTCACTTTACTGTCTTGTGATCTGTAATGCTTTCTTCAGTAGCTTTTGTGTCTATGGTGCAATTTTTAGGTTTTATAACAACAACTTCTATCTTGTTCTTTCCTACTGTGAGACTGTATTTCCAAACTAATATTTAATATATACCATATTATATCATTTCAATTAAAATTATCAGTTATTCTAATATGTAGTACACTTCGGAATGATGAAATCACGAAGAAAAAGTAATGATACCAAAAATGAATTTGGGCATTTGACGGAAAGTTTACTATATTTTCTTTACTTTTCTACAGAGACCCAACTACTGTTCAAGAGAATCTAGGTGCCACAAACTTCATATAAAGTTAATATTTGTAGAATACATTTTCTATAATGTCAAGCCCAGTTCTTGCTCCTTCTTGTAGAGGAAACAAAGATTAAACTATAAGTCAGGAACCGTGGACTCTCCTAGCCCTGGCTTTTACACTAGCTGACTATATAATCTTGGGTAAGTCACTTCACTGCTGAAGGCTCAATTCCCTAGCCCATAAACTGGGGAGATACATAAGAATCCAGACTGCCAGTCCAGCTCCCTTACTGCTCCTGAGTTCTATGATTCTAGTACCTCAGACTTCAATTCTCATTGCCTTTTATTCCTTTGTTTTCTGTGCTCCACCAAATTACTGACTTCACAATTCTGCATCTAGATTTTCCTATTAATTCTAAGAATTTTTTTTTTTTTTTTTTGAGATGGTGTCTCACTCTGTCACCCAAGCTGGAGGGCAGTGGCAGTGGCACGATGTTGGCTCACTGCAACCTCTGCCTCCTGGGTTCAAGCGATTCTCCTGCCTCAGCCTCCTGAGTAGCTGGGACTACAGGCACTTGATATCACGCCAGGCTAATTGTTTTTTTTTTTTTTTGAGACGGAGTCTCGCTCTATTGCCAGGCTGCGGTGCAGTGGTGCAATCTCGGCTCACTGCAACCCCCACCTCCTGGGTTCAAGTGATTCTTCTGCCTCAGCCTCCTGGGTAGTTGGGACTACAGGCGCATGCCACCATGCCCAGCCAATTTTTCTATTTTTAGTAAAGACGGGTTTTCACCATGTGGGCCAGGGTGGTCTTGATCTCTTGACCTCATGATCCACCTGCCTCAGCCTCCCAAAGTGTTGGGATTACAGGCGTGAGCCACCATGCTCAGTCTAATTCTATGAATTTTTAAAGCTCCTTTTTATTCAGCAGTTAATATTACTTGGTACTGTTCACATTGCTGTTCAATGAAGTATGACTTATAACTCTAAGTGTGCTATCTAGTGTAGTCTTAGTAGCATCATTGTTAGATCAAATATAGCCCTCAAGGAAGCAATCAGTTAGGACTGCTGTTCTGAAAAAGAAAAAAAAAAAGGAATTCTGAAGAAGAGAAGGAAAAAGTTGATTCAAGACTTATCTCTAACAGTTAACTGCAAGATTGGCAAGACAGAAGTCAAAATGTTTACATAGGCTATCTTTGGGAGGTATGGATGACTTTTTGCTACTTTTTAATATTTCCTACATGAAAAGAAATGTCTATTGCTACTTAATGGTTAAATGTATTATTATATAATAATAGTCTATTTTATAAATTCTTTGTAGTGGGTAAAAACCACAATGATTAACAAACATGCATTAAAACAACTTTTATAGTGCTTCTAAGAAGAATCAGGTATATATGAGGAAATTCTCAAAGCCTCTGTTTGCTAAAGGAAGGGAAAAATGAAGAAAAAGAAGCCACTTAAGCACCTTTTATTACAATTTATTCTAGACCATTAAAATCACCTTCCATTTTTCTTACAACTCTTAAGATGGAAAAAATAGTTAAATATTTAATGTATAGCTAGAAAGTTAATTCCGTATCAAATTTATAAAAAGGTGTCATTGCATTCTTATTTGCCCAGTGTATACTTAATGCATACAGTGTATATATGACCACTTAATAAAGCATGACATTACTATTTTAAATTACAAATTTTCAAAACCCAAGCTCCCACTCCTATCATACTATTTATTATTTATGAAGACATTCTAATATGTTACTATTCAACCCTTTGATTTTTCCATTTCACTATACAGCCTGGGTTTGGTTATCAACCCTACCACTTAATCGCTGCAACATCCTAGACATGCCACTTAACTGTTCTGGAAGCTAAGTTTCTTTGTTGTAATATCATTACCACCACCATCTGTTTTGTTTTGTGTAGTTTCCAAAATATTTTCATATATATTAATACAATGGATACCCACACCATCATCGTTGTCTCATTTTGCAAATGACTTGCCCCCCAAAGTCACATGCCTGGAAGACCAGTGCTTAAAGTTAAATACCCTAACTACTCAGAAGACTATTGTAAAGCTCAAATGAGACAATATGTACGTATTTTGTAAACGCTAAAACTTTTTGTAAAAATATAAAGTAGCATATTATTTTCTATGTTCCCTTATTAGGGGAGTAGTGGTTGCATTCAATGATCTCTGGTTGTGCCCAGGTATAATACTGTGAGTTAGAAGGGTTTTTAAGTTTTCTTTAATTGAAAAAAAACTGGATTCCTATTAACTAAAGAGTATTAATATTTTTAACACAGTATGATCATGCTGTGTTAGAACAGAAATCTTTATTTTCCTCCAAATAATATAAGCATTTCTCCAAGGTATTAATCATGAATTCAAAAAAAATTTTGAGCACCTACCCTAGATACCTACTGGGTACACATGATGTAAAACACAGATAGATCTCTGACAACATGGAGCTAACAGTACAGCGATGAAGACAGGTAAACAAGTAAACAAAAGACAACTTGTGGAAAAGTGCTATAAAGAAACAACAGAGTCAACAGGGTCCTAGAATAGGAAACCTGGGGAGAAGGAACTTGAGAAAGTGATACTTGCACTGAGACCTGAAGAAGGAGTCAGAAATGCAAAGAGAAGGTGGTAGGACAGTTTAGGCAGTAGGAACTTCATGCATAAAGACTCCAAAGCAGAAAAGAAAAAGCCTTGGTACATCTGAGGAAAAAATAAATAAACCGCAACAGAATGGAAACTGAGGAAGAGAGCCACCAATGAGGTTGAAGAGCAAGCAAGAGTCAGATCTCACACAGCCTGGGGAGGATTTTAAATACTTAAGTGTTCTGTGAAACCATTCAAAAGTTTTCAGCGGTGGGGCACAATCCAGTTTACACCCAAAGTCATCACGGCTGTTGCATGGATAAAGCATTTTTTCTTTGGGAACAGAGGCTGACAGACCGGTTAGAAGACTTTGCAATAGTTCAGTTGAGATGACAAAAGCCTAGACAGGGGTGGAGGCAGTGAAGAAAGTATGTTTCCATTAAATACAGTCATCCCTAGGTATTAGTGGCAGCTGTGCTCCAGGACCCTGCCCTCTGACCCTTGCCCACAGATAACAAAAACCAAGGATGCTCTAGTTCCTGATCTAAAATAGCACAGTATTTCCATATAACCTAGTGCATCCTCCTATATATACTTTAAATCACCTCTAATTACTTTTAATACCTAATACAAATGACTACGTATTACTTCATTTGTGTGGATCCAACATAGTACTCAGACTGCAGAAAATTCAAGTTTTGCTTTTTGAAACTCTGTGAAATTTTTTTCCTGAATATTTTCAATTCACAGTTGGTTAATCCACAGATACAGAACCTACAAATATGAAAGATCAACTGTATATTTTAGGAGTAAAAAATACAACTTACTGAGGTATGTGATATGAATGATGGAGAAACTGAGGAATTAAGGTTATTCCACATATCTGACTCAGCAACTGGGAGAATGATGATGGCATCAATAGGATCAATCCTAAATCTGACATGTCTGTGAGTTTTTTTTTTTTTAAAGTGGAGATGTAAAAATAACTGGCCAAGTGATTAAGGAATTCAGAGGAGATAGTCTGAGCTAGATATACAAATTTGGGGCTCATCAGCATTTAAGTGGTATTAAGCCTGGGAACTGATCCAATTCTAGAAAAGAGACGAGAGATAGAAGAGAGCACAGACTGAGCTATGAAGATGGTTCATATTTAAAAAGCAAATAAATAGTTGGCAAAAGAAACTGAGAGGGTACAGCTAATGATATAGCAAGAAAATCACGTATATGGGGTCACAGAAACCAAAAGAAGAAAGTATTTAAAAGAAGACCAGTTGCTGTACTGTTTTAAGTGCTGCTGAGAGGCCAAGTAAGCTGAAGACAAAGAATCTTTTGGATTTGTAAACTGAAGATCAGTGGTATATAGGACATTTTGTGCACAGCCTTTGTAAATATTTAATAACTAGTTAATATCCTACTGAGTGAAAATACAGGTATTTTTAGTGTAACAGTAGGTTTTCTACATGTGAATTAGATGTTTTAAATTAAGGAACATGATTTGCCTTATTTGAAGCAATGTTGTTTATAATGCAAGCTATGATTGGAAACCAGCACTCTGCTTAGGAAGAAGTAGCTGCACACACAACAGAGGGACACAAAATGACTTTGTTTGAAAGGCTGGCTACAAGGTGGGAATGTGTTCTTTTGCTCACTGTTAACAATTATGAATTCTAGGCCTTTACAATAAAGACCTGGAAAACATACTCAACATATAGCTATGCATAGACCCTTGACACAGTTCAAGTCAATGGTGGTATAGGTTAAAGTACCTGGGGAGGAAGGGTCCTCTCTCAAAGCACTGCTAGGGAAAACCCTTTCGCCCATCCACGTTTTTACCACCCAGAACACAATGTGATCTTTGGAATTATTATACAATAATCTTTGGACCATAGGGAGGAAATCCATAAACTAAGTAGAGCAAGTAGACAGGAGGATACTGGTCCTTTGAAGGCGTTTCTCAGGCTACTGTATTGGTCCTGGACTTCCACTTTCCAAATTTCTTGTTGCAGAATCATATCAACTCTTATTTATTTTGATCCACTAAGTCTGATTTTGCAAGCACTAATAGCTAAACTCAACGTTAACTGATACATGCCATGTTCGTTTCATTCCTTCCTGAGAGTATTTTAAAATGAAGCAATGTTTAACACAGTTGGGAGGACAGTAGAGCTACAATAAACTCCACTGCAACTAGTACTAGCCGTGTGACCTAGTTCTGGACAAAGAGGTATATGGAAGACTGATGGGGGTTTCTAGGAAATTTAATCCTATGCTGAAAATAAGAGAGAGCTGTGGAAGTAAACTGGTAGATGGGCTGTCCCTGCCATGCCCTCCATGCCAGGCCTCATCCCTTGCCCTTCCTGTCTTTGAATTGGTTGTGATACCTAGAGTCACACACACAGCTATCTTGAAACTACTGAGCAACAAGCACAAAGATAAAAAGCCTATCTCCAATAATGAAAAAGACCTGGCTGCTTGATAACATCACTAAGCTGCTAGACTAGCCAGAATGCCTTTTTCCCAATTTCTTGTTATATAATTAAATATCTTTACTGATAAAGTCACTGTTAGTTGGGGTTGTGTGTGTGTTTTTTTTGTTTTTGTTTTTTTGTTTTTTGTTTGGTTGTTTTTGTAGCTAAAAGCATTCCTAACTGATAAATTCTATCTTCTCTCAAATATCCAAGTATCTTCATGCTGCCCTTTAAATAAACAAAATTCAAAACTTTCTCCTTTACTCTGGCTTTCCATCTCACTTCAAAATTTCCTCTCCAATATAGGTTGGACCTGTACTAATGTTCCTATACTTGGAATGCTCCCCCGTCTAAATCTTATCAATTTGTAAAAGGCCTAGCTTAATTCCTGTAGCCTTCAAGAAGCCTCTCCAAAGAGGCCACAGGGTTTATGTCTTGAAGTCCACAATTCTCTGCATTTATTGACAGTCTCACCATTATTTATTCCCCATGTAAACCTTCCCTTTCAAATCAGCACAGGGTTTAGCCAATTCAAAATTCAATTCTAAGAGTTTTCAAGTTGAGAATGTTGAATACCTGCACTTTGGGCTCTTAATGCTGAACTCTCGTACAAAGCCTGGCTGCAAGAACCACTACTCACGGTTACATTAAGTGTATGCAGCTCATTTTCTCTTGTGGAGTACTAAATTCTTCTTAGTCAAGTGTATAAATCAGAATGTATCTGGGAAACTTTCCAAAATACATATTCCAAGGCACCACCCCAGATGTACTGAATCATTTCCATGGTCATATATGTTGAAGGTATCAGATGATTCTGATGTGTACTCCTGGGTAAGATTTTTCTAACTCTAGATATTCTAGAACTGCACTATTCCATATAGTAGCTACTGGCCATATACAGCTACTGAGCACTTGAAATTAATTTAAATTGAAAAATTGATATGTGAGATTCAGTTACCAGAAAACCTTAAGTGTATTTGGAACTTGGGTATATGAATTTATTTTTTCAACTGTAAATTTTATGAAATATATAGACTATTTCTAATGAAAATCTAAGATCTGAATTCAGATCTGCTCCAAGTATAATGCATCTTAGATTCTGAAGACTTAGTATGAAAAAAAGGTAAAACACCATCAATAATTTTGCATCAATTACATGCTGAGATTATAATATTTTGAATGTGTCAGGTGAAAACGTTATTAAAATTAATTTCACCTGTGTCTTTTAACTTTAATGTGGCTACTAGAAAATTTAAAATTACACATTTTGTGTTCTATTTTTATTGGACAGTGCTGTTTTCTAAAGTCATTTTTACCCAATTGTGACTAAGAGTTATGTCACTCAAAATACCTATTACGTTTACTTGAAGAAAGCCAGTCAATGTCTCCTTTGTAAGGGCCTATGTAAGACATTTCTCTCAGACTTCAGTGTCACAGAAAAAATTTCTTTTCCTAAGCAATTGGTATAGTTTTAATTTATGAATGTTATAAATCTTATTATCAATCAGGTATCTCTCTTTGCCTTGCTGAGAGCCAAATTACAGCCAAACTTCAGTAACTGCATACAGCTTCAGGAAATTTCTCCGGCTAGCCCAATTATAGTATTCTCCTTTATTTTCTCTTTGCTCAGAAATTAGCTTTCTTCTTCATAGTCATAAATCTTTTTTTACAATGAGAAAAGAAATTATTTTCAATAAGAACCAAAGTCTGAACAAACACCAAAACAACTTAAGGCAAAAGCAAACTTATTTAAGCAAAATACAAAAAGTTGTAAAGTTGGCTGTATCCTCAAGGCTCCACATTCGCAGGTTCAACCAACCACAAGTTGAAAATATTTGGAAAAAATAGAAAACACAACAATTAAAAATAATGCAAATAAAAAGCAATACAACAACATTTACATTGTATTAGTGATAAGTAATCTAGAGATAATTTAACATATAGGAAAGGATATGCATAGGTTATATGCAAATACAGCACCATTTTATATCAGAGGCTTGACGCATCTGTGGATTTTGGTATTGGGTGATGGTAGGGTTCTCAACAAATTCTTCCCTCATACTGAGAGATGACTGTGTTCAATTCCTCATACTACTACTTTTAAAATTCACTTTGCATCCTTATTTTCAAGAAATAAATCAACCTTTAAACACCACCATAATATTCTCTCTCATGTGCTTTGGGGAAGAAGAACCAGAGCCACTTTTGAAATAAGATGAAAATCCTTAGAAGAAAAAGATGTCATTAATGAATATTAGTGACACTGTTCTGGTTATCTAATGAGATAATGTTCAGAGTTACAAAAGAAGGAATGCAAATCATGCTTCTTCAATTTATTCAAGACGGTTAATTTCTATTCTGAGTGATTAGGTATAATCCAAGAAGAAACAGTAGTTTTAGGTCCAATTTAGAATCTTTCATTTTTTTTTTAAAGAGTATGTAATGTTATTTTGCTGTATGTTTTGCGAAGTTATATTGCACAGCCAACAGGAATAAATACAGGTTGTTTTTATTACCTCAAATATCAAAAGCCACACAAGGTCTTTGAGCAGTTACAAATTTTACTCATGAGTCCTTAACTAAAACTGAGCCTGCCTACTAGCTTACAGATGTTTTCCAGGAAAACAAATTTATATTCTACCAAACAGAAAAATCTAGAACAAATTAATGGCAACAACATGAAAACCTGCTAAGAGCTTCTACTGTTATCACAAATAATCATTTAATATATAGAGATACACAACAACTATGTAATAAAAATTTTATTTGAGACGCCAAGCCAAATTTTGTACATGAGTAAAGAGAAAAACTTTAATACTCTTTCAACAAGTCATCAAATAAATATTAACACCCACTCTTTTCCAAGCTCTGTAATAGGCCCAAGATATAAGGGCCTATTATAAAGTTCAATAAGATACCCATGTGTCATGCTGTCCTAGCACATGAGCTAGTGAGATAGACCAGAGTTTTATTAAAGAACGACCTAGGTGGGCTGCTGTCTAGAAATACACCACTGGAATATGATGGCCATGTGTTGTAGTTAGCTGAAGTTCCCAAACTGGAAAATACAGAAATTTTTATCAGTATTAATTAAATTTTATTGTGCAATTTTAAATGCCTTTTAGAAAGCTGTCTGGTTCAGAAAAATCATGCAATAAAAACCAAGGGATTAAAACTACCAAACCTTTGGAAATGTTTTGTCTAACCATTTATAGAAAACTGACCCTGCATCGGCCAGGCCAGCAGAAAACGAATTAGTAAGTATTTGTTTCTATATAGAAATGTCACAGAAAGAAAATCATTTTACTCCTCTTCTATTAAATATATGTTGGGCAAATATTTAAAGATTATTACTACTGCGTTAGTTTGCAACTATTAGTTCCCAACCCCTATGAATTGTCCTAACTCTGGGCAAAACACAGTAGCAATTGAAATGTCAATCCAGTGTGTACTACAACAAATCCTGTGTCACTGGGGCACAGACAGTGAGCACCAACACAGATTTGCAAGAGTCTGAAACAGTATCCCAGAGAAAGAGACTTAGCTGAGATTTCAAATAGGAGTTAGATAAGTGGGAAATGGGCGTGTGAATTGAGGGGAAATATATAATAAATCTGCTTCAAACTTCTGAGATCCTCTAGTCTGGATACCAAAAAATGATAAATACATACTTTGGGAAATGACCATAAATTACCCACCTATCATAGATCAAAGATATTAACATTAAAGTCATTTTATGTTAGAAATGTGTTAATTCGCTTCCTGAACAAATAAATTTGTGAGGTCTAGAAGGCGAGGAATATATATGACCCACAGCTAAACTAAACAGACAAAGCCCTATTTTATTGTTGCTCTTCTCAATGCCACTTTATTTCCAAATATGTACTACCTTTCCAATCCAGAACCACAAAATAAAATGTCAGGCAATGTTATTGACATTTTATGGAAATTCTCAGTATGCTTTCCGAATTGCCTAAAAATCTATCTAAAAGTTACCAGACGAGTGGGTTTCCATACCTATGTCATTCACAAAGTGATTAAACAGAAAAGCACTCAATGAAAGATGTCTAGATAACTTATCCACTTCAATGAAGAAACTGAAATCATACAGGCTATCTTAGCTTTATCTTTGAGGGCTACCTCAACTTATGAACAGCTGAATAATCTATACATTTCTGATGTATAGATGTATAATCTATACATTTCTGATGTAAATTTAGCACCTTTCGATATCTATCAAATAATCAATTTCTGCATGGAGTCAACATAAATATCATTCATCACATAATAATGCTTTCAGGACATATTAGGTAGGTGCTCAGGGCTAATTTCCCCTAAACTTTCAGAATGCTATGCTAGGAATTCTGTCAGCTTTGTAGGATTTTTTTTTTCCCACTGTCACCAGGATCTGACTAAGAAGAAATTATCTGTTTTAAAATAAGACAATATGAATGAAAGTATTTTAACTGAAAAGCAAAAAGCACTCTGTAAACATATTACAATTTTATTATTGAATAATATTATTGTTCCTTTGTGTAGAGTCCCTTCTTCTCCTCAGTTAAAGCAATATGGTATTGAAGAAATTGGCTAAATCATGGAATATAACCACAGAGTTTAGGGAGTTTACTTTTAAAACCAAATAACAATAAGGAATTTTTACCATAAAAGTTGACTGTTTTGACTATCTAAAGCAAATCTCTTGCTATGTGCTGAAATAATCAGTTTTAAACTGTTTACATAATAGCAAATGTGTCTAAAATAAAAGTAAATGAGCCGGCACTTTGGCTCATGCCTGTAATCCCAGCACTTTGGGAGGATGAGGTAGGAAGATTGAATAAGCCCAGAGGTTTGAGACCAGCCGGGGCAACATGCTGAATCAAAAACAACAACAAAAAAAACACTGTTGGGCATGGTGGTACATGCCTGTGGTCCCAACTACTCAGGAGGCTGAGGTGGGAGGATTGCTTGAGCCCATGAGTTCACGGCTGCAGTAAGATGTGTTTGTGCCACTGCACTCCAGGCTGGGTGACAGAGCAAGACCATGTAAAAAAAAAAAAAAAAAAAAAGAACAATGTTCGACTCTGGAAATCTTCTAGGAATAAAGTTTATTAATTTGGTTACAAGAATCTGTGTAATATTTTTATTGGTTGGAGATATTTGTTATTTCCATGTTCTTGGATAAACTCTAGGGAGCAGACTGTTGTTATCGATAATTGCTAGGTAAAATAGGGTTATCTATCATATCTTGATTCAAGATGCGGAATACAAAAGTTATTCTGGCTGCATGCAACAATCCTCCAAAGAAAAAAACCATGGCAGTACTGCCATGCTGTTTCCTCATTATTCCTGGACATTTTGTACAAGAACTGTTCGATTCCAAGTTTCAGAGTGCTAAATACTAAACTCCTCAATCTTTAAAGTCATGTATAGCAGGTAAATACATTAACTTCTTGTCTGCTACATTTTATTTATTCTGGAATAAGTAAATAAAAGCATTTTCTAGTTTAGAATCTGAGTGTCATTTTGGGAAGTCTACAGTTACCATAGCTCGGTATTCTACACATTTAAGATGAAAACATAAACTGTAATAACTAAATCTCAGTTTTTCTGTTTATTTTGCGTCTTATTTGACAGATAAATGGGCAGCAGAACCTTCAAATTTTTTAAATGAATTAAGGCATTCAGGTTTGCTCCAATGTTTTAATCACTGCTTAGTCCCCCCTCTTTACTCGGTAGGGGTATGATGATAAAGTTGACTGAGGTGACGGAAATAAGAATGGGTCAGGAGAGGAACAGGAAAGGGGCCATAAGCAAAATAGCTGAAATGTATTAGAAAGGAAAGGGTTTCTGGAGGTTTTCTCTTTTTTCAATGTAATCTGTAATCCAACTCCAAAAGGAGAAAGTAATCATAGATAATTTTTTAAAATTCCATTTAGCAGAAGATCAATGCTAAAATCCAGTTTGTTCAATGAAATACTTAGGTACAAATTCACATGTACATGTGTGCATGCACGTATAAACTTGTGCGTGTGGCAAATCCCTACTCTAATCCCAAACTGGGTCAGCATTCTAAGAGATGGGAGAGCAGGGAGCTTGGGTAAAGGGCAACCAGACATAAACAAGTGCTTTCTCTGTAAGTCAGGAATTCCAAATTAGATTTGATCCAAAGAATGTTTTAAACTTTTGCTTTTATTCATTTGAGCTACAGAAAATAACTTATGCTAGCTTGAACTGATAGTAAAAATTTATTTTTAAAATTTGACACAGCTGCTAGTTTAGCAATTTAATGTGCTTCATTCACAAACTGCATTTAGTACCTATTTCGAGTCCCTGGTATGGAACATATTACATGTAAATGTTCTGGCCTACAAGCTGCATTACAGCAGCATCAACTCTGCATTCACCCTTAACTGCATCAAGCAGTGAAAAACAGAAGTTCAGCAGCAAAAGAAGCTGAAAATAAGAAAACAGTCATATTCTACGTTCACATATACTCATAGGCTTTCTAATTCATGATCAAGAAATCTAAATTTAGACTAAGGAAAAAAGATGCTATCATACACATCCTTTTCAGTCAGGAAGGGAAAGTTAATATCTGCAAAGCCTTGAAACCACAGGAATTCAGAGACACTTAACATCAATTATTTAAACAACTACTATATCTTTTACAGAGCAAAGGAAAAGAAAACTGTTTAGGTCACTTGATCAGAGATACACAAATAACTATTTTCTTCCTTTTTCTTCCAACAAAAAAGGAAGATGAAAACTTAATGATTTCTCAAATTAAGGCCAATTCATCACCTGACGGATTTTTCTGTTTAAGAACTATTTTTAAATGTTAAGGCAGTTTTTCTAGGCTTTCAAAAGAGAGTTGTTTTCGTTATTTTTAAAGTTCTGACTTCACATAATATGCATATCACAAATGTGCTTGCACTTCACATTAGTGACCAATGTATAATAGCTTGTACATTTTGATTGCAAAATGGGACTTAATTTATTTTAGTTTAAGACTGAAAAACCCAGAACTCTAATACTGTCTCAGACAGAATTAAAAAAGAGCTTTCTCCCCTTCTCGATGTTCACAAGACAAAAGCCACTGTAACACTAATCATCTTCTGAAATGTTAATTTTTCAATGCCTTCAACTGCTAAAAGATAGCAACTTTACACGCTTTATATCTGTATATTTGATAATATTAGGTAATTGCTGCTAATTTTTTAATTAATATGTGACAGTATTATGGTTGTTTTAAAAATAATCACAGTCTATATATCTGGGAATATTTATGAATGACATGTGGAATTTGATTCAAAATAATCTAGAAGGGGCAAGTAGGGCAAGTACAAATACAGATACAACACTACTATCTATGAGGTGATACGAATACATGGAAGTTTTATTGTAATATTCCCTCTACTTCTGCATGTTTGAAATTTTTCATGAAAGTTAAAATCCCACTTAAGTGACTCTCTAAATGTTTATTATCAGAAAGAGTTGGGTTAAACCCCATATTTAGCTTTGGGACAGAAAATGAGAACTATGAAGCATAAAGCGAAAGGGAAAGGCCAAGTAACATGATTTTGTTGCATTTATTCTTAACCACATCAAGGGTATCCATATCAGAAATCCTGGGACAAAGAAAGATGCTCAGAGTTCAAAAGAAACAGTTACCTGTGAATATAACATTTGGCCAAATCCATAAACTAAGGTGGTTACAATGGTACTGCTACAAACCTGGAAAGAAATTAACCTACCGATCACGGGACTAGAAGATTTAATATAATAAAGCAGCTATACTTTCTGTAATTGAACCTATATAATTACTGCTTACTTATAATAATGAATTAAAATGCTAGGATGCCGCGAATTATGAAGATTTCCTCTTATGAGCATTTTTCAAAAATAAAATCTATTCTTCTACCAGAAAAGACATCACTTTTTTAAAAAAGAAGGAAAAGTCAGAAAAGAACTATATTTCCAAGTTGAAGAGAAACGACTTAGAAAGAATCCAAGGACCTCCACCCTCAAGAACAAGCAACATTCATTAATGGCAAGGGGCTGATTTAAAGACCCAAGACCTCTATCACAGGAGATAACTGAAGAACGATAACCCTTTTTCCCCACTCTTTACCCTCAAAACTTTTCTATAGACAATTGTAAGGATAAAATGTCAACCATTTCAAAAATATAAAAGGTTCTATAAACAAACTTTATAGGAAGACTTATGGTACTCAGATAAACCTAACAACGTCTCTTAACTTATTCCAACACCAACGCGTGTGTTTTTCTTTCTTTTCTGGAAAGCTTCTCTAATGAAGTCCTTAGTAATACTAGGATGCCAATCACCCTGAAAAGAGAGAGGTATCAGAGATTAGGATCCCACTGAGAAGTCCTCATTCTTTTTATAGCAACACAGAATGAATTCTGAGTTTTGGATACTTCTCAGATTCCTTGCGATCCTGGAGTTTATTTTTCACTCATGGTTCCTATATTTGAAATAGTATTAAACATTTAAAACTGTTATATCAAGCTTTTTTCCCTCTTATCATCCACTTTATTTCTGTCCTTTCATTCTAATGAATTAACTATAGACATTGCTCAAATAAACATACTAGGTTCTGGCCATGATAAAAGCAGTAAACGTAACTACATGCTAAAGTTACTAAAGTCAACCCTTCAGTTTACTTGCTATTGTTAAATGACTGTTGTCTTTTTGTTCTATAATCTTACCAGGTGCATATATAAAATGAAATGCCTTATTTCTAGTATATATAGTATTTAATAGCACAGTATATCTTTCCCAGGTATCTGGGAATAATAAGTTGACACATAACAGGCTCTGAAAATGGAAAGCCAGGGTTTGAATCCTGGCTCCACCAGTTACCAGAAAACTGCTTTAAAATCTCCATGTTTCAGCTTCCTTATCTGTAAAATGTGGATAATAGGAATACCTACCTAATAGCATTGTAGGGAAATTTTACTGAGTTAACGTGTGAAACATAGAATAGCGCCTACATGGGCATTCAATACATGCTAGCAACTGCTATTTCATTATTAACAAAAAACAAAAAACACAAACAAGAAGAAAGGTTACTGACTTAAGTACCAAAAGAACTTTGTTTAAAAAAAGACAATGAAATCTGAGCAGTATTTCAATACATTTATACTTGTTTGACCTACTATTTATAGGTTATATATGCCTTTTTTACACTGAACTCATCACAAAGAAAACACCTTCCTTGTAATGTAACAAAGCTGTGTATACATAAACAGAACTAAACTTAAATTTGTGTTTATTGTTTACAGTTGCACTGTGTCATGTCATAGTACTCACAATTCTTGGGTAACTAATCAAATTGCTCAGGAAGCCAGATATAATACCTTTTGCAGCCATTTACTGGTAGATCTAACTTTAAAACCTCTAAAGTAAAGTAAGATTGGGCTACTATTGCTTTCCAGATACTAAATGTCACTGGAACATAAAGACACTGTCATTTCCAAAAGAACATGCTAACTGCTTTGGTTGAGCTTTCTAATACTTTGTATGTGTATCATTTATTCATAACGTATGTATTCCACAGGTAGCAAAGTTTAGATTTTAGCCAATAAAAATCTTTTATTTGCTTTATATTCTCTAGTACAAGACCATACGATTTTTTTTTTACTAATTTTCTGTAAGTTTACTTTTGCCTTGTTCTATTGATCTCATACAGAAATACAAAATATGAATTATCTGACTGTACACAGATCCCCAAAATAGAATCATCAATACACATTGGCTCTCAAGGAACGTAGATGAAATTAAGAACAATTTTATGAGTAATTGCCAGGTGATTGCAACTAGTCCTAAAGCTCTTTGTTAAATTACCTAAATTAGAAGATCTAGAAACTTGCTCTCATTCAGGACTTTTGATAAAGTGTTGATGTTCTTAATTCTGACATAATTAACAATACCACCACTGGAATATGTTGCCTTGGTTGAATATACATGACAGGGAAAGTATCTTTGTTTTGTTCTTTTTTTTGAAACAGAGTTTCGCTCTTGTTGCCAGGGCTGGAGTGCAATGGCGAGATCTCGGCTCAACGCAACCTCTGCCTCCCGGGTTCAAGGGTTCAAGCGATTCTCCTGCCTCAGCCTCCTGAGTAGCTAGGATTATAGGCATGTGCCATGACACCTGGCCAATTTTTATACTTTTTTTAGTAGAGATGGGGTTTCACCATGTTGGTCAGGCTGGTCACGAACTCCTGACCTTGTGATACGCGTGCCTCAGCCTCCCAAAGTACTGGGATTACAGGCTCAGCCAACATACCTGGCCGGGAAAATATCTTATAAATTAGCAGACACTGAACTCAATTAATGTACTTTATACAAATGTGATTTCTGAAAAGTTAATGTATGTATAAACTTTGTAAACCGCACATTTAGAGATTTGTTTTTACTTTATTTAATTTTAGCAGGTGAAAGGGGGAGTAAATAAAATATAATTAAAATCTAAAGATTCTTTTCAAAAGTCTTGTGTACTACAGAGATATATATAGACACCATATATGTATTTACAAACCTAGCAATAGGATAAAGTACTGACTGGGGGAGAGAGCAGTTAAAAACAAGAGTCCTTCTGTGAGATCCCAAAGATTTTAAAATAAGCATCCCACAAATTTCAAATATAAACCAAAGCCTTTGCTCCTTTTGATTCTACTGAAATAGTCTGGTTTAGGTGAGTTTTAATTTGCTTTAATCTTAGTGAAATTACTGAATTAAAATAAGAAAAGTGTTTCTAGTTACTGGCACAACCATATTAATCTACAGAATCACCTGGGCTGGAGTGCAGTGGTGCAATCACAGCTCGCTGCAGTCTCAAACTCCTGGTTCAAGTGGTAGCTGGGATTACAGGCCCAAACCACCACACCTAGCCAAAGACTGCATTTTAAAAAGGAAAAACGGTACAGCTATGAGGTGTCAAAAAGAAACCTGTTCTATCCTTCGGAAAAACTCAAAGAACTAAAGGTTTTCTTTTGAGTGACTCTAAATTGCCTACAGAAAAGGGCACATAAAAGGGCACGTAATTAAATTTGATCTTTAAGACCTCCCCAAATTAGAACATTTCAAAATGAATTATCAACTGTATACACACACACACACACACACACACACACGCACACATACACATCACATCACACAGAATAAATCTGGAGTGTAGAGAGAAAACACATTTAATAGTATTCGTATGTGAGAAGCAGAATTTTATAAATGGCATTATTTTCCTGAAAATGCTTTCTATTTTTACAAGTTTGACAATAATCTTATTGTTTTTCTAATTAGTTAAAAATTAGAATGAAAGAACAATAAACAAAACAGTAAATTTGGATTTTTAAGTTCAGACAGATAAAGAGAGTATGGCCAAGAAAGGGCAAAAAGGGACAAGCCACATAAATACTTCTCTTTAGGAACCACTGGTTAAGTACATTGAGAAATCACAGAGAGGATAAATGTCATTAATTTTACTATGAAGGATAAGTTCATTTTATCTATGGCTGAGTGGCAACTACATTAACCTAGCAGACACTGCATAATGATAATTAGCTTTCTTTCTGAAAAGTTGTTGGAAACAGATGCTTGGTGCTCAAAGAAAAATTAGCACTGAGACAAAGAATTTTTTAGCAATGTGATTTTTAGTTCCTGGACCACAGGAAGGGTACTCTCACCAACCATTCTGCTACGAGAATACAATGAACAAAGGAAAAGCAGACAAATTTATATCTTATGCATTTGGGGTTGTCCTTACTGCTCTGTTTGATTTTTGTTGGCTGGAGCCAGACCTTACAATCTAAACGAAAACCCGATTGGCTAATAAGTTAAAACTTTGCTAAACAGATGAAAGCAATGGAGAGCTAGGACATGCCTGTGAGCATGTCCAGCACAGATGTTTTGGTTAAAGTACACGGATACAGAATGTATTACGAGCTGTTAAACAAGTATAGCATGTTTAACAGCTACATAGAATAAGACTTAAAGAATTATTAGCACACTTATGATTTATTCTTTAACAAGAAAGGAAACTTTAAAGAAGAACTTTTTTACTTCCCACAAAAGTTAATTTTTTTGTATTATTTTTATTTTATTAAAATATTTCTATCAATTATACATTTATAAGAAATTACTCATTATTTTTAATTAAATTATTTTCTTAAAATGTTAAGAAAAGAATGATCAATTGGGAAAGTTATTCTTCTAGCTTAAACTAATCATCTAATGTGACCACATATATACTATGTATCAAACAGACTGTAAGTGGGTACACCATTGTTCCTATCTTTGTAATAATCTGATGTGCCTATTCTGGAAAACCTCCCTTTCGAACTTGTGATTATTTTTGGTGAGTTTTTCAGGTAATTATAAGTTATACAAGTTATTCAAGTCACCTGGGAAATAAAAAAAGGGTTTTACGGTTTCTGAGTAGGCCCTTTTGTCCATCCTAGGATGGCCACTTGAACTTTTTTTTTTTTTTTTTTTGAGATGGAGTTTCTGTTACCTCGGCTGGAGTGCAGGGGCATGAACTCAGCTCACCACAACCTCCGTCTCCTAGGTTTAAGCGATTCTCCTGCCTCAGCCTCCTGAGTAGCTGAGACTACAAGGCACATACCACCATGCCCAGCTCATTTTTGTATTTTTAGTAGAGACAGGGTTTCACTATGGTGGCCAGGCTGGTCTCAAACTCCTGACCTTGTGATCCGCCCGCCTCAGCCTCCCAAAGTGCTGGCGTGAGCCATCACACCCAGCCAGAGAGCCACTTGAACTATTTGAGGGAGATTATAGCTGTCCATCTAGTGGTTCTAATTGAGAAATGAGATATGTAAGCATTTCTTTCAAAAATTATCGTGTGTTGGGATAATATGAAAAGCAGAAACATAATAGCAAGCTTACATCTGCAGTCTGCAGTACATACGACTCATCAATGAACCCAGAAGAGAGATATTTAGGGAAAATGTATTCTCAGCTTTTGATTTTTCTTGGCTGCCTTTTCTAAGTCCCAAAGGAATAAGGTAGACAGTAGTTTGGGGAATGAAAAAGCCATTTGCTTTCTTCCTATGCCAGCCAGGAATCTGATGTCCCAATGTTTTAGTAAAACTGTCTTTCTCTGGGTACAAAGAATTTGACAAGAAACAACATCTCTTAGTAAACCCTGCATCAAAGCATGAACTAGATGATTGCTACTGAACCAACAACCCTACTACATATTCTGTAATAGAAAAATTCACCTGTGTAGGGTCATAAAGGAATAATTTCAGAGCAAAAAGCAAGTACTATTAATGCCTATCCTGATTATATGCAGTAGTAAAGCAAAATATTTTGACAATTAGAAAGTGTTGGGAAAATACAGATACAGGCACAAGAATGGAAAAATTACTTCCACAAAAAAGGACATACTAAATCCTTCTATGCCTAGCATATCAATATGGAAGAAACCTACAACAATTACATTAAAAAACAGTCTTGACCACACTGAAATACCTGATAATATATTAAGACCCATATAGCTTTCGCCAAATTATACAAAATGGACTTTAGTCCATATTCCTCACCTCCCTGTTGTATCTACTGTTGCTGACCACTCTTCCTCCTTGGGTTTCTCCCTAGATGCCTTACGTGATAATCCAGCTTTTTTCTTTTTTCCTGTAACTCTGTTCTTTTTCTCACTTTTTTAATTCCCTTGTTCCCAAAATGAGGCGTTGTGGCTTCAGGGTATCCTCCCTCCCTCCCTTGGTGACTCATATAATCTCATATTGATATTTTTTCTTCAACTGAATGGTCACACAAATTTCTATTTTTTAACCTTCTCTTCTTTCACAAATTTCAGCTGAGAAGAGATCAAAATGACTCCCAGATTCCTATACTACTTGCTCTTTTTAAAAAGGTAATTCTACAAGCTTGATTATATGTCTTTCTATATCATAGTTGACTAAAATCAGTAAAGTTAAAAGAAAGGCTGATGACAGCTTACATAATGATAGAAAGAAAATAAAAAGAATATTCACATGAAGAGACCAAAAAAACCCTGAAAATCACAAAAAGTAAAACAAAAAGCTTAGCAATCTGGTACCACTTGGAATACAAGCCCAAAACAAAAAACAAAAAAAGTCAAAGATCTTTTTAGTCCACTGAAAGAATTATATAAACCATACCACTGTACTGTCCATTAACAGTAGCCACTAGATACAGATATTTTCATTTAGATTAAATAGAAGTAAAAATTCAGTTCTTCAGTCCCACCAGCAGGATGAAAGTACTCAACAGCCACATGTAGCCACTAAATGGCTACCTTATTAGACAACACAATAAAGAACATTTCCATCACTGTGCAAAGTTATATCAGACAGCTGCAGTGCTAACTCAACATTCATTGAGTTTTCCTTATTTCGTAGGCACCGTGCTAGACACAGGGATTTAGAAAGATAAGGCCGCTCTCTGCCCTCAAAGAGTACATAGTCTGTTTAGTGGGAGAAACACATAAAAATACTTACAATTGCTAAAGCACAGGTAATGAAATTTATGAAGGAGCAACTAATTCTGTGGCCCAGCTCTGAATTTCATTGAATTAGCTAGGATTCCAATCCTTTTACCTAACTTCTGTAATCTATCTTCTATGTCTGTATTATTATTGTCCAATTTCTTACATTTATTTTAAAGAAGATGTTTAACTAACAGCTATAACCTACCAGCCTGTGATTATTAAGAAGCATTTTGCATCTAACAGTATGATTACATGACAAATAATGCTGAGACTCACTACTACCTAGAAATCCCTGGGCCATCAGAACCAGAGACACTGACACCTGCATGGGATTTAAGTTAGCACTGTTCCTCTGGAGTCTATGTTTTACACTGCTGGCAAGCCCTGAAGGAAAAAGCTAGCCTGCCACTCTGGCTACTTTTCCATGGTCCCTCCCAGAAGTCAGCTTTGTGCCAACTGTCATTTTTAATTTGGAGTTCCCAGCATGTTCTATACTTACAGTGTCTAGCTGCCTGACAAAGTTATAAACCATTACCAAGGAATTAGCACTGCAGTTGAGGACAAGTCTCAGGTGCAAATTCAACAAGGTAAAAAGAAGTCAAGGTCCACTTTAAGCAGAAAGGAAAGGTTCTGCAAGGATGAGAGAAGCATAGGAGTTAAAGGAAAGATTATGGACAAACAGAGGTTCATTACAACTCAAACACAGGGTACACACAAGGGGCCAATCGCAGGAGATGAGGCTGGAATGCGACCCAACTGCCAAGACAAGAACCTTAATACTGTCATGGTAAGGAGGTTGGCCTGGATTAGCATGTGAGTGACAACCACCCATTAGTAGGTACTATAGTCAGACAACTCAGATCTGTATTTTCCAAAGACAAATCTGGGAGAAGGGTGGAAGGCGGATAGTAGCAGATAACTAAAATAAAAAGACGTCTGGATGAGATCTGGTTAAAAAGTAGTGGCGATAAAAGAAGAAATAATTTCAAACACATTAGAGAAAAATGATTGGCTCTGACTATTGACAGGATCTATCTAGGGCACTGGCACCCAAAAATGTTTGCTGCCCAAATTAGTGAGGAAAATAATGAGACCACTGAGATCATACAGGACAGAAAACAAATATCACAAGAAACATAAAAATTGGAGGAAATGGGAGAAGACACACTGAGAGATTTAAAAAGAGCAAAGACTCCAATGAGGCAACATTCCCTCTGCCTAAAATACAATTCCCCAAGATAGCTGCATGGCTTGTTCCCCCACCTCCTTTATACGCTTGCATAAATGTCAACGTCTTTGTGAGCCCTTCCCCATCCCACTATTTAAAACTGAACAACACAGACGTACTCTTAGCACTTCCCAACCTCCTTTTCTGCTTTATTTTTCTCTGTAATACTTATCACCATCTAATATACAATATACTTCACTTATTTTGTTCAATATCTGTATCTTTACTATTTAAACGTAACGTAAACTCCATTGGGAGAAGAATTTGTTTGCTTCATTGACCACTATACACCAGCACCTAAAAGAGCATCTGCCACATAGGAGGTACTCAACAAATACTTATTAACTGTCTGAATAAATAACACAGTTGCTCGCGCCTGTTAATCCCAGGAGTTATTTGGGAGGCCAAGGCAGGCAGATCACAAGGTCAACAGTTCGAGACCATCACGGCCAACATGGTGCAACCCCCTCTCTATTAAGAATACAAAAATCGGCCAGGTTCGGTGGCTCACGCCTGTAATCCCAGCACTTTGGGAGGCCGAGGCGGGTGGATCACGAGGTCAAGAGATCGAGACCATCCTGGTCAACATGGTGAAACCCCGTCTCTACTAAAAACTACAAAAAATTAGCTGGGCATGGTGGCGCGTGCCTGTAATCCCAGCTACTCAGGAGGCTGAGGCAGGAGAATTGCCTGAACCCAGGAGGCGGAGGTTGCAGTGAGCCGAGATCGCGCCATTGCACTCCAGCCTGGGTAACAACAGCGAAACTCCGTCTCAAAAAAAAAAAAAAAAGAATACAAAAATCAGCCAGGCATGGTGGCGCATACCTGTAATCCCAGTACTCAGGAGGCTGAGGCAGGAGAATCACTTGAACCCAGGAGAAGGAGGCTGCAGTGAGCCGAGACTGAACCAATAAAAAAAAACAAAAGAAAAAAAAAAAAACACTCTGTCTAAAAAAAAAAAAAAAGAAAAAGAAATAAAAAGAACAGAACGATTACATGTAGACTAGTAAGTAAGCATAAAACTGATACTTAACAGGAAAATTCTATTGATCTTTTTTGGATGCTAAAATGAAAAAATATGGATAACTAAATAGTCCTTTAAATATAAAAGGCTCAAAAATGTTTTCTTTAAGTATGATGTAACATATTCAAATATATATAATTATTATTACAGTCTTTCTATTTACAGTCACAAAGTAATGAGAAAGATTTTACAGCTGGAAAAATTCCTCACAACACTTGATAGCCACATAGCAAATCCACCACTTAAAGTACTTAAGGCTTATTAAAGACACCAAACTTCGGTTAATGTTTTCTCAAAACTTCAATTCAAATTTCGAATTTATTTTCTGACATTTTGACTTACACAAATGTTAAAACTGACATTTAAATTATTAAATTACAAGCTAACTTAAAATGTTAAAAATTAAATGTTAAGCAAAGGCAAGAAGCTGAGGTTGAAATATCACAGTATTAGTATAACCATAACCATTGGCTTTAAAATATAGTAAAGAGAATATGACAAAGTGAAGAATGGTCAAAGAGTTAGAAAAGTAAAAAATCCAAGAACATAAAAAAGGCTACCTAGCTAGCTGGCTTCAGGAAAACAATCAAACATTACTAAGCTTCACTTTCTCTATCAGTGAAATGCAGTTAACAGTAGCACCTACTTACCTGATAGGATTGTTTTGAAAGTTTTTTGATGGATTAAATTTGTTTCAAGTAATAAGCTTGGCACAGTGTCTGTAAGCAATCATTTTACTCCTTTAATTCAAAAACATTTAATAAAACTCTACTATACAAAAGGCACCATCGTAAGTACTGGTTACGGCAGCAAATAAAAAATATATATCCACCCTCCTGGAATCTATGGCCTACAGGGGTGGACAAACAACTAAATTACAAAGTGTGATACATGCTCCAGAAAAAATCAATAGGGTCTTACAACAGAAACCAAGGGAGTAAGGGCTCTCAACTTTAGATGACAGGAAAAGTTTCTCTGAAGAAAGAAAAACTAGCCATGCAGATGTGCAGAGGGTACAGAAGTAGTATGAGTATCCTAAGACGACTCAGTGATGCAGAGAGAGTATAGAAGTACACTTATGAATATCCAGGCCAGGTGCAGTGGCTCATTGCCTGTAATCCCAACACTTTGGGAGGCCAAGGTGGGTGGATCACAAGGTCAAGAGATCAAGACCATCCTAGCCAACATGGTGGAACTCCGTCTCTACTAAAAATACAAAAATCGGCAGGGCGTGGTGGCACATGCCTGTAGTCCCAGCTACTCGGGATGCTGAGGCAGGAGAATCTCTTGAACCCAGAGGCAGAGATTGCAGTGAGGCAAGATCACACACCACTGCACTCCAGCCTGGCAACAGAGTGAGACTCAGTCTCAAAAAAAAAAAAAAAAAAAAGTATTTTGATGAATATCCTAGTCAAAGACTCAGCCTATCTGTGGGATAGGGCTTGCAGCATGTTTGAGGAACTGGGAGGAGCCAGTATAATTAAAGCATAAGAAATCAAATGAGATAAGATAATCATGTTAGGCAGGAGCTAGATCATGCAGGAGAACACTGAAGTCCCATGGTAAGGATCTGTAATTCTGTTCTATGGAATTTATTCTTCAGTGGAAAACATTCAAGGTACTTTTGGAAAAGGTACTACAAAGAATGTAAAGGAGAGTAGAAGGATTAGTTCTTAGCAACTAGAAGGAGAGAAGAGAGAGAGGACTACGGACTCTACAGTACAAAAGAGCAAAAGTAAATAAATAAAATAAAACCAGGGTACAAAAAGAAAAGCCAATTAGGCTACCTATGAGAGAATAGCAATACCAGAGCAAATTTCACACTGAAAACAACTATAAAAGTGATACAAAATGTCCCTAAATTCCCAGCTATTTGAAGGCTGAGGGAGAAGAACCAAGAGCCAGGACTTGAGGAGCCAAGATCCCTTAGAGAAGGAAAACAGTTTGAAGATGTCACTTCAATTCCCCCTAAGGTATTTGCTAATCAGCACACAGTAATAGGCAAAGCAGAAAGCAGCATCCCAGAACTTATATGAGTCTCACTGGGCTGGGAAGATAAAAAGTGAATGTCATACCATCAGGGAGCCAGGAATTGAGGATCTCAGGAAAATGAAAAGGAACCTCAAAGAAAGGAACCCAATATTCTGTTCAACTTTTCCTCTCCAGTTACGTGCTGAATCATAAACAGCATGGATTGAAATTCAGGAAATCCCAGCAAAAAGATGTTGAAAAGAGGTTTAAAAATAGCTTTCATCAGCCTCATGATACTTGAAATTCAGGACTTGCTAAGGAAGAGGTATCTTGGTAAATACGCCAAACTTTCAACTGAGATCTTAGCTAAGGGCTATACACCAGTAGTGAGGCTATCAGAAATTCCTGACTGCTCTGAATTCAAGCTCATGTTGTATCAGTAACGTACAAATCAAAGTGATCAATGTTTTTCTAACGACTCACCAAAGGATATTAAATCCTATCTGGAGAAAGATGGCCATAATTCAGATCCTCTATAATTTTTCATCACAGTGTTAATAAAACATTGCCAGGCACCCAAGGAAAAAGGATCAAATTATCAAAAACAAAACAACAGAAAAAGGCTCACAGGCAATCTAGATATGATGGTCATCAGACAGGAATTTTGCAACAATAATTAATATACTCAAGAAAACAGATCAAAACATCCTAAGAACTTGATTCTACGTAAGTTACAGGATGAAAAACACAAAAACTAAAATTAAAAACTCAATAATTAGAAATAACTGGATACTGGACAGTGAAGATGTAAGTGAACATAAACATAGCTAACTAGAAAATCTCCAGGCTTAGAAGAAGGGGAAAAAAGAATGGAAACAGTGACATGACCCACATGTAACTGTAGTCCCATAAGGAAAGAAGACAGTTGAACAGAAATAATACTTAAAGAATATTAGCTAATTCCTGCACCAGGTGTGGTGGCTCATCCTGTAATCCCAGCACTTCGGGAGGCTGAGGCAGGTGGATTACTTGAGGCCAGGGGTTTGAGACCAGCCTGGCCAACATGACAAAACCTCATCTCTACTAAAAATTTAAAAATTAGCCAGGCATGGTCATACCCGCCTGTAATCCCAGCTACTAGAGAGGCTGATGCACTAGAATCACTTGAACCCAGGAAGTGGAGGTTGCAGGGAACTGAAATCGCGCCACTGCACTCCAGCAAGACTCTGTCTCAAAATTAAAAAAAAAAAAAAAGAATTTTAGCTAATTCCCAACTGACAAAAGATAGTAAGCCAAAGATTGACTCAATACCTCAAGATACTCTACAAACTTTATGCAGATTACAAAAAGAAAAAAAGAAGCTATACAAGAGCACATCAATAGTAAAATTAGTGAAAACTAAAGACAAGATACAATCTTTAAAACAGCCAAAGGAAAACACATTAACTTCAAAGGAATAACAATAAATCCAAAAGCTTGAGTTGACATAAACAGTGGCAGCCAGATAATAAAACAACATCTTGAAGGTGCATAAAGTAGGGACCCTTTAAAAGTGAAGGTAAAATGAATACATTTTCAGGCAAACGAAAACAGAGAATTCATTACCAGAAGACCTGCACTAAAAGTTCCTTGGATAAAAGGAAAATTACCCAGATGCACATACTATCAAAAAGAAAGAAATGAAGACCTCCAGAAGGGTAAATGTAAGGACAAAGTTAAATGAGTAATCACTATTTTAACAACAATATTACTCTTATTACCACCGTTACTATTATTTTAACAATAATAATAATAATGACATCTTTGGGGTTGAAAACAAAGCAAAGACTGGAAGAGGGGTAAATGGAATTAAATTAAAAGGCCATTCCCATTACCCTGAGGCAAAAATTTATGATTGACAAAAAAGTTAAAGATGTACATTGTAATCTCTAAGCTAATCAGTAAAGATAGTAAAATAATTTATAACAGAGAAGCTAAGAGAAAGGGATATGGAAAACTATTTGATTCATCCAAAAGAAAACAAGAAATGGTAGGGAAAGTTATAAAGAACTGATGATGGAAGTAAAAGTACCAATTGCAAAATGGTAAATTTAAACCCAAATAATGTGGTACAGTACTTACAGTAGAGGTAAAACAGAGATTATCAAACTTAGTAAAAAAAACAAAAACCCAACTATATGATGCTTAAAGAGATTCACCTTATGTACAAGGACAAAGAGAGGTGTAAAGAAAATGAATGAAAAGGAAAACAAGAAGAATGCTGTATTAACATCCCCCCAAAAAAACTTTAAAGCAAAAAATGTTACTAGACATCAAGATGATAAAAAGATCAATACTACAGGAAGATACAACAATCATAAATTTATTTGTAGCTAATAATTTAGCCTCCAAACGTGAGTCACAATTTGAAAGAACTAAAAACATACAGACAAATGTTCACATTTGGCAATTTTAACACAAATTTCTCAATTGTGTGATTTTAAAAAGACAGAAACAGTGAGTAGTAATAGATTGAACATGATTAATAAACTTGACTTAATTGCTATATATGGCACACTGTCCTCAATTTTCTAAAACTGACCATAAAGCAAGTGTCAACAAATTACCCACAAGTGAAATAATAGCTCCAAATCACAACAGATAACAAACTAGATATCAGTAACAAAAATAGAGCTACAAAATCCCCAAATGCTTAGACCACAAGGGAAATTTTTAAATACGCTTCATTGAATGATAATAAAAGCAATATACATCAAACTTGTAAGATCCATCTGAGTTACATTTAGAGGGGAATTTCATATATATTTTTTTAATTGCAAAAAATATTAAAAAACAAAACAAAACAAAACAAAAAACACAAAGGAGCCAGGCACCGTGGTCTGCACATCTATATTCCCAGCTACTTGGGAGGCTGAGGAGGAAGGAGCAGTTGAGCCCAGGAGTTCAGAAACCAGCTTGCGCAACACAGTGAGAATCCCATCTCTTAAAAAGATTAAGATTTAAAAAAATAAATAGATAAGCTGACAATTAATGACTTAAGGACCCATCTCAAAAAACTTAAAAAAGAACAGAAAATTAACATTTTTTAAATAGAAGAAATAAAGGTAAAGGCAGAAATCAGTAACAAGTTTAAAACAACATTAAATCTGAAAATGGACTCTGAAAAGATTGAGTACAAAGAGACACAAATTGCCAATAAGCAGGTTTTAAAAAGGAGAGATCACAGATGCTACAAATATCAAAACAATTATAAAAGAATACACAAAAAACCCTTTAACTGAACTGGAAAATTCAGACAAAATGGACAAATCCCTTAAAAAGCAAAACTTGTCAAAATTGACAAAGAAATAGAAAATGTAAATAGCTTTTTATGTACTGAAGAAACAGAATCAATAATCTTTACAAGAAAACTCCAGATGGCTTCACCAGTGAATTCTTTCAAACATTTATGGATGAAATAAAATCAATCTTCACAAACTCTTCCAGAGAATTAAAAAACATTTCCCAGCTCATTTTATGAGGTCAGCATAATCTTGACACGTAAATCTGTCAAAGACTTTACAAGAAATTAAAATTGCTAGCCAATTTTTTTGTGAACAACAAAAAAATTCTAAATAAAGTATTATCTAGCATATAACATTTGAGTAATGTGTAATGAAAAAGTTAGGTTTATCCAGAAATTCAAAGATGCTTTTTAAAATTAGGAAATAGATATCCTTCTCTTTCACACTCATACGAAAATTAACACATATTTTTTAAGAGAGCAACTATATTACTAAAAGTTTTGTCCCAAGGGAATAATCAGACAAGGCACAGAGATATGTTTAAGAATATCCATTATGTCATTGCTTATAATAGTTTCTAAATACTCATGAAGATGGAATTAGCTAAATAATTTATATACATCTTTGTATATAAATTATACAGAATCAGTTCAAATTATAATATGGTTCTATATTTATTTGTATAGATAGATGTTCATAATATAGGCTGAACTTAAAATACGTAAGGAGGCAACTTAAGGTTAAACTTGATTTAACATGACTAAATGAAAATAGCAGGATACAAAAGCAAGACTATTTCTAAGCCAAAGAAAAACACTAGTTTTATATGAAAGTAAAGAAAAACATATATCATAAGAACATTTTGTCTAGACACAATAAATTGCCATCTTAAGTACATAAACAAAAGTGTTAATGTCAAACTTCAACAATTTTCTTCAGCAGAAAGAACATTTTCTTCTCAAAATCTAATCAGAAAATTGCCCAAATACATATTTAGTGAGACCAAAAATGCTACTAGATTTGACCAATCAATAGAGAATCAATCTCTGTCTCTCTCTCTCTCTCTCTCTCTCTCTCTCTCTCTCTCTCTGTGTGTGTGTGTGTGTGTGTGTGTGTGTGTATATATTGATGTATACATTTACATATACATCAATAGAGAATCTCTCCCTCTCTCTCCCTTTCTCTTTCTATATATATCTACAGTTAAAAGTATGGAGACAAAAACAAAATGCCCTGAAAGCACTAAATCCTTTACAAGTCAATCTATTTGCTACATATACAAAGCATTCAAAGTGGTATTTTGTAAGAAAAATCCACAGTGTAACAAATATATACACAAGAAGACTCAAAATTCCAACAAGTTTAAAGGGAACTCCCTTTAATTTGACCAATTACTAAGACAACCAACTTTAATTAAAATAATTCCAATCCAAAAGTTACATAGTATATTGCAAAGATACATAAAATAGGTTTTATTTCTACCAAGCTAGCTCAGACCAATTAGCAGGGACTCCCTGGAGCAAGGTATCAGGGTATCGGAAGGAATTTAAGGCATTCTTCTTAGGATAATGTGCCTGAGGGATTCAGCTACGTTAGGTCAGTTATGGTTGTGGGGAGGGTTGTAAATGTTTATCACTATTGCCACCAGACCCAAATTCCTATTCTTGCTCAACTTCTTCCTCGCTATGTGACTTCAAACAAGTTCCTTACCCTCTCTGAACCTAGGCTGTAAGACAGTAAAAATGAGCTTGTTTGATAACCAGACTGTGATATCTGAAAGATACAAAGAAGACCAATAGGTAACAAAGTTTTTCCCACAACCACACTACAGCTCCAAAATGACTAACAATCTCCCTTTCTGTGATTAGTGCTTTTTCACCAATGACTTCCCAAGTCCCCTTCATTTATCCTGTCTCCTAAACAAAGACTGTTGAGAAACCCAATTACTAACTCACCTCCACCTGATGTATGATAGCATTCAATCCAGGAGTACCCCCTCTTCCAGCACAGCCCAAACAAACCCTACTGAAAACTCCTCCCATTCTCTCTTTTGAGAAAGAGTCTCACTGTCACCCAGGCTGGAGTGCAGTGGTACTATCTCAGCTCACTGCAGTCTCTGCTCACTGCGACCTCCACATCACGGGTCCAGGCAATTCTTCTGCCTCAGCCTCCAGAGTAGCTGCGATTACAGGCGCCTGCCACCACACCCAGCTAAGTTTTGTATTTTCAATAGAGATGGGGGTTTCACCATGTTAGTCAGGCGGCTGTTGAACTCCTAACCTCAACTGTTCTGGGGACCTTAGCCTCCCAAAATGCTGGGATTACAGGCCTGGCCCTCTTATTCCCTTTAACTGACAGTTGGCCGGATTCCTCTAGCATGTGCTCTTCCTAGCTGCAAACCAGTCAACCTGACTTGTTTCACTACAGATACATTCCTGGTGGTCTTCACCTGGTGGGCATTAAGAGTTTCTTTATCTATATACCAACTATATTTACCCAGGGTCACTGTAAGGATTAAATTAAATGCCATAATGTAAAATGCCAAGCATCTGCCTGGTATTAGCAAGTACACAACAAATATTAGTTCTCTCCCCTCTATGAGCTCAAAGTAAAGTTACATACATAATTTTATTTTTTATCAGCTAACCAGTTCTTTACCATCAAGAATCTACATCTCTGCAAAACATAGCTAGCAACGAGAAAATTAGCTCCCGAATAATGAGAATTCTAAGCAACCAAAACAGACATAATCAAGTCCATGAAATAAAAGATCATGCACTTTGTTGTGGGGTTACTCCTAAAAATCCTACTCAGACATCATTTGTTCACTTTAAACATATATCATTTTTAATAAACTGGGGAAATATGGTTTCCATACCAAGTTAAAACCAGCAACTGTAAATAGGAATAAGAAGACACACTGATCATAGAAAAAACAGCGGCTCAACAAGGCAGGAGACAGAAAAACTCTTAACTATCAAGCACAAGACACAAATCTTTACCTAATGCAGTGGCTTCTAAAATTTTTTCACTGAAGATCCCAAATATAAAATACTTGAGGCACATACCTAGAGTATATGTGTATTCATTTATAAATATACATATAGTATAAAACAGAAATTAAAAGATTTTTTGTTTTACTTTTTATTACTTTAACTACCAACTATTTTAAATATTAATTTGTTTTAATCTTCCAATCACTAAAAATACTATTAACATATTGAGAGCATTATTACTAAATATATCTCTATTTTTTAGAATCTTAGTTTCTCCATTTGTGAAGTTCAATGTATTTTGACACTTGGTTTTAAGAGCTGTTGTAAGTCATAACTAAAAAACTTATCTTACAAAGATGAGCTCTATATAAGAACATGTCACTTACTAACTTACTAAATCATATTACTTTTCCATTCTATCACCAAATATGTAAACGTTTTTATTCAATGTCAGCTACCTGATATTAATGTTATTAAAATTTTCTTTTTCCTGACTGCAATAAGATATCTTTACAAACTAAAATGTTTGGCTTTCCAGTAAATTGTCCAAAATCAATTAAAATTCATTGTAAGGAAGATTTTCAACAGATTGGAAATACCTCAACAGGCTTTCAAAATGTTCTCTCCATAATTTTTCTTTGTTCTGTAAAGCAGGCTTTTTCTCACTGTTTAAAATGTCGATTTTGCCTTGAAGTGACAACTTAGAGATTGTTTTCTCAAAAATATCTGCTGATTTTTATTTTTGGTAGTCTCTTGTCATCATGGATAAGAACAGCATATAGAATTCTCATCTTTTGTAATAAAAATATGTGATTCATCTTTGAGTTCCACAACTCTTTTAAATGCTTTGACAGCAAACCTCTGTTCCTGTCTCCATCTCAATACAAAGTATCGTAGATTCTTCTTTTAAAAAGTATTTTTAAAAGGACTATATAACAGAAAAACTGGAAAAACTCTGAGAAACTCATGGTGCTGTTGTTGGCATTTATGTTACAGAATTCATACATCTTCCCTCAGCAAACCACACTCTCCATGAGCACCTGAATGTGGGTGGACCTAGAAAACCTCACAGCCAATTCATATAGTATGAATACAGAAGCTCAATTTTTCTCCCTTTTGGGGCGCAAAATAAATAAAGTTCTCACATTTACTTCTCACACCTCAAAATTTACTTGCTTCACCTTACTTTGTAAATTACTGATCTAGTAAAGGGCATAAAGCTTCACAATCTATATTAGATGCTGAGGGTATTATAGTTGCAGCTTATACCTGTGAATACTACCACCATATTACAGACACAGGTACCCAATAAACACTGATTGAATGCAATCAATATTATTCAAATTGTAGCTCTAAGCCACCAAAAATAAGTTAAATTAGGCATAGTATACTTCATTTAAGCAAATACAATGGTAATCCAAAATTGTTAGACTGTGCTATTTTAAAACTCAACCTCCAAGTATTCAGAAAATTTACTAGTTCAGAACAACTTATTATCAAGGTTTCCAGGTTACCATGAATTCTACAGTCTCACTCCATTTTTTCCCTCCCAGAATAAAACTTAGAAAATCAAAGAGCACATTTACTAAGTATATGTTTCAGTCTCCTAAAACACATTTACTGTTCTATATTATGAAAACTATTAGTGCCATCAGTATTTTATCCCCTAATTTAAAATAACTTCAAGCTTTAATACTACAAATATAGTTTTCATATTCCAAGTGATAACAAAAGCAGACATTACAGATTTCACATTTAACATGACTATTAGTATGGAACGATATTTACTTTTTCCATAAGTAAAAAAGACAGTAACACTTTTTGAGTCAAGAAAGTCACTCAGCAATTTCTGAATGTCTAAGAACTATCAGAGGTGAAATAAATGTGATACTATAACCATAGAAATTTGATACCTGTGTAAGAGGAATGTCAAAAGCACTAAAGGAAAACGGTTTCCAGGAAGGAAAGATCACTGTGGCCTAAAATGAACTAAAGACCATTTCAGAGACAAGCTGGGGTAGGATTCAGGGACAGAAAGAAGGAATTCGAAGCTGAGGGAAGCCATGTCATCTTTTTTCTTAATAAAAATGTCTAATTCAAAATATCAAATAATGAGATACATTCAAGTAAAAATTTAGAGAAACATTCAATGCTTAATATATTAGTCATTAAGCTATTCAAGTCACACATATATATAAACAGTACTTATCTAACCTGTGGCTTTATAAAACCCTTCAACTTAAACTTGAAAGAAGAATCTAGGAAAAGAAAGAAAAATAAAAAGGAGCTATAAATAAAGAGGAAAAAGTCCTTCGGCATTAAATCTCAGTATTCTTTTCTCAGTGTTAAAAATTTTCTATTTTCTGGGCCTTTTACTTTCATGGCATTTTCTCCTAGTATATTCAACATTTGTCATTTTACTTTAACTTGGAAAAGTGATAAAAGTTCACTTTGAAAGGAAATACATTTTAGTAATAATTTCCTGTCCACAAGAGGGCTCCAATAATTCTTCCATGAATGGAAGTGATATAACAAAAACTACAATAAAAATATTCATTAAGCACATAAAATATACTGGAAAAAACTTGAATTGTCATTATCTCATTTAACTCCTATTACAAATTGTTTTCTGTTATAATTTCTACGTTAACAGTTGTTAAAGATACAGGGCTTTTCTTTAACTGCTTTATCAACTAAAATGTTTCGAATCACAAAATTGCTTTGCCATTATTCTCACAATGTCAATTTCTCTCTTAAAGTTTTCAATGTAATAGATACTATAAAGTATAATTTTAGTCCAAAGCTCTAAATAGCCTAAATATTATATACAATACTCTTATAAAAACAAGAATGTACTTCCTGATAACTTTATCAATCCACAAAACAAAATTACCATTGCTGCCCAGTTTTAGACCTTATTAACATAAGCAGTAAATATTTTCTTGCAGAAAACCTACAGTGGTTAACATAAGTCACACTGCAACTATATATGATGAATATTGCCACATCATGAACTATGATCTTGGCTGAAAAATAAACAAATAATTTAAATACAACGTATTATGATATTCTATTTAGATATTTTCAGATTTTTTTCACAAATAAGCTACTACACTAGGATGTTATTAAATCTAGTTCAAACTCAATTACTCTTAGCAAAGAAAAACCAATATTTCAAATAAATACACTTGTAATATTTATAGAACATATATATTACAGAATGTAGTAAAAGTACCAACTACAAATTATGTTTTAAAGGGTACAGCAAATCCATTCACTAGGGGTGCCATTCCCTCATCCAAAATATTGACATTTGGATTATTAAAAATGAGACTCCTTATGCTAAACACAAAAATTTATTGGATGTTTAAAAATAAATTTTAAATGTGAGTTCAAGCAAAACAAAAACCAATGCCAAAAAATCAATTTTTAAAGTAAGTCATAATCATGGCCTTAAAAAGACTTTGCCAAAAACATCAATTGATTTAGTAATTATTGTAGTTCCAGAATAAATTCTCTCTACTGAAAATATGACAGAGATTGTAACTTCACCACTCCATCCCATCTCCCCAACAGGATTTTCCTATACATCTGACAGGCACAATTAACACATAAAAGATTGACTTCAATAGAAATGACACCTCCAACAAAAAGTAAGAGTGTAACATTTGTTTCTAAATAGCACATACTGTCAACTAGGAGAAAGCTTAACATTTTACTGCATCTAGCTAAACGTATTTATTCATAAAGGCAAGTTTAGTGGATTGTAACAGTACACATCCCGATCAATTAAGGGTTATGCTGCAAGGGATATGTCCTTAGCTTTGCTTTGCCATGCTAGTGGTGAGAGCTCTTCAAGATTTAGAGTGGTGAATTTGTTCCATCATGAATGTAAAGTAAAATCAATTGTCAATTATTAATGGTATAAAAAGTATAATAATTCTGAAGCATTTAATCAACAGCTTCTAACCAATATTCATCATGCTATATTTCAAAAAGTTGAGAATTCTAGGCATACAGCAAACGATGACACTTCTTAAGTAAAAATGCAAAGTTAATAAGAAAATGAACGTTTATAAGACTTTCACAAAGAAAAAATCTTAATCTCTAACCAGTTGAACAGCTAGAAAACAAGACATAAAACATACTCAGAACAATCAAACCTGTGCTGTACCTTAGAACCCACTCTGAAATAGCATCATCAGGTCATTATTACATAATATTGCTTTGCCCTTGCATATCACCTTTAATCAAGGGATCTCAAAGCACCACAGAATCATCAAGGCCTTAACATACAGCCTAAAACAGACAAATTGTTGTATTTTATAATTGCACATATTAATAAAACCCTGCGCCCACTTCCCAGTCTTCTGATCTTAACATCAGCCTCCAAACCCTCTCTCTGACTTGGAAACAGTATTCCCCAAATCATCTCAATCTATGACTGATGCTACGCACATTCCAGCTTTTCTTCATTGGACCTAAAGGAAGTAGTGGCACTGTTTTAATAACACACATCTATTTCATTCCAACTTCCAAGAGAGAATAGATGGTACTTAGGGTTAACCTATCTTGCACTGTGCTTGATGATATAAAATGGAGGCTTTCGGGAGAGCAAATCTTTGCTCGAGGCAATGAACCCACAGATCACTCATCAAACAAGGGAAATAGCATTTCCCAGCTCTGTCTAGAGACTGCTCCCGGCAACTTCAAGGGCGGTCTGGAGGAAACCTGGTCCAACCGTACCTAACCAGGCAAGAGGCTATTTCATGTGTGCACACCAGGAGAGAACGGAAAACTAAAAGGACAATGCACGAGTTTTAGGACTCGGAAGGAGAGTGTAAGGCTGGTATGAAGACACAACAGAACACTGTTCTGTTAAGAGACAGAACCCTGTGTTTCACTTTGCAATAAATGGGAAATTAAACAAGAGCAAAATGCCTTTTAAATCAAGGTCAAAGTAAACTATTTAGAATCATTTAATTTTTGCTACAAAATCTGTGTATGAGGTTTGATCCTATAGAAACATCTGGCGTTTTAAAATTTAATCATCAGCAAGCTGGGCACGGTGGCTCACGTCTGTAATCCCAGCACTTTGGGAGGCCGAGATGGGTGGATCATCTGAGGTTAGGAGTTTGAGACCAGCCTGGTCAACATGGTGAAACCCTGCCTTTACCAAAAATACAAAAAAAAAAAAAAAATTTGTTTTTTTAGCCGGGCGTGGTGGTGGGAGCCTGTAATCCCAGCTACTTGGGAGGCTGAGGCAGGAGAATCTCTTGAACCCGGAAGGCAGAGGTTGCAGTGAGCCGAGATGGCACCACTGCACTCCGGCCTGGGCAACAAGAGTGAAATTCGGGCTCAAAAAAAAAAATTTTTTTTTAATTTTTTAAATAAAATTTAATCATCAGCAAAGTTCAATTTTTTTCCACTGAATACACAAACACTCAAATGTTAACATATGTGAGCACAACTACATTAACTTCAATTCTTTCATAAACAGGATTATTCCTCTTCCTGTTAATTAACTGCATTATGTTTGTCCTTAGGAACTGCAAAGTGTAATTTCACACTCACACAAACCAATCCTCCAGCACTGTAAGGTTACACGGTTGCTGTTAGTCAATACTCACAACCTTAACCTTTATACACAAAACAAAAAGCGTCAATAAACAACAGTACTTTTTGTTTCAAGTTCTCAACACTCAGTGATCGAGGCTCAATACTATGTTTCCGTAGCTTTTTGTCTAATATGGAATCTACTATTAATAAATATTTGGCATTAAAAAGCCCTGGAATACTCATAAGTACCAACACAGGGTCAGCCTACGTTTGTGAAAATCCCAGAATATCTTAATATTTCTGTTGCCGTCCGTGTTCCGACATTTCAAAAGGCTGGCAGCAAATTCGAATCTACTTTTTCTTGAAGAGACGTGCATCACTGTTCTTGAAAAATATCAAGTTCGTCTCCACTGCACTGATGATCTCGTCTGTGTCATAAAGCAAGATTCCCGTTTCCCTACCTATTCTCTCGTAGGGACACCCGTCCTCGGCTCTGCCCACTGTCACTGACGTTTTCAGAAACGTTAATATACTACTGTTGGGAGGCTTCTAGCAAAGAGGGAGATATTTTGTCCCCTCAAGCTACCATGTTCCATTTCCCTACTTCTCCACTGACTTCAATGACTTAGAAAACACGACCAAATGAGAGAACCCATATTAAAAGCAGTACTTTCTAAAAGGAGGAAACCAGAAGCTGCAACTTCTCCAAATCGCTCAGCACGGTGGCTTTTCGACAGTCCCCAGCAAACCTTTGCCCCACGCCTGCCGTCTTTCCGATTAAACAAGATTGGAAACCACAATTAAATCAGAGTGTCATAACTTATCCGTCACTTACCATATCCGCCGGGACATTACTGGACATCTTGCCGTTGGACATATACCCAGATGTTTACGAAAAGAAACTGTGAAAAGAAGACTCAAGGCAAAAGCAAGAAGTCCATTTGCAAAGAATCGCAAGGAAGCAGGAAAATAAAAAACACAAGAAGTATTAAAAAAAAAAAAAAAAATACAACAAACAAAAAAGAGCAGAAGTCTTCAAGCTACAGAAATAAACCTTCACGATTCTGACTGGTTCGTGATGTGCTTTCTCTCCCCAAAATAAGTTATTTCGGGGCCAAAGTGCCAGCCAGGCCGAGGTTCTGGTGCGAGAAGGAACAATCCCCAGGAGCTGTGTGGCCGGAGCGGGAGGAAACTCCTGGGACAGCAGCGCAGCCCCTGTCGTCGTCGTCGTCGTCAGCAGCAGCAGCAGCAGCAGCACCCCCAGGACCGACCGCGCCAGGTGGACCGAGCCGAGTGACACACGGACATGGAGCGGGGTGGGAGGGGGTTAAATCCGCCTTCCTCTTTCCCAGCCCCGGTAATGATTCACACTCGCTCCCCAGTCAAGTCCTCATTAAGCAGGAGAAAAATGCCCCAGCGTGGATGTACATAGATAACTATGTAGCTACACATCGACGCGTGATCCTTGAGTGGCGGCCGAGCGGGGGCCGGACACCGGCCGCGGACCCTGCGGGGCCGCTCTCCGGACGCCGCGCGGACGGCGCGCGGACGGCGCGGGGAAACGGCTCAACTCGCACCGCCGGGGCGGAGAGCCGGGCCGCGGAAACCCGCGCTCAAGGGCATTTAACTAGTTGGGAACCAAAGCGAAAGCCCGGAGGGGGAAGGACCGAGAGCGCGGGGGTGCTTGAGGCCGGTCGGGACACTCCACAACCTCTCCGGGCTCAGGCCGCGGGCGCCTCCGGGCAGCAACGGGGGTCGGGGCGCATAGTCTCCAGCTCCTCAGCGCTCCTCTTCTGCCTCCGCCTCCCCCGCCACCGCCTCCCAGGTCTCCGCCTTCCCTCCCCTCCCCGGCCTCGCGAGCTCCGGGCGACGCCGACTTCGGCTGGTCCCCGGAAGAGGCCGGGTCCTCCCTCTCCTCAGCCCGGGAAGGGTTTCCTCTCAGAGCTTTGTTTCTGCTCCTCCTAATTCTCCACTTTTCAGTCCCACACGCCGCGGCCGCCTCCTGTCATCCCCTCTCAAACCAACATGGCGGCGGCGGCTGCCACAGCGCAAGTAGGGGAAACGGGGAGAGCACGGACCCCCCACCCCCTCCGGTGCAGCCACCGCCCCCGTCCCCTTCCCCTTCCCCTTCCTCCCTCCGCGGACACCAAGTGCGTCACCACGGAGACCACCCTCGAGCATCACGGGAAGTGTAGTCTAAGAAGGTGGGGGAGGGAGCCGCCGAACTCGTCCACGCTCGGCTCCGAAGCCACGCCCCCCATAGCAACAGTTGTGAGGAAACGAAAGCTCCCTTCCCTTGCTTTGAACGAGCTGCTGCCAGGGAGTTAGGTGATACCTTTTACCAGGAGTGCTGTGATCACGAGAACTGTTGGGAGAAAATAATTCTGCATAGAGAAATTCCCTTATGTACCATATGCACACAGATCTAAAATATGCTGTACCTCCAAGCAGAATAATTCATTTTAATTACAGCACACTCCCCACATCCTGCAATCTCAACGCATTTTGTAGAGTGATTTCATCTAGGTCTCCTCAACATTACATTTTGAAGAACAAAAGCAATCATTGATTTCCTATAAGGTCACTGAAGTTCAACAGGAACAAGGATCTCATTAAGCAATGAGAATGTTTGAACATGTGTTTCCTTGAAGACCCAGGGCCATAAAGCTACAAACTATTTAATTGAAATTACCAAAACTCTATTACATACAACAGTGTTATCATATCAAATCTGTATCAGGAAATAGCTACTACAAACTACATGGAGATTCACCAGTTTACCCATCTGGATCCTAAATTCTATTCTATGTAACTCATAATGTAATTGAAAACCTATATGCCTTGCAGTGATTAGCACATAGGAGAAAATAATGCCATTCTTGAGAGACCATTCAAATGGGCATTTGTGATTTCTGCATTTTGTTCCTAAATCTGAGGTCGACTCCTGAATCCCTATTCATCTCTCTCTTACTCCTTTGACAGAGTACTTGAGAAAGGGCAGTCTCAATATGACACCTATATATAAATCCTGATGGATTTAGAGTCTGAAAGCCACCTCTCCAACCTACAGCTATGTGACCTCATCTGTAAAATGGTCTTGCCTACCTTCAGGGGTAAAGTAGGGTAGTTGTGAGGATGAGGTCATGCATGGGAAATAAATCACTTTGTAAATAATAATGCATCATTTGATAGGAAATGTCACTACTCATTCTCTCATTCAGCAAACAAGCTTGCCAGGCACTCTGCTAGGCACTGGGAGTTTAAAAGTGAGTCACTGTAGCAAATAGCAATACCATGTGGCAGAAATGCCAAGGCCTTGGGTTGGCAGTGGGGGTCATTACATCCCTGTCCATAGAGCTGTTGAAAGGGGCAGAATCCAGTCACTGTCCTCAGGGAGCTCATTGTCTAGAAGCCTATGTCATTCCCCACAGCAATCTCTCCAGTTGGGTTTCTCATCAGACGGAAACTCACATGACATTTAGAGTACCTGCCTCTTGAGTAGCCTGGCTGGAGAAATTCCAAACACTCCTAAGGGCCAACATCACCCTGAAGAGGATAGATCAAATTCTCCAAAAAAACCAAAGGGCAGAAGAGAAGAGAGGCCCAAATCTCACCTTGATTAGGCTTCAGGACTTTGTCTGGATATTTCCGAGTCCACAGTTACACGATTTTCCATGGCCCTTGTTATTTGGTTGCCCATTTGCCCTGTTTAGCAACCAGAGTCCCCCTACCCCTCCACCAGCTTTCCAAGAAATAAGGCCAGGTGAAATGTTTCAGTTGACCAATGAGCTCAGAAAAAATATTGGAGAAGATTTTGAAAGCTCTAACTCACAGTTAGTCCCTCCACCACACTCTTGACTCCAACTTTTATCCAACAACCCCCCTGGCCATGGCACTGCCAGGCCTAAATGCTACTGTACGTAGAAAGGCAAGAAGCATAAGATGGCAGGATGTATTGAAGCACCAGCTCACACTTCCTCTGCCCCTTTTCAACAGCCCTACGGACAGGGATGTAATGACCCCCATTGCCAACCCAAGGCCTTGGCATTTCTGCCACATGATGTTGCTATTTGCTACAGGTTACCACTGCCACCTCTACAAAAGGCCATGTCTTTCAAAAATCGCTGTGTTTCCAATTACTCTTCTAAGAAAGGCTGAGACATTATTCTCAATAAAACTCATTATAACTCATCCCTAACATTGTTAAGGCATGAGGGAACATTATTGGACACAGTTGCAGATTTTTCCACTCTGTCTTTTCTCTCTGCTTCCCAGCTCAGGCGGGTGACATGGGAGGCTGTGGAAAGGAGTTCAGCTGTGTCCAAGCAGGAAAGGGTAGCATCTTCTCGACACTATGAATCTATTGTCAGCATCAGCTGGAAGAAAGTGAATGACACAGCATTTCTGTAAGGGAAAAATAACTTCACAGGAACTCAAAAAACCTGGCTCTGCCACGAATTAGTTATATGACCTTTTGCCTCTCTGAGTTTCAATTTCTTCATCTGAGAAGCTTGAACTAAATCTCTAAGGTCCCTTCTAAGAGTCTATGAGTGTCAAGTCCTGGAAAAATAGGGCATGACACCCATGTCCTGTTAAAAATACCTTCCCTAAGTGACTGCTTATGGGTAGGAGGGATTTGGGGAGAACAGGGAAGGTGGAATGGTGACAACCTAAAATTAGATTTTGGCGATGGTTGTAGAACTCTGTAAATATACTGGAAACCACTGAATTGTACACTTTAAAGGGGTAATTTTTATTTTTTAAATTGCAGCAAAATGCACATAAAATAAAATTTAACATCTTAGACTTTTTTACATTTTCAGTTCAGTGGCATTAAGGACGTTCACACTGTGCAATCACCACAAGCATCCCTTCATAGAACTCTTTTCATCTTGCTCTCTGAATCCATTAGGCACTGACTCCCCTTTCTCTCTCTCCCAACCACTATTCTACTTTCTGTTTCTATGTTTTTTTTACTACTCTGAATACTTCATATGAATAGAATCATATGGTATTTGTCTTTTTGTGACTAGCTTATTTCAGTTAGCAAAATGTCTTCAAAATTCATCCCTGTTGTAACATATGTCAGTATTTCCTTCTTATGGCTGAAATTATTCATTTATCCCCAGATAGACACTTGAATTGTTTCTATCATTAGGCTATCAAGAAAGGAGTGGATTTTATAATATGTAAATTGTATCTCGTACATTTATTAACAAATATATCTCCACCATCTACCATGTAAGGGGTCTAAAATGACCTGCATTTTAAGATCATTCCTGAAGGATCCTCTCAAGGAACCTCATCAACGTAAATTAACAAAATAGAAGGATTACTTTCTATGAGACCAGTAAGCTTTTATCATGTGGTTCTTGTCATCCACTGTCATTTACAAAGGATCAGCAGGTAGGAAAATGCCATAAGAAGCAGAGACAGCCTTTGCCATCTCCATTCAGTTTTGCCCAAGGCTGGCCTGATCTGCAGGTACCCAGACCCCAGACACAGCCTGGAGTTTCCCATCAAAGAGCAGCTGGAACGCTACGTTTCCTGGTCATGGCCCAGGGGCAGGGGCCTAGTTATGAGGGTGATCACAACTCTAGCATGCCTAAAGTTCTTCTTTAAGTCTTTTCTTTGGTTCCAGCCAATGTAAGAGTCACTTCAAAGACTTAGTAAAATGTTACTATACTTCCCATGAGAAACCTATGTGAAGCCCTCTAACATAGAAGGGGTCTCAAGAAATGTTGATTCCCACTGGGTGCAGAGGCTCACGCCTATAATCCCAACACTTTGGGAGGCCGAGATGGGTGGATCATCTGAGGCAGGAGTTTGAGACCAGCCTGGCCAACATAATGAAACCCTGTCTCTACTAAACATACAAAAAAAAAAAAAAAAAATTAGCCGGGAGTGGTGGCAGATGCCTGTAATCTCAGCTACTCTGGAGGCTGAGGCAGGAGAATTGCTTGAACCTGGGAGGCAGAGGTTACAGTAAGCCAAGATTGTGCCACTGCATGTCAGCCTGGGCAAAAAGAACAAAACTCTGTCTCCAAAAAAAGCGAAAAGAAAAAAAGAAATGTTGATTCCCTATTGCAGTTGGCCAAGGGCTTTCCTCTGAAACTAGAGATAATTTGCTGGCTGGTTTTGTAATGGATTTTCCTCCCTTAGTCTTTGCTCTTGCTGGAGCAGAATGAATGTGTGTGTAGGTTTGAGAATTGTTCTCTGAAGGAGTTTGCAATATAAAGAATAAAATTAAATCGTGTAAAGCAAGGGAATAGATAAGACAGGCTGGGTAACCTCTTTTCACTTCTATGCACACATGGCAGATACCTCCAGCACTTTAACCCCATACTTTCCTAACCAGAGATTCTCAACTTGCTTCCATAAGAATCGCTGGATTTCACATATAAGTGAAATCACACAGTACAGTGTATTTATCTTTCAGTGCCTGGCTTATTTCACTTAATATAATGGCCTCCAGGTTCATCCATGCTATTGCAAATGACAGGATTTCCTCCTTTTAAAGTTGAATAGTATTTCATTGTGTATATATACCACATTTTCTTTATCCATTCACCTGTTCGTAGACACTAAGGTTGATTCCACATCTTAAGGATGATAGTTACCAGAAGTTGAGGGAGTGGGGGTGGGGAGGAATGGAGCGTTGTCAATCAAAGGCTACTAAGTTCCAGTTAGACAGGAGGAATAAGTTTTGAGAACTCTTGCATAGTAGGAGGACTATAGTCAACGATAATGTAGTGTATGTCTCAAAATCATTGAGTAAGTTTCGGATATCTTACCACAAAAAATAACAAGGGAGGTTATGTAAAGGAAGTGATAGCTACACTGCTCAGCTTGATGTATTCATTCCAGATTGTATACACACATCAAAACATCACATTGTACCCCATGAATGTATACATCATGATTTGTCCATTTAAGTTACTATTTTTTTAAGAAGAATCACTGGGAGTCATTTAAAAAGGCAGATACCTGAGCCCTCCTCCAGACCGACCAAATCAGACAGTACAGGCCTGGGCCGGACACTGGTATTTTCCAAAGCTCTGAAGAAATTCTAATGTGCAGTGGAGAAACACCGCATATGCCAGATTCCTTCTGCCCAGCTCCCCTCCTTTTCCCAGTTGGTTTCTCTTATAAGAGTGCTCACCTGAAGGTACTGCAATCTGTAAGGTGACCCATGGCCACAGTCTTGAGCATTTTGAGGAATAATAGTAGCACGCCGCTCTCTCCACCATTCCCCACACTGCTGTATTCATGCACCAACCTAATAACGAAGACACAGACATTGACCTTTCCCTGATGCAGCCCTAGTCTCTGTCTCAAGATGCTTCCTGCTTTGCTCAGAGTCCAGTAAGAGACACAGACAAGTAAGGTGAAAATTAAAATGCCACGTGATGAGTTGTTAAATGCTACCACAGGAATATGCAGTAGGCACTTTGAAAGCACAGAGGAAATAAAGCAAACTAACTCAGCCTTGAGGTGTGTGAAGTTTAACCAGGTGGAGGCCGGGTGAACAAGCAGGGTAATCAGGAAGAAAACACGTGGGCCTAGACTCAGGCCAGACTGGGGCAGAGAAGGGAAGTGGCTGAAGTTCAGATGGCTGCTTGGGAATGGAGGCAGGACTGGGGTTAGAGAAGGGCAGGAGAGAGAAACCAGAGGCAAATCACAAAGGCTTTGTAACTTAGGCTGAGCAGTTTGGATTTACTCTGATAGCAAAAGGAAGCCATTGAAATGTTTTAAGCTAGAGAGTGTTGTGATAAGATTTGTTTTTATAATGGGATAAAAAGAAAAGGCCTCTGGACTCAACAATACTTTTTGTCTGTATGTTTTGGCTCAGTTGTCATGTCAGACCTCTTAGACTCACATAATTTTAAAACTCTTAAGGGCTCTCAGAGATCATCAAACGCCATCTCCTTGTTTTGCGGATTAGGAAACGTACCAGTTTCATGGGCTACCAGGGCCGACTCCCAGTGCACTGTTTTTTTTCACTACCCACCTCCTGCCAACACTATAAAAACAAGAAGGACTTTTAGTCATTCTACTCCATAATATACATTTAACCCAATAAAAATGTGTTTCCCTTTTGTTTTTAAAATAAAGAGTAACATCAATATCATAGCAATTCTGAAAATTGGAGGATCTATTTTTGGTTTTTGGTGTATTTCCTTCCAGGATTGTGTGTGTGTGTGTGTGTGTGTGTGTGTGTGTATACATATCACACATTTATAGGATACATAAGTTTTTCTTTCAAATATTAAAAGCAAAGTGTTTTTCTTTTAAATAAAAATGTGCATTTTTACAAATGATTATGTCATCTTTCAATTCCTCATGTTCATTTTTTTTCTTTTTTTTTNCAGATATTTCTTTATAGCAATGCAATAACAGCCTAACACAGAACCCAAAGTTGTTTTGTTGTAGGGGTAGGCGGGGGCTTTAGATAGGGGGTTTATTTAGGGTTACCCAGGCTGGAGTGCAATGGCGCAATCTCGGCTCACCGCAACCTCCGCCTCCTGGGTTCAGGCAATTCTCCTGCCTCAGCCTCCTAAGTAGCTGGGATTACAGGCACGCACCACCATGCCCAGCTAATGTTTTGTATTTTTAGTGGAGATGGGGTTTCACCATGTTGACCAGGATGGTCTCGATCTCTTGGCCTCGTGATCCACCCGCCTCGGCCTCCCAAAGTGCTGGGATTACAGGCTTGAGCCAGCGCGCCCGGCCTTCATGTTCATTTTTAAGAGTTACACACTCTTCCACTGTATATTAATTGGTACATATGTAATCATTTTCTGTTTGGCAGGCATAAGATTGCTTGCAATTTTTCACTGTTTGTGCATATAAATCTGCATTTTGAATTACCTATTTAGGAGAGAGTTCAGAAACTGCTATTACTGGCCACAAAGTCTCTGAGCATTCCTTTAGTGCTTGAATTGCACAGCCAAATTCCTTTCCAAAAGGGTTTTACCTGCTCAGGATGCTACCTGTGCATGAGAATCCAGCTTTCCCACTACTGCCTCCAGCCCTTATATGTGTCTACAGCTATATCAGCATGTATATAATATACATGCATCACCTTGACACAGTGGCAGTGCACAGTGGTGACTGCAGGGAGGTCTTAGCCTCTCAATATCATCGACTCTCCAGGGTTGGGACTGACATTGGTATTTTCCAAAGTCAACTAACTACTATACTCCAAGTATAGATACAATCCAAGTAAAAATGAGTGCTTGCTCTACAAGCACAGCTTTAGCAACACCCTCACAGCCCCCACTTCACAGCCTCCCACACCCACATTCCAACTGGATAGGAAAACCCTCCTATTTAGAAAATTTGGAACTGTTCCTGCCTATGCATGCTGATTTATTAGGTTAAAAATGTACTTTGTGGTTGTCTGTTTTATATTTTGCTGATTTCTATCGGACTGAGCCTTTTTCTATGCATAGGAAACAAAGATTTTTGAAGGGTTGATGCTGGGCAAGCAGAAACAGGACAGCAGGCATAGTTAGTTAGGTTTGGGGCTTGAGTGCAACTCAGCCCAGGAAGCCCACATTGCAGCCCAGGTGTTCCTCCTGCCTTGCGGGGTGGAGACCAACAGCAGAACAACCACTCCTTCTTTTCCAACTGCTCCCCCTAAAAGAGGTTTGGGAGGTTGCTGGAGGACTCTAGACTCATTGTCTTGGCCCTGGAGTAAACCCTTGGTTTTAGAATCACTTTAGTACAAATACCAATCTGTTAAGCTCTAGAAATCGTATTCTTATTCATAGACCATTTACTGCCATAATATGGCTCCTAGGCAGTCCGTCATGAATGTTGGAAGAGGCAACACCCAAAGCTACCGATTGGCAGCTTTGACATTTCTCTCTCTCTCTCTTTTTAAATCACTAGTTATAGCAACAATAGGATGATATTTGTCTCTTACACCGTCATTGAGCTTTCTGTCAGTTTGTTCCTGGTATCTCCAACTATGTGTACACTCCTTAAGGCTTGAGCTGGGTTTTAGCCATCTTTGTATCCCCAGGGCTTAATCTAGTGAATAGCACTCAAAAAAATCTTCTAAGTGCATTACAGAGATGAACATGTGATGTCTTAAAATCCTTTCCCAGTTCTGTGATTCTGTAAACTCAGGGATTACCTTCTTAATGTTATCTTCAGACCTAGAGCTGTGTCTGGTTTCCACAGAAATGATATCCAAGGCTTAATTCTATGGCTTTCCCATGACTAAAAGAATATACCAATGGCAAGAGGAATGACTTTCATGTTAAGGTTGAAGAAGTTCACTTTTGAAAAAACAAGAGTTATATTTTTTAATGGCAACATGTTTTTTGCTATTTTGCAAACAGCGGTGTGAGTGGGATAGTCTAAGAATTCATAGGCTAACAGAAAAGAAATCCTCGAATTTTGTGTCATGCTGATACTCCCCAATGCCTTTCTTTGCTGACCTGACCTCACTTTGCTGACACTATGGGGTCATTGAATCATCCAGTGCTGGGACTGAAAAATGCTTTGTGATGATATCATCTCTACTTTGTTTTCCCCCCACAAATGAGGAAATAGAAACTTCTTAAGAAGCAGCCACAATTTCTTTGTAATTTTCAAATGTGCATGAGAATGCATTTCCTCTAACTTGTTCCAAGAAATGAAAAGACAAAACAAATCCTAGTGACATTATGTAATCGTGAATTATTATATAATTTTATGTTAAATCATCTCAAATAAATATAGAATTTATCATCAAATTGATATCATAAAACATAATCATTGTTACTGGTTTTCATTGTCATGGAGCTCAACCCATTATCATAGGGTTATTCAACAACAACAATTTTTTTTTTGAGACAGAGTCTTGCTCTGTTGCCAAGACTGGAGTGCAGTGGTGCAATCTCAGTTCACTGCAACCTACCTCCGATTTTCAAGCAATTCTCCTGCCTCAGCTTCCTGAGTAGCTGGGATTACAGGCATACGCTTCCATACTCAGCTAATTTTTGTATTTTTAGCAGAGATGGGGGTCTCGCCATGTTGGCCAGGCTGGTCTTGAACTCCTGACCTTTAGTGATCCACCCGCCTCAGCCTCCCAAAGTGCTGGCATTACAGGGGTGAGCCACCACATCCAGCCAACAAAAAATTATTAATGCCAAAAGTAATAAAACTCTATCAAAAAAGTTTTTTTCCTTAAAGTGGAGGTCTCACCATTTTGCTCAGACCAACCTCAAACCCCTGGATTCAAGTGATCCTCCTGCCCTCAGCCTCCAGAATCTTTTGAGCTGTCCACCATACCCGACCCTCGATTTTTTTTCAATCCTATATAGGAATTATATTTTCCTCAGTGTAGGCAAATGTACTCTTCTTAACATTAATCTTGCATCATGAACTGTAAATCCTATTTCTCTTGTACCCCAATAACCTCTAGCGTAGTCATGCCATAAAGTTTTGACTCTAGTTTTTTATCGATTACAGGTATTGATCGACTTACGACCTATGCAACTTACGACCATTCGACTTTACGACCACAATCGCTAGCCACGACTGCTCTGCTGTAGATTTTTGGAAACACTACAACATTTTGATGTGTATCAAGTATATCGCTACTGCCTGGGAGGCTGTGACGACAAAGTGCATGAATGGCATCTGGAAAAATTGTGTTAAGTGCTATGTTAATGATTTTGACGGATTTGACAGTGAACATGAACTTGAAATGATTCGGGAAAAAATTGTAGAACTCGCTAAAGACCTTTCTTTGGAGTGTGAAATGGAAGATGTCGAAGTGTTGCTAGACAAAGAATCCTGAGAACTTACAAATGAAGAGCTAAACGAACTGGAAGAAGAAAGAGTGGCGGAAGAAGAAAGACGAGAAGCAGAGAAAGAAGAGGAGGAGCCAGAAAGAAAGTTCACCACTAAGGGATTATCAGACGGTTTATCTTTACTGAATAAACTTCTTATACATTTCGAAGCAATGGACCCAAACATCGAACGATTTGCAAGGATTGAACGGATGGCGCACGATGTGTTTCGTCCGTATCGTGAAATTTATGAAGAAAAAAAGAAACATACAATTCAGACAAAGCTCACCATGTTTATGAAAAAACCAACTCTGGTAACCCCAACTGCTGCCTCAGATGACGACATCAATGATCCGCAGCCAACCACCAGCGGCCAATAAAATGCTTCGTACATGTTTATATATTTTGATATGTTTTGCAATTGGGAAAATGTTTCCTGTGGTATTTTTACACCTGTATTTTGTATTTTTGTATGCACCTGTATTTTGCAATTTTGTATGTTTTGCAAATATTAAACCAGTTGTACTGGTAATGCAGTGTTTTACTTAAACCTGACAAATGTAAAACTAAGAAACAAAATGATGTAGAGATGATACAAATGGCATAAAATGAACAAAGAAAATTATGATATATAACAATAATGAAAGAAAATTATGATAAAATATGACAAAGATTTTTATAACATCATTTCACAGTACTGTACATATAGCCTACTCAACTTACGACCAAATCGTGTTACGACCGGTCTGTAGGAACCAATCGTGGTCGTAAGTCGAGCACTAGCTGTACTTGATTGGTTATTCCACACATTCAAATTACGTTATTTTATATTCACCAAGGGAGATAGTGGCACAGTTTATTGACAAATGTACTATACATCCTATTAATATTTGATAGGGCAAAATAAAGAGTCAAGGAGAAGGTTCTCATAAGCCTCACATTTGCTCTCGAAAGCTTCCACAGGAACAGAGAGGTCACCAAGGCTGGAGAATGGCTGCAGCCAGAGAGTGGCCTCTGTCATCGCTGATTCAGTTTCTGAGTCAGGCCTTATTGGGCAACATGGTTGAATTTCATGACTGTGTTTCCCAAACTGAACAATCTAGTTAGCATGCACCTCCTCCAGCCTGCCTGTGAGAGACCTCACAGAAGAGCCAGGGGCCTAACTCTCTTACAGGGTAGCAACAACATAGAGAACTGATGACCCCGTTTCGCTTGGCATCTGGCCTAGCATGCCAGGAGCCTTCATATCAGATTACTGGCTCATCTTTTTTAGAGGATTCAGACATGATTACTTTATCACAATGACAACATTTGACTTAATACCACAGATAAAAGAAGACCTGAAATGAACTTAGATTGGGAAGAGAGAGAGAAAAATGACATATTAGTTGAGTGTGGGCTCTAAATTCAAATCCTTGCTCTGCCATTTATTAGATATGGAAGCTTGAATAAGTTTCTCATCTATTTAAAAAAAGAGGGGCCTGGGTGCAGTGGCCGCAATGGTTCACACCTGTAATCCCAGTACAATGAGAGGCCAAGGCAGGAGGTTCTCTTGAGCCCAGGAGCTTAAGACCAGCCTGGGCAGTGTAGTCAAAACCTGTCTCTACCAAAAAAAAAAAAAAAAAAATTATAAATTAGCTGGACGTGGTACACATCTGTAGTCCCAGCTCTATGGGAGGCTGCGGTGGGAGGACTGCTTGAGCCCAGGAGTTCGAGGTTGTAGTGAGCTGTGATCGTGCCACTGCACTCCAGCTTGGGCGAGACCCTGATTCTAAAAAATGTCTTTAAATAAATAAATAAAAATTTATAAAGGAATAATAAAATTAAAAGTAGAAGAGTGCATACATTTAGAATCTTACATCAAAACTTATAAATTTGAAACTCAGAACACATTCTGGCACAGCATACGCTATTATTAGAAAGATCGTAATGAAATGGGATACTGCTCTTCATATGTGATGGAGACACTACGAAATTAACTTCTCTTAGAGCATGTGTTTTCAGTTATTTGTTCATGCTCAGCACAGATCTATCCACATCATCTACCTTTTTATAGAGAGACCAATGGAGCCACATTTATAAAAAGGTTGGCCTCATGACTAAGAGTAAAGCAAATTGGGCCTGGGAATTTGAACTCCAAACTGTGACCTTAGGGCCACTTACATCACAGAGAAAGGGAATCAAGTAAAACATTTCACACATTCATATCCATTTCCTTACCCCTTGCCGTCCACACTTACTCTGACCTCATCACCCTCCTGCTTCAGGGAAGCCCTATCCCCCTCCTTTCTAAAACCCTCCACCTGCCCCATAGCCACTCCCTCTTGTTTCCAGAATCTAATTCTAACAAACAAGCCTTCCATCTCTTATATCTTCTGTCTCCTTCTCCCAGGGTTCTCCTACCTATGGGGGCCATATAATATATTGTCCAAACCAGGAAATATTCAAGGAAAAAGAGCACTGTTAATAAGTCCTAGTAAAAACAGGTGAGTTGGGGTTACCCCAGGCAAACCAGCCTTCTCTTTAGAATGGAAACAGGCTTAAGCCTCTCCCATCTTGAAAAATGAGGCCCTCTCATTTCTGAGTGCTCTTGCTGTAACTTCTAACCTCTCTTGTTCTTTCCCTTAACATCACACTTCTTCCAAGCATGTGGGAGCACGTCCTCTACACTCCATGTAACCCTCAGGCGGAACTGCCGCAAAGGGCCACACAGACTGCACACCACATAACCCCAGGAGTGGCTCATACTGTGATTGATGTGACGGGCACCCCCTGGAGTTACATGGTGCACATATATCAAGACCACATATGGTGGCTCTATCCATTTCGATGTGACACTCCTCCCCTTTCTCTCCTTCCCTCACACCTCACTCAGGCCCTCAAGCTAGGATTTCTAACTGCCAAATACCACAGACACATTTCAGGCCTTGTCATTGTTGACCAACGCTCTGATTGCTTGACAAGAGAGGCCACTCCCTCGCCCTTGAATGAGCTCTGGACTCAAACCACATAGGACAGGATTCCAGCTCTACCACTCACTACCATTGCGGGCATTGCTGACTTCATCTGGGTAAAATGTAAGCATTTCAACTGTACCAATGGTTAAGAATGGTAGCTACTCCGTAGGGTTATTACGAGAGCCAGCGGAAATAGTTTGTAAAGCACTTAGCACAGCGCCTGCTAGATAGAAGCATTCTGGAAATGTTCGCTGTCATTATCTTTTAAAAAATGGCACGTAGTTTTCTACGGTAACACCCTTTCCAGGTTTTCTGACTCTCTCTTTGCTCTCTTTCCATCTCCTTCACTAATTTCTGTATTACATCTGACCCTTAAATGATGACATTCTCTAGAGTGTCAGTTTTGGTCTCTTTCCCCGCCCCTCTTCCCTTCCGTTCCATCTATCTCCCTCCTTCCCTTCCCTCTGCTCTCTGAGCAGCCTCCACAGTGGTGGCTTCCAATGCCTCACTTGCTGATGATGTTCAGTTTCGCATCCCAGGCATCAACTGCTCCAGACTCATCAATCCCAACTTCCCATGAGACCGCTCTACTAGGGTGTCCTGCTGCAGCTCCCAGGTTAACACATTACACATGAAAGTACCACGCGCCTGCTTACCAAGCCCCCTCCCCTCCTGTGTGGCAGCAGCTTCTTCTTCTTGTCCACTCTGGGCTTTTTCCCATCACACATCCCCAACATCCAAGTCCTGCTCATTCTACCTTCTTTTTTTTTTTTTTTTT
>NW_016107418.1:1395865-1408645 GCF_001604975.1 Cebus imitator | reverse complement strand
AAAAAAAAAAAAAAAAAAAATTACAAGTTATTGTGCATCAGCTATAACCAACAACGTTTTTAAAAAGATTTCCCATCATGAAATCTGTATACCTGTCAATGCCTGCTATGTACCTATGTCAGAAGGCGCTTTCTAAAATATAAACTTTTCATAATATCCTCAATAATAACCCTCCAAACTTAAAGCACTTGCACATTTTTATGTGCCCATCACAGGGCCAAATAACTGTACACACTGATCTTCACAACAAACGTGTGAGGTGGGGTTTTATCATTATCCCCATTCTACAGATGAAGAAACAGGTTTAGATAGCAGGGCACACAGCTTATAAACAGTGGAACTGGGACTTGGACCCAGGTTTGATTGACTCAAAAGCCGTGATTGGTCTTACTGCTGTTTTAATGACCCTTTACTTAGAAATCTTTTAATCGCGTTCCAAATACCTTAGTTTATCTCCCTCAGTATCTGGTCTCTTCTTTCTATGTCTCTCTCTTTTTCTCTCCCTCCACTTAATTTTTTACCTCTCTTCAGGCCTTACAAATCTAAGAATGTGATGCCTTCTTTCAAGGGAACCATGTCTTTGTATGAGCTATTTCTGTTTCCAACCCGGGTCAGTTCATCCCGCCTTAGGCAACCTGGTACTTCTGCTCGCGGGAGGTCACCATTTTTTTTTTCTTTTTCTGAGAGAGAGTCTTGCTCTGTTACCCAGGCTGGAGTGCAGTGCACGATCTGAGCTCACTGCAACATCCGCCTCCCGGGTTCAAGCGATTCTAGCTGGGACTACAGGCATGCGCTGCCACACCAGCAAATTTTTGTATTTTTAGGAAAGATGGGGTTTCACCATGTTGGCCAGGCTGCCTCGAGCTCCTGACCTCAAGTGATCCACCCGCCTTGGCCTCCCAAAGTGCTGGGATTACAGGCGTGAACCACTGCGCCTGGCAAGGTCAGTATCTTGATGCCAAACTTAGCGCAGACACCCAATCAGCATAGCCACGACAGCCCAGAATTTCTGAGCACAAGCAATCCTCCAGCCTCAGCCTCCAGAGTAGCTGGACTACAGGCGTGTGCCACTGCTCCCTGGGCATTAGCTGTTTCCTCTGCCTGGCGTATCTTTTCCCTGGTCCATCATGTGGCTAACTCCTACTCACATTCTGAAACTTAGAGGCCTCCAGAAAGGAGTTTACAACCTCTCCTACACCTCAACCAATCTCAGTTTCAGCCTCTAAAGAACCAAGAGTATTATTGGAGATATCACTGGAGTCCAGTGTGGCCTGTGGCAGCCCTTGACTGATAGCACTTTGGCAAGTGTGTCCTGCTTTCACAACCATTCACAGACCTGTGTCAGGCACCAGGCGAGGGCACGGAGCAGGACAGGTGAGGACCTGCTCTTAGGTAGCCTCTGTTTTCATAAGGAGATGGCAAATAAACCCAATAAGCAAACATATGAGTATACAGGATAATTTCAGGTAGCCATGGGTCTATATATAAAGTAAAATGGGGTAATTAGGTGAAGAGAGACAAGGAGGATGGTCAACTCAAGGAGGGTGGATGGTCAGAGAAGGCCTTGGAAAAGACGGCACTTTAGCAGAGACCTGAATGAAAAGAAGCAGCTAGCCAAGTGAAGCGCTAGGGGCAGAAGTTTCCAGAAGTTTCCAGATATTCTTCACTTAAAGGAAGTGTCATGCATAAACATCTTCGATCCTAACCTTACCTGGCACATCATCAGGATTCAACTCGAAAAAGTTGCCCAATAAATGCTGTGAATTGGATTGTTCGGCCAAAGAAACTAGGAAAGCTCTGTAGCTGTGCTTTTTACCTCTTAGGACTCTCCTAACATCCCCCTGTTGGGGAAATATCACTGCTTTACAAGATTCATTGGCTTCTCTTGGGTAAGCAAAGAAAGCAGAGTCAGGCGGGAATTGCTATGTTCTGAATTACAAACACAGCCTCCCTCTGGCCCCTGGCTATGCCCAGTTCTGACATTTCCAAAGTTATCTAGCAATTTGGAGAGAAATTTATCATCTTGTCTTTGTGGGTAGATTTTTCACAAAATGTTCCTCTGTATATCTCCTGTTGTTATTTTCTCTACTGTCACAATTCCATCCCTGATCTTATACCCAAGTGACATTACAGTGGGACTAGAAGTACTTCAGTGAGACTAGGATTTCATGGAAAAGACTGTGACACAGCAGTTTTAATAATATTTTTTGAGAAGTCACATTTATTGAATTACTGATATGCTACAACACGGAATTTCTGAATTCCAAATAAATAAATTCCACTTTTTAAACATTTTTTTCTGTTACTTTTTAGCACCAACAGACTTGACAGCAGCCTGCTGCTGACCTGACAGTGGGTTGATGACCTTCCCCCACTGGCCCTTCAATATGCTTAATCACAAGTCCTTTGCTGCTTCTCATCCTCCCAGGGGATGGCCTACTGCCCTCCTTTCTGCACAACCTGGGCAAGCCGACTGGGACGGCAAAGTGGTGTCAATGAAGCAGTCTGCACAGCTAGAGAGGCAATTTTCAGTGTGAGAGTCTAGGCAGCTCCTTGGCCTCTCCACACATTTGTCCTAGAATAGCTCTAGGAAGCGATGCACCTGTGCTGCCACCCTGCTTCAACCACCTCACCCAGCTCTGTCGTTGTCCATTGAGGCTCAGGACCTCTCATTTTCCTTAAAGCCCCAGGAACACATTTCACAATTGTATTTAGTTGAATGTGTGTCCTGACATATTTAAACAGAACTGAAACAATAAACCACCTGATTCAGTTTGAAAATTAAAACATGCATAGGTCCTAAGCCAGCTTCAGTTGAGAAAAAACTTACTTCCTACTAATAAAAAATCCAATACGAGAGATTTCCCTAAAAGACTTCATTTTGTAACTACTTGAAAACATTGCAGCAATTTGAACAAAGATGTACTGGGTGATGCTCCTGTTGTAGACAATGCTGGTCTGAAGATTTGAATTGTTAACTCCAGCAATTTCCATGATCAGTTGGAATCTCCATTATTGATCATGAAAGTTGTTGTTTCCCTCAATCCTAGGGAGCTCAGAGCACCTGAATCCAAAAGCATCTGGGTGCTCCACAGAATACAAGTTGAACATTAGCAGAAGGGAAGTGGGAGAGAGGGAAGCAGTATACTCATAGATAAAGTTTGCGAAAGGGTGAGCTAACTGAAAAGCGACAGCAACAAGCACAGAGGCCACGCCCTGGACAAGAGGCAGGGGAGGGTGTCCACGAGCTCTGGCTGTTCTGCTTCTCCTTGGAGGAGCCCAGGGCAGGTGTGGTTGAACTTCCCCACCCTCATAGCTCTCAACTCTTACATTTGTTTATTATGCCCGAGCTATTTAGTTACCTTGTTCAAGGGGAATTGTACCAATTACAAGGGCATGGAAATGAATGGATTGGTGGAGCTCTTTTCCTTGCAATTTTGCATACTGCATGGGGTTTTCATCAGGAAGCAGAAGGGCAAAGAACATGAAATAGTCCCCACAAGCCTTCATGGGCTCTGCCACACGTCTGCTGTATTGAGGATGTAGAAGGTGAGGACAGGACAAAACAAAACAAAACAAAAACCAAGAGGGGGAGAGAAAGAAAAAGGAGCAGGCGCAGAAGGGAAATTGGATGGCCCTGATGGTCCCCAGGTGACCTCCCTGTGTCAGGCAGCATCTGGGTCTATAAATACTTTGGTTCACCTAATCACAACAACAACCCGTTGCAATGCCCATTTTTACATGTGAAAAAAAGAGGTTCAGAAGCTAAATAACTTTCTTGTGGTCACTGGGATTCATACTCATGCCTGTTTCACTCTAAGGATTAAAGAGAAGGGCAGGGGATGATTAGAAAAGGAACCATGTGGCAATTTGCACTAACACACTAATACAGGGTTAAGATCTCAGAAGAACGTGAGCTTCACTCTCCTTAGCTCATGCATGTTCACTTTTGTTCCATAAACAGAACAAAAAAAGGTCAGCAGCTTCAGGGACCCAGAAGTAAATGATTGGTTTAATAAAATGCTGGCCTTTGGGTTTACTTTCTTTTAAAGACACAATTTATCCATCAAATCCACTATTGGTTTGTCTTATTCCTGGAAGGGTGTTCCTACCTTCTGCACAAATGTGATTGCAGGCAGATCTGCATTGGGAAGCAATAAAAAAAAAAAATGTGAAATCAAATGTTACCATTTATTTAAAAACTAACCACACCCTTAACATTTATTAGTATGTAACAATGGCAAGCTTAAACATACCTCCCGACACTGTAAAATGCTTAGAGGCCGAAACAGATCTACTGACTTTTTATCCTTCTTTTTCTTGCCAGCTCTGTCCTGTTTGGACACAAGCAAGTGTCCCAAAGCTCTTTTGCTTTTTAAAAGTGTTTAGGGCTGGGCACGGTGGCTCATGTCGGCAATCCCACCACTTTGGGAGGCTGAGGCAGGTGGATGGCTTGAGTCCAGGGGTCTGGGACCAGCCTGGGATGCATGGTGAAACCCTGTCTCTACAAAAAATACAAACCTTAGCCAGACGTGGTGGTGTGCACCTGTAGACCCAGCTACTTGGGATGCTGAGGCAAGAGGATCACTTAAGCCTGGGAGGCAGAAGTTGTAGTGAGCCAAGATTGCACCACCGCACTCCAGTCTGGGTGTTAGAGTGAGACCCTGTCTCAAAATAACAACAACTACAGCACAACAAAAACAGTGTTCTAAAGATTAAAGACGTGCTGGTCAGATTTTAAATTCAAATTTTCTTTCAGGCTACTTATCGAGGAAAATGAAGGATGATTTCGTTGGAATCCTGAGTCGGTTTCACTCACCACCTGGTGATTTTTCTTTACATCGCATGGTAATTAAATTAACATAGTTTACTCTAAATCAGGCTATTCCTTTGGAATATGCCAAATACTGGTCATGAATATACTCTGGGGAGTGCTTTGTTGTTATTGTTGAGGCTGTTCATCTTTTCATGAATGTAAACTCCAATGATATTTGAGTATGTGGATGCTCTTCACACAGGCACGTGCTAGTTTGTCCCATCCAGGTCTTGTGGTAGTAGAATATGTGAAAGCTCAAGTTTCCAAACAAATCGTATTAGTGATGATTCTTATGAGGTTGAAGATGAAATTAAAATTCTTAATTATAAACCACCAGCATCTCCATTGTCAGGGGCGTGCTGGGATTCTCTGAACAGCTGCGTGATGATCCTCTATGCTTCGGTGGCATTGGCATGCCTTTGAGTTTGTTCCCTATTCACCTTTTATTTATAGCACTATGAGCGTGTTTATTCTCATTCTTATAAAAACTTTTCTTTCTTCTCTGACTGCAAGAAATGACAGTGCTTTCATATCAAGGACAGAGACTTCTGATTTTTGGAACAGGTCCTCCTTTACGGGACAATTCACCACGGACTCTTCAGTTAAAGCGGATGGGCTCTTTTGTTTTTAGCTCTTTTTTTGTTTTAGTTTTTTTTTTTTTTAATTGTTTGTTAGTTGGTTTTAGCCTTTGTTTTTAGCTCAGCTAACCCAACTAGCTGTGGATCTTGAATTTGCTTTATCTGCACAGACAACTGAGGGTGAAGCATGTTCCTGGGTGCAGGGTGGCATTTTTAGATTTTGATTAGGTGACGCATTCTAGTGCCCCATAGAATCACAGGACCGTAGAGTGGCAAAGCCCTTGAGAGTTAATCCACTCAGTTTCCAGCTTGGGTTTCTTGATGCCAGGGATCTGAAAAGATGGTGATGGGAAAGAGAGTGGGCCAGTCTGGGAAACATAGTGAGACCCCATCTCCACAGAAAATTTAAAAATTAGCTGGGTATTGTGGAGCACACCTGTGGTCCCAGCTACTCAGGAGGCTGAGGTGGGAGCATTGCTTGAGCCGGGGAGGTCGAGGCTGCAGTGAACTGTGACCATGCCACTGCACTCCAGCTTGGGCAACAGAGCAAAACCCTGACACAAACAAACAAACAAACAAACAAAACAAACAAAACAGGAAAGAAAAGAGTGTAGGGAGGAATCCAACACTTTTTAAAAGGTAAAAGAAATTGTTTATTTATGACTGATAAGGCTTCCCAGGAGACTTAAATATCGGATTTCTTAGATTTGGGCCGGAATACTACAGCATTGATTATCTCATGGGAAAATCTATTAGTAAAAACTGAATAAATGCAGTTCAAGAAATAGAAATCTTTTGGAAAAAATGGGGTACATTGCAGAAAGGTAATAACAGTCTCCTGTTAATTGCTTTAGTACAAACCCTTAGCACTGCCTTTGGAAAGCCACAGTGTTGGACATCTGGGCCACAGCAGGAAACAGGAGACACAAGTCCCCTGATCTTGTGAAGCTGCATTCTGATATGGAAAGACAATAAATAAATAAATAAATGAACAGGCAAGCAAACAAGGAAATGAATAGCTGAAACTGATACTGCCACTTGAGATTGTGCTAAGTGCTATGAAGAAAATGGCCCAGGAAGACAAGAATGAGGGGACAGGTTAACTTAGATTGGCTGATTAGAAAGGCTTCTCTGAGGAGGGATGCTTGTGCTGAGTCCTGAAGGGAAGAAGAAAAGCCACATAGGGAGTAGGAGGGGAATTGAGGTCCAGAACCTGGATTTTGGTAAAGCTTCCCAGGAGATGTCACCCCAGAGACCTGCAGGGGAGCCAGTCAGCTGTGTCCCTCCCTGGCAAGACCCCTGCCCCCAACTATGCCAGATCTCAATGTGGCTGCAAAACACTGTGGTCACTTTGTCTAGCAAAATGTTATGATTTGACAAAGTAATGATATATGATAACTGTATTTGAAAACCTATAGTTAAAAAAATATGACAAAAATCAAACTAAAACCAAAAAGAATTTTTCCAGCAAAGGGACCCTCAAGTGCTAAGACCCCAAGATGGGAACAGGCTTGATAGGTTCAAGAAACAGGAAAAGATGGGAGTAGTTTGAGCTTGCTATGTCAGGGAGAAAATGGCATGGTATGACCTTAGAGAGGTCAAAGTTATTGTAGTTCATGCAGGTCCCTGGAGATCCGGCAAAGAGTTTGTGGTGCTGCAATGCATGGGGAAAATGTGCAGGGTTGAAGCAGGGCAGGAGCTGCATCTGATTTACATTTTATATCAATGACTCTCGCTGCTATATGGAGAAAGGATTATAGAAGGACGTGAGGAGAGGCAGGGAGATCGTCTGGAGACTTCTACCATCATTTAGGTAAGAAATGGTGATAACGTTTGAACTTACAGAAGCAGAGAGTAGAACAGTGGTTGCCAAAGGCTGGGGAGCTGGAGGTGCTGGTCAAAGTGTATAAACTTTCAATTACAAGATGAACAAGTTCTGAAGATTTAAGGTGCAACATGGACGGTGACTGATGTGTTCATTCATTCTATTATGGTCATCATTACACAATGAAAATGCATATGAAATCATCACGTTGTACACCTTAAATGTATTTGATCTTTATTTGTATTAGATTGGTGCAAATGCAATAGCAGTTTTTGCATTGTCAAAATTTGGCATTTGATACTGAAATACATTCTTAAATAAATGTGGTTATGTTATATATCATTTTAATGTGCATTTCTTGCTTTTTTTTTTGCTAATGACTTATTTGCTGTTTATGTAGACTATGAAAATAATGTTAGAGAAAATGCAAATTCAAGAGATTTTCCTTTTCGAGTTCAAAATGGGTCTTAAAGCAGCGGAGACAGCTCTCAACACTGACAACGCATTTGGCCCAGGAACTGCTCACAGACTTACCGTGCAGTGGTGGTTCAAGAAGTTTTGCAAAGGAGATGAGAGCCTTGAAGATGAGGAGTGTAGTGGCCAGGGCAGAAGTTGACAATGACCAACTGAGAGCTGTCGTCGAAGCTGAGCCTTTTACGTGTTGACCACTCTGCAGTCGTTCAGCATTTGAAGCAAATTGGAAAGGTGAAAAAGCCTGATAAGTGGGTTCCTCGTGAGCTAAGTGAAAATTTTAAAAGTCATCGTTTTTGAAATGTTGTCTTCTCTTATTCTACGCAACAACGAACCATTTCTTGATTGGATTGTGACGTGCGGGAAAATGTAGATTTTATATGACAACAGGCCATGACCAGCCCGGTGGCTGGGCTGAGTAGAAGCCCCAGAGCATTTCAAGCTAAACTTGCACCAGAAAAAAGGTCATGGTCACTGTGCGGTGGTCTGCTGCTGGTCTGATCTGCTGCAGCTTTCTGAATCCTGGTGGAACTATTACATCTGAGAAATACGCTCAGCAAATGCATGCTGAAAACTGCAACACCTGTGGCGCTGGTCAGCAGAAAGTGCCCCGTTATTCTGCAAGACAACACACATTGCACAACCAGCACTTCAAAAGTTGAACAAATTGGCCTATGAAGATTTGCCTCATCTGCATATTCACCTGACCTCTCGCCAACTGACTATCACTTCTTCAGGAATCTCAACAACTTTTCGCAATGAAAACGCTTCCACAACCAGCAAGATGCAGAACATGCTTTCCAAGAGTTTGCTAAATCCCAAAGCATAGATTTTTATGCTACAGGAAATAAACTTATTTCTTATTGGCAAAACTGTGTCGATTGTAATGGTTCCTATTTCGATTGATAAAGATGTGTTTAAGCCTAGTTATAATGATTTAATATTCATGGTCCAAAACCGCAATTACTTTTGCACCAATTTAATAAATTTTAAATAAAAAGAAATGATGATGACCTGGACTATTGGGGCGAGAGGGAGCAGAGGAGGACAAGAGGTTGGATGCTGGGTTCTTTCAAGATAGAGTTGGCAGGACTAGCAGCCACTGCAGGGGTCGCATAAGAGAAAGGATTACAGAAAACACAGTGATGATATTATAGAGACAAACTTATATGTCAAAATATAAATGTTCCCGAGGAGCTATTGCGGTGGTGATAAGGAATGCCAATTTAATTAGTGTCGCACTTGTGGCAGGTATATCCAGAAGTGTGCTACAGCAGCAAAGAGCCCTGTGCTTTTGCTTTTATCTCCTGGAGAGCTTGAAATTCTTCCTGCTTCCCTTCGCCAAAGAAGTCTCTCATCCTCCCTGTACTTCCTCCCTGGTAAGTCATCACCATGATAGCACACACATGCAGGCCAGTCTTTGTGACGGTGGTAACGACAACAACTCTCCCCGGATGGTAACTGACAAGGGCACAATCTGTCCAGACAGGTGGTTACAGGAAGTAAAAGAGAGTCTAGTTTGGTTCCAGTGACTCAGATCCCAAGGCGTGGAGGACTCTGTCCAGCCTCACGACTCAGGTCTGTTTTTACCCACTGATTTCTGCTGGACAACTGCAGAGTCTAGCTTCTTGAGTCCTACTCTTCTTCTTCCCATTTGAAGCCAAGCTATTCTTCCTGAATACCAGAGCAGTGTTTCTGCTGGGCTCTCGATTCTAGTCCCAGCTCTGGCAGAGCTCCCAGTTAAACGTCTCTGACCCAAAAAATAGGTCTCTCCTGATGCTCGGCTTTCACGGAAATAAAAATTAAGTCTCCCTTTTGGAACTGTCCTCTGTTCTCTGCTTGTATTCCCTTTTAAGCTGTTGTTCACTAGATTCTAAGCCATCTGGTTTTTCCTGAAGGAATACAAAGAGTATCTTTTGTTTACTCATTAAAATGTAACCCTTAATAATCAGTGACAGTCATTTAACAGACATACATAATGTACCATGTACTGTGTCTAGATGAAAACCTGCCTAAGTAAGCTATTTGATCCATACTTTCTGTGCAACTGGATTGCGACCACCGTAATTCTTGGGGATCTCTACTTATTTTGACAACACCTAGAGGGCTTCTTTAACTCCAACCTTTGCAAAAATAACAAAAGGATTAATTAAAAATTACCAGGCCTAGAGAAGGCATAGAAATGAACTTTTTAAAAGACTGGGTGAGAAATCACAAATATAAAAGTAATGCATCCTCTCTAGAAAAATGCCAAAGGACATAAAGCCAGAAAAACAAATCCCACCTCTAACCCTAACCCTATCCCCTGCCACCAACCCCAACTCCTGTCACTATTGTTTTCTACATTTGTTTGAGATACTAGAATTCATACTATATTTAAAATTTGGAATCTTGACTTTTTTTTTCACTAGCATAAACAGTTCACCAACATCACAATTCTTTGTAAATATCACACTGAATGGCTGTGTATTTTTCCACTATAAGGTCATGTCACAACATGTAGATTTTTTTTAAAACCACTCCACCCATTTAACATTTTTACCCAAGTTGGAATAGGTACTTGAAGATGACCTTCAAATCCCCTTTCTTACCAAACTCAGCTTCTTGGGAAACTGACAAAAGCAATTGTCCAAAGTCCAGGTATATTCAGGAAGAAAAAGAAAAAGCCCATAAATTACGTAAATAAATCTTAAATGTAGCTGAATGTATTTACTAAGAAAGTAAATACTTTTAAGAATTCCAGCTCAATCTAATATCATTTAGACCCCAGGCCTTTGGGCTGTTGGCAATTGACACAAACGTATATTTTGAATATATATATATAATAGAACAAATATATTTATATAATTGGTGATTTATACTTCTACCTGTAAAAATCCTTCAAACCATGTATCATTTTTTTCAACTGAAGTGTATTAAACTTGATTTAGGGTTGTTTGTTGAAGGAATTTCACAATATTTTTGAGGTAGTGGGAGGCACCCTGGAATATGACAAACTAGGGTCCTGAAACTCTTGTTAAAGTGATGTTTCTATTATGTTTTACATGTCAGGGACAACTTTCCTCTTCTGTTTTGATGGAGCAACAGATGAGGAACCAATAGGGGAAAATGTCATTGTTTGCCTGTCTGATTTGAAAGTCTCTATTTTCATGGCATGAAATCCATTTAAATGTCATTATAAAGCTGTTTTTAGTTATTACATTCTAGTGATGGAGGAGTTTGTAATGTATTCATAGAAATAATTAAATGTTCATAATAGTGCTCTGATTCATGATTTCTGAAAACAGCATTCTTTTAAACTATAAAAGCTCAGAACCCTCCTATTATCTTTGATTGATCCCCTGAAATGCCCTCTCGCTCAATTTCAAGCAGTAAATCACACTGAGGATTTAGAGAACCCAAAGGAAAGTTCAAAGAGGTTGATTGAGCTGAGCAGTTAGAATCGGAGGCCTCCTTTTGAAAATGCATCACCTTGAAGAACATTCAGCTAAAAATCTTGAAAAAAAAAATTGAGATAGCCAGAGGGCCAGAGCATTTAGGTGGGACAGATTTTCCCCCCTAATTTTTCCACAGCTTGGCATAGAGTCCCAGGAAGGAACTCTTAAAGCACATAGGGTCAAGGCTGTCAAATTAGGGCAGTTCCCATCCCCAGGGAGTTGACTTTAAATTTATCCCGTCTTGGTTTCAGGAAGGAAAATTCTTTTCCTGCAAAACCTGCCCCCACTCCCACCATCAGATTTCCTCGATTTGTAGAAACTGTATCAGCGTTTTGTGAAGGAGAAAGAGCTCTGAAACAAAGGGCTACATTTGCTTTGAAGATCTGGCAGGGACAAAGCAGGATTCTTTTTCTCCCTGGAGGATCAGATGGCAGCAATACAAGATAGAAGCATGTGAGTGAGGGGCACACAAGATAAATTTAAAGGACACAGTTTAGCCTTTCTTAAGAGGAAGGAGGTCTTATTTTTCGTTTTATATTCTCCAGGTTAGCAAAACATGCTTCTCCTACTGATTTTGTCCTTTTCCGTCCTGGTGGTTTTGATTTACAACATCAACTTGGATACTTGCTTGCTCTGCCTATGTATCTCTGTGCTCGATTCATCCACCCTTGTTGCTACCACTCTGTGAACAGAGGCAGTGGCAGGTTTGCTCTTCTTGTTTCAGCAATGTGGAATATTGGATTTTTGTTTGTTAGTTTTCTTAGGGAGTAATCTCCCAAACATCCTGGTAAATTTAAAGAGAAAATCAGATGTGAAGGAGTATTGAAACTGTGGCCATGCCCCAATCTCGACCATATTGCTTTGAGGCACATTCTTCTCCTTCCATCTCCATACCTTACATTCCCCTCCACCGACACCAAATTACTCTTTACACATTAATCATCAATGCTGCCAAAATAAGAGTCCAATTAGAGCAATCTTTCTTCATCCTTTTTTCTTAAAATTAACACTAAGCCAAAAGACCAACCCTCAGATTAGCAAATAAAGATCTATCTGCTTCGAGCAAACCTAATGGATTAAATTCCAGATTTGCAAAACCCATGCATTAGGAAGTAATTATTGGCTTTGTAAGAGAATCCTTTACTTTGCAATGGAGCAACTAGAGGATTTGTTTAAAAGCTCTATTGCATTTAAAATAACTTGGCTTACCTACATTTAATTTATACCAAGAGCCCTTCTACTGTAAAGCCAGCAATGCCCTGCAAATGGCAGAAGATGCTAAACACTTACTAAAGAAAGCCTGAAAGATACTGTTGCAACTTTTACGGAGATCAATGGGCTGAGCAGCAGCTTCTTTAAGAATGATTGAGGCCGGGCACAGTGGCTCAAGCCTGTAATCCCAGCACTTTGGGAGGCCGAGGCGGGTGGATAACGAGGTCAAGAGATCGAGATCATCCTGGTCAACATGGTGAAACCCCGTCTCTACTAAAAATACAAAAAATTAGCTGGGCATGGTGGTGCGTGCCTGTAATCCCGGCTACTCAGGAGGCTGAGGCAGGAGAATTGCCTGAACCCAGGAGGCGGAGGTTGCGGTGAGCCGAGATCGCGCCATTGCACTCCAGCCTGGGTAACATGAGTGAAACTCCGCCTCAA
>NW_016107418.1:1394275-1395850 GCF_001604975.1 Cebus imitator | reverse complement strand
ACTCCAGCCTGGGTAACAAGAGTGAAACTCAAAAACAAAAAAAAAAAAAAAAAAAAAAAAAAAAAAAAAAAAAAAAAAAAAAAAAAAAAAAAAAAAGAATGATTGAAAAGCAGACATCTACTACATGTGCACTCAAACATCTCCACTTTGGAGACGCAGAATGGTTTATCAGTCAATGAAGATCTGTTTGACATGGGACGGTATTTATAAATTTCAAACATGAGATTTTGGCCGAAATAATGTGGTTGTTAAAGTATATAAATAAGAATGTATTCTAATGCAGAATCTTGAGATAGGTAAGAGTTATAGGGAGGGTCCAGTAGAATCTAAAAATTGAATGTTTTCAGATAGTCCCCAATGTGCGTTTAAACACATTTAAATGAGAAAACGCAGGATGAGTGAGTTAACGAAAAATTGAGGATACTCAGTAAACCTGTATCACTGCAGATTACAACTTAATTACACAGTTTTGTTAAAAATAGTGAATCAGCATTTTTGATTACGGCATGCCCAGTGTACTGGGCATTTTCTCCCTATTTGATTGAACTCAAGTCATAAATTAATGGGTCTGCACAATTTAAACCGAGGTTTAAAGATAACCCTTATTTAAATATAGAATTAGAAGTAAAATCATACTTCTTTTAGACTGGATTTTTCTTCCTACTGGCAAGAATTTTACATTTGCAAAGGGACAAATTATTTTGAACTCATGCATCATTAAATATTGACTTTAGTGCTCTAAATTATTGCTCATTTTACAAAAAGATTAGAATTAGACATTATAGATGCATAATATGGCTTGGAAGTAAGATTAAAACCTCATTTCATGTTCACTTATTTCCCTCTAATAGCTTTTCAGTGGACGTAACTCTCTTTCCTTCCCGTCTGTGCGTCCTGGATTTGGCTGGAGAAGAAGACATTTGCAGGCCATCCCTATGCTGTAACCTGAGCAGCTTTCCCACTTGTAGGGAAGTAAGAAGGAGCACACATCAGAGTCCTTTTCCTTTTAACCAGTGCTGAATGCCTCAAAACTAAGAATTCACAAAAGAACTACAGCAGGATTAAGCTTTGACCTAAATAACTGCCGATAGCAGTTCTGCACACTCTCTGAAGTTGGCATGGCTCACATATCCCCCACTGAACCTGTCCTGTCCTTATACCTCTCTACCCACTTAATTTCTTATTCACCTGAGCTCTATTTTTAGACATGTAGGTCATTATTTCAAGGACGGATTTACAGCATGACATCACTGTTAATTATCTTCCATTGGCATTGTTCTGTGATTGTTTCATCCATTCTGCTTTGTCTCCCACAAGACTACCAGTTAATTGTGGCAGTCACGGCATGAGATGCCTTGTCCTCCCTCACAGCACCTAGGAGAGGGCTGATAGCCAACCAGTGTTCTGTTTCTCAACTGTGTGTGTGTCCAGGGAAGCTGAGCTCAAGGTTCATTCTAATTTGATGAGCTTACTGGGTAAGGGCTTAGAACAACAACCATAATTAAAGTAAAAATAAGAAGAGAGGAAAGTAGCTTAAGACATATATAGAGAGATGTTGTGATACCCTGCTTTTTT
>NW_016107418.1:1373909-1392414 GCF_001604975.1 Cebus imitator | reverse complement strand
TTTGTATTTTTAGTAGACACAGATTTTCACCATGGTCTTGATCTCTTGACCTCGTGATCTGCCCGCCTCGGCCTCCCAAAGTGCTGGGATTACAGGCATGAGCCACCGCACCCGGCCTAACTTTTTTTTTCGAGATGGAGTCTTGCTCTTGTTGCCCGGGCTGGAGTGCAATGGCGCAATCTCGACTCACCACAACCTGCGCCCCCTGGGTTCAAGAGATTCTCCTGCCTCAGTCTCCGGAGTAGCTGGGATAACACGCGTGCACCACCATGCCTGGCTAATTTTGTATTTTTAGTAGAGATGAGGTTTCTCCATGTTGGTCAGATTGGTTTCAAACTCTCCACCTCAGGTGATCCACCCACCTTGGCCTCCCAAAGTGCAGGGACTACAGGTGTCAGCCACCGCGCCCAGCTAACTTATTTTAATTGTTTTGTAAACACATTTCCTGCCAGGAGTCTATTGTTGTGAATACAAGTGGCGTGAGAGAGAGGGAGAAGGAAGAGGATTATAAGATAAGGGGTGCTGAAAGGAAAGACAAAGCGTTTAGCATGAGGTTACTCGCTTCCCTGATTTCCAAGGCCAGTCCTGCATTTCAAGGCACTGCTATCTTGAAGGAAGTTGGTTTACAATTACATGTCTTTCATAAGCTGTTGCTTTGGGGTCCAGGACATAGGCTCAAATTACTGTATTTCTACTGGCAGTGAGGCCAATGGGAAGCTAAGCAAAAGTGCATATTTATTCAGGCAGTATTTGATGACTCAGGCTGTCTCCTAAACTTCCTTATTGTGTATTTCCCACCTGTTAGCTGATTATAAATTATAAGATGTTAAAGAAAAGCCCACTAGAATATGCTGTGGAAGTAACAACAAACCGTTACCTTCTCACCAATAATTAGTAAATCTGATTTGATGATGAAGAAGTAAGAAACATGATATCATGTCAGTCAATGGTAGCCTGTAATTTCCATATGGAAGGGCATTGGGGGCTGGAGGGTCACTATTTTCTTGGAAGGACCAGGAGTCAGGGGATGTCCACAAGTGGTGTTTTCATATGGAGCACATCGTTTTTACTTAGCTTGTATGCTTATTTGGAGGGATTGAGGACTAGCTGATGCAGATATAGGAGGAACCCGATTTTAATATACATTGTTATGTTAGATATGGGGGTCTTTTTAAAACACCCGTTTCTATAGTTTGGTGCAAAAGTAGTAATTTCTATGGAAAGCAAAATTTTAAAATATATCACTTCTGAAAATTTGGAAAGTTTCAAACTGTCAATTTCCATTCTTCCTCCTATCACCGCTCTCCATGTATTTTATTTTGAACATTACAGGAATGGTTTTGCACTAGTAAGCAATATAAGGAGAAAGCTAAGTATCTGGAAATCCTAATTGAATCTGACATGCTATGTGTGTAAACTTGGAGCTGCCTGACAGTCTGCAGAACTGTATTTCTTATATCAAATGTCAATAAGACTGCCTATTTAAAAATATCTACCATGATTGCTCCGTTAGAATGCTGCTGGAATAAGAACACCCATTATTTCCCTTAGTATACATTTTATTATCACATTACCTAGCCAGTCACTGCCAGATCCCGAAAGAACAGGATACAAGATGTATAAATCTGGAGAGAAGACAAGTGATTAGAAAATTGCAAAGCAGTGAGGTACAAGGGAGGGTATCAGTGTTGAGGGGACAGAGGGCATCAGAGGGTCAGGGGGCTTGGGAGAAGGATCAAAGAAGAGGGCCTGGAAGATGAAAACCCAATTCATCCAGTCACTATTTTGACTACGGCCAGCTCTATGTTTTTAGCATATAGCTAGGATTAAATCTGGCTGAAGCAACATGTAACAATTCTTCCATAAGCAGGAAAGAATTATATTCCTCTCTTATGTTCTGTAAGTTCAGAGGCAGATAGTTTTGCACTCCATAGTGTCAGGAGAAGCCAAACTTTGTCAACTTTATTTTTCTGACTCATGCATAATTTTCATTTTCCAGGCTATTTCATGGCTCCAGATAGCTGCTGGAGCTCTGGGCATTGCCTTTACATTCTCACCAACAGAAGAGAAGAAGCAGGAACACAACTTCTCGCTTCCACTTCCACTTATGTTCTTACTGGCCAGAACTTCGACATGCGATCGTAAATTTAGCTGCAGGAGAAACTGGAAAATGTGGTCTTTATTTTGGATGGCCATGTGCACAGCTAAATTTATGGGTTCCATTACTATGGAAAGGGGGAGAAAGGATACTGGGAGCCATGAGCCTCTACCATGGAATTACAGCTCCCATCTAAGCCGGTCCCACTGTTGCGGACTGCCATGCTTCATCATTTCTACTGATTTTAGCCGGTGTTGGCCAGAAGTCTATGATTTGTATCACTGGGGAGCAAAACTGGGGAGCCTATGAGTGACTAGCAGAGGTGTCAGGGTGCCAAGGGGAGCCAGGACACACAGGGATGTGGCAGTCAGTGGTGGGGAAAGGGCCAGAATCTCTAGAAGACTGAGAAAAGAAGCAACACTGCAGAACCTCCTGGAGTTTGCCTAGGCAGGGATACCCTGGGAACCCAGAAACTTGGGACCGGGAGGGGGACTTTGCTACACATCAGGATCTACCTCAGACCTCAGGGTAAAAGCAAGTGAAATGCTGGTTCCAGACAGCTAACTTCAACAAGGCTCAATTTAAAGAGAAGTTCTTTACATGTGTTTAGGTATTATTTGGGCAGGATGTAGAGAAGCACTTTCCATCTCATGAGAAAACGTGTCTGTTCTCTGCTTGGAAAACTTGATGGTGGTTTAATGATCCCCAATTGAATTTTAGCAGCAGGTGAGGTTTGAACTGGTCCTCTTTGAACTCTGCCAGGTATTAACATCAAAACCTCCTCGGACTTTGTTACTATGTTCCACATGCTGGCTTTTCCACTACGCTCTCTTTCTTCTTTTTATGCATAAAAACTAAAGATGTGGAGTTATTTCAAAGTTATGATCTAAAAAATTAGTGTTCTCATGGTAACAATAATTTATTTCCCCATTTTCTATGTCCTATTCTAAGATTTTGCAATTAGCAGGATAATTGGAAATTTAAAATACCATGGTCAATATGACCAATTTAATGGATTTTTTTTAATATGTAAAAACTTAGATGTCCTAATTCTATAGCTTTTAGTTCTTTATAGCTTTGTTATTGCCTTTGCAAGGATTTTGTCTTAATATATATGAGAGTTTATAATAGTCATGCCTACCAACATCAATTTTACTCCTGTTTTACAGTAACAAGCAAGCATCCAAGAGATAAGATTAGCACTTTACAATATACATGATTGAAAGAATGTTGGTGGTGTGAATAATATCATTCGCTTTTAATGGCTTTTGTTTCCATTATCAGAGGACATGGATTATTACTTTTGCAGCTGTAGGTGGTATATTTCTGGTAGGACAGTGCCTTGGGCACAGCCTATGGTAGGCTGCAGAGTTTGCTAGGCATCTACCCCACTGTCCATTCTAGACTCTTACTTTTGTATCAGAAGCCTGATGGGGAAAGGATGAAATTTCTCAGCCTCTTTTGTAGCTAGGTACAGCCAAGGACTAAATGCTGCCCAGTGAGATTAAGAGGAAGCCTCCTAAATGAGGGAGGGAATGCTCTTCTTTCCTCTTCTTTCTTCCTGTTACCTGGAATGCAGATCTTAGGTCAGGAAGTAAGGCACTAAGGTTGGTGAAACAGCAAAGTGGAAGCAGCCTGGGTTCTGGAAGACCAGGAGCTGTCTGTGTTAGTCCTGAAGGCCAACTCTGGCTTTTCATCTGAGAGAGAAATTGTCTATCTTGTGGAGGCTATTATCTAGGCTTCCCTCAATTAGGCCTCCAGGATGAATTCTAGCTGATTGAGTAGGATTCAGGAACTTGGGATGGAGGATGCAAATCATAGCAAGGGGCCAGACATCTTCTATTCTAGAAGCTGCAGGTCCACGTGGGAATTACATAGTGTTAAATCAAACTAAATTTGGGCTTTAGAGGCCTCTGTGGGAGTCCTGTGTAAAGAACTGCAACCTAGCTTAGCTCATACACAAACTAAAAACCTAACTTAGGAGTATATTCTCATAACAAAGATCTAAGTCTCAGCCAATCACAGAAACCAAGCTTCAGTCAATTCCTTGTGGCCAGCTGTTCAAACTGGGTTCCAGTAAGGCCAATGCCAAGCTGAAACCAGTCCAGCTCTCTCTACACCTCACTTCTATTTTCTGTACATCATTTCCTCTTTCCTGTCTGTAAATGTTATCCAGCCACTAGGAAGTTCTAGAGTGTCACTAAACCTCTCCTGGTTGTAAGAGTTGCCTGATTCTTGAGTTGTCCCTTGCTCAATTAAACTGTGTTAAATTTAATGTGTCTAAAGTTTTCCCTTCAACCATGGTCATCTGCCAAGCTTCTAGACCAAGGGGTATTATTCAACTTTGCTGAGACCGGAAATCTTGAGTAGGTACACAAAAGTTGCTGTTGAGTGAATAAATAAGCAAATGAGTAAATAAAATGAAGACGTTTTGTTTGGGGTGGCAGGTGTGGAAGGAATGATTTTTGCTCATTAAGCCAAAAATGCATGAGAAAACTCACTTTGGCCACTTAAAAATTCATTTTGAATTCATGATGAATGAACATACTGCAGAGTGATTCAAATATATTAGATCCTAATTCTAACATATTAAAATATTCTTAAAACTATCTGTAATTTAACCCATCAGATATGGTAGTGAGCACTTATGGACCCAGCACTATATTGGGTATATAGTGGGTAACATTTAAAAGTAGTTTCTCCTTTATGATATCTGACATATGGCAAGAGGCTGCAGAGCCTTACTTCTGCTCCCACACCCAAGGGGTCGTGTTATGGGGGGCGTGGGGAGGAAGCGAAGCACCAGCACTGACAATGTGCGTCTCTATACAGTACTTTACGGATCTCTCTCTCTCAAGCTGCCCCAACCAGTATAGTCCAGGTACTCTCTCCCGCTATGGAGAATAAAGAAGATATCTGTAAGGCTCAAAGGAATAAATCTCTAATGGTGAAATGTTAGGCATGTTGATCAATAAAAGTCACATAAGCAGCAAACTAATGTAGTCTGGCTCTGCCTAAATGGATAGTAATAAAGGTGGTACTGTACTGTTCCTAGAATGTCTTTTCTACCCTGCTGTGAGTTCCCAAACCCAAATCTTCTTCACTAATGATCCAACTGCCTAGTGTCTTTGCAGCTGGAGACAGCCAGAGTGGCGTTTATAGGCATTCAGGAGTCATCTGAAGGAACTCTGAACCACTCCTGGTTCTGTCTCAAGAGAATGCTAGCAAGATGGTTTCAGACTTTAGGAATTTCAGTTTCATGTGACTTAGATTGAGGGAACTGGGGAAAGATGCTAACATCAAATTGGTTAGTCCATCGGGGTTGGGATGAGACTAAGAGTGTCTCTCAGTCAGTACTGTTCAGCAGAGCTTTCTACAATGAAGGGAATGTTCTATGTCTGTGCTGTCCACTGTAAATGGCTATTGAATACTTGAAATGTGGCTAGTGAAACTGAGGAACTGAATTTTTTTAATTTAACAATTCAATTGTTATTTATTTATTTGTTTTGAACTGGAGTCTCACTTGTGTCTCCCAGGCAGGAGTGCAATGGTGCCTTCTCAGCTCACTGCAACCCCTGCCTCCTGGGCTCAAGCAATTCTCCTGCCTCTCGAGTAGCTGGGATCACAGGCTCCCCCCACCTCACCCAGCTAATTTTCATATTTTTAGTAGAGATGGGGTTTCACCACATTGGCCAGGCTGGTCTCAAACTTCTGACCTCAGGTGATCTGCCCGCCTCGGCCTCCCAAAGTGCTGGGATTACAGGCATGAGCCGCTGCGCCCGGCCTATTTAATTTTAGATACTATAAGGAGCTGCATATGACTAATAAGTACCATATTGGATAGCACGGCTCTAGAATTTTTTTATTCCTAGCTATCATTAACACTTCTGTAGAGTGAGTGCTTAAAATCATATCTAAGGAGAATGCTGAGGTCAGCGAGGAAAAATGCTGCCAACATGAGTGGTCATACACGAGAGGCGATGGCAAGGAATTTGCTTAGCGCAGAGGGCTGGCTAGGGCCAGAGAGAGACAAGGCCAAACTGAGAAGCTGAGGGCAGAGTCCCCGGTGGGACACACAGGACCACTGTGGATTTTTCATAGCTCCTGACTTATATTTGATTGCCTCAGGCTTTTTAAAAGATCTAGCCCTAAATCCAGAGCAAAGTGAATTAGACCGGAATAGAAAGAGATAATAAGGCCACATGTCAGAATGCCCAGCAGATTATATTACATTGCTAATTCATCTGCTGATATTTAAATACTAACACACATATTTAAATAAAATTCAGCTTTTTGCTAATATGCCATTTTTTGGTCTTTCCATGGGGTCTTTTTCCCCCTGGTATGAAAGTTTTATTTGGCTATAGGAATTTAAAAAATACCAAAAAAGAAAACTTGGAATTAAATCAAAGACATTTCGGTTGAAAGTATTTGTAATTGTGCCTAAATATTTATGAGTTAACCTTCCCATCTTTAAAATAACAAAGTATATGCAACTCTAGTTTTTAAAAATTCATCAGAAAGTCCACCTGACTGTGACTGGCATTTTCTGTTGCCCTGGAGACAGGCTCAAGACTCTGCTCCATTGTTTCAACGCAATGGGACAATACAATAGTCTAGTGTCTTTGGGATCCCGCTGTTTCCTGTGTCTTTAAATTTATCACTATAGATACTGGGTACAATTAACAAAGACTTTGGAAGGAGGAATCCTGAGAGCATTTGACATCACTGAATCATGCCTTTCTAGTTTTTCTCAATGTGAGGCTTTCTTTAGAATTGTAGAAAAGAAAAAAAAAAATCAGGGGAAAACGTATCCACATAGGGAGCTGGTCTTTGAAAATCCTTAAAGTGAAAGGTGTCCTCTATAAGAATTCTTATTTCTCACCCAAGGCTCAGAGCGGCTACATTACTGGGGATCAGGACTTGGGGAAGAGAAAAAACATCGAGGCTGGGCGCGGTGGCTCACGCCTGTAATCCCAGCACTTTGGGGTGCGGAGGCAGGTGGATCACGAGGTCAGTAGATCGAGACCATCCTGACCAACATGGTGAAATCTCGTTTCTACTAAAAATACAAAACATTAGCCGGGCGTGGTGGCACGCACCTGTAGTCCCAGCTGCTTGGGAGGCTGAGGCAGGAAAATCACTTGAACCTGGGAGGTGGAAGTTGCAGTGAGCCGAAATCACGTCACTGCACTCCAGCCTGGGTGACAAAGCGAGACTCAGTCTCAAAAAAAAAAAAAAAAAAAAGCAAAAACAAACGAAAACATTGATGCTACTTCAGCCTTCTACTTGTCAGATCAGAAGTGGTTGTTATCCTTCCCAAAAGGCTGATATTTATGCATATTGGCCACGTCCACACGTGGCAAGAGAAGAAAGCCTAAGATTGATTATAAGCAATCATGTCATTGGAGATGGAGCAGAGGCAGGAGAGCCAATCCTGTAAATGCACGATGTGATTGCCAGAGAAGTGGGCCTATCCAGCAGCGGTGGAGAAAAACCATTCAGGGTAAGTATTCACCATTGAGGAGAACTCTGATTTTGCTGGCCTATTTTCTGGGTCTTACTATGTAGACCACTTGGGTAATGGATGAATTGAAAGCACATGAGAAAGAATGGATTGATTTATATATACTGAAAAGGGCAGAGACTCACTCTGCTAATCCCCAGCCCTGCTCCGAATACTGTATATTGAATCAGAATCTCTGCAATTGAGGCAAGGCTGTTTTGCATTGAAAGAGCTCCCCAAATGATTATTATATTACTTCCCAGGAAAGGGCCATTGCCCTACTGGATGCAACCGGAATAAGTCAGATTCAAATAGGCCTTCAAAAGTATGTGTAAGAGAAGGCAGGACAACAGTGTGTATAGGGGTGGGAGGTAAGGGATTTGGCAGAGATCACAAAAAGTAGCGGCAGGGGCAGTGGCTCATGCCTGAAATCCCAATACCTTGGGAAGCCCAGGAGGGAGGAACACTTGAGGCCAGAATTTCAACAGCAGCTTGGGCAACATATTAAAACCCCCATCTCTAAAAAATAAAAAAATAAAGAAAAAATAATTAGCTGGGCATGGTGGTGAGCCCCGATAGTCCCAGCAGCTTGGGAGGCTGAGGTGGGAGAATCATTTGAGCTGGGGAGGCCCAGTGGTGATCCTGCCACTGCACTCCAGCCTGGGCAGCAGAGCAAAACTGTCAAAAAAAATAGTAGCTATAGTGAGATAGGAGTTCAGTAGGACTAGTTTCCCCAGACACAGGTGACAATGCCCCACTGATAAAACAGGATGCGGTAAAGAGGCCAGCTAAACCCACCAAAACCAAGAGGGCAAGGAAAGCACCGTGAGTCATCTTCATTGCTCATTATACACTAATTATAATATATTAGCATACTAAAGGAACCTCCCACCAGCACCAGGACAGTTTCAAATGCCATGGCAACTTCTGGAAGTTACCCTACATGATCCAAGAGGATCTCCCCAGATCCTCAGTTCCAGGACCTCCCCACCTTTTCCCCAGAAAACATAAATAATCCACTCCCTGTTTAGCATCTAATCAAGAAATAACCATAGGTAGAGTCAGTCAAGCAGCCCCCAATGCTACTCTGCCTATGGGGTAACCATCCTTTTATTCCTTTACTTTATTATTATTATTATTTTTTGAGACAGAGTCTCTCTCTGTTGCCCAGCCTGGAGTGCAGTGGCGTGATCTCGGCTCACTGCAACCTCTGCCTCCCAGGTTCAAGCGATTCTCCTGCCTCAGCCTCCCGAGTAGCTGGGACTACAGACGTATACCATCATGCCATGATAATTTTTTGTATTTTTAGTTGAGATGGGGTTTCACTGTGTTAGCTAGGATGGCCTCAATCTCCTGACCTCGTGATCCATCTGCCTCGTCCTCCCAAAGTGCTAGGATTACAGGTGTGAGCCACCGCACCTGGCTTATTCCTTTACTTTTTAAGAAACTCACTTTCACTTTACGATGTTGGCTCACTCTTGAATTCTTTCCTATGTGAAGCCAAACACCCACGTGGCCTCCCGGGCCGAGCCCTAATTTGGGGGTTTGCCCTGTGACAATAGTATAGAACATCACTATTCACAGCGGGGTCACTTGGTATCAGTGTTACCTGGAAACTTGTTAAAAAATACAGAACCCTGGGCCACGTCTCAGACCTGTGGGATCAGAATCCACATTTCAACAACGTCCCCAGGTGATTCATGGCAATGTGCACATTCAAGTTTGAGAAGCAGCAGCCTGGTGGGAAAGGTGGTCTAGGACCTTTATTCAAGTTCTGCCTTAGCCAGTTTCTAGTTTCTAGCTGTGGCAGAGACACAGAAGAGGGAAGGCTGTGAGGTCAGGCTGCCCACTTCACACACTACTGGTGCCCCACACATGCAAGCCTATGGTCAAGACGTGTGCATGCTCTCAGCTTCCTCGTCTGTACCCTGCAGACAGTAATATGCCTATAACACTGAGTTGCTATGAGAATAAAATAATAAATCCAAATAAAGCACTTATCTGGAAAGTAGCAAGTGCTCAATAAATGCTAGGTGCTAGTGATTTTTTCTTTAGATGGCATGACATTGGACAAGACTCTCAACCTCTCTGGACCTCAGGTTCTGCATTGAGAACATACCAATGATAACTAGCGCCTGGCCTGTGGGGAGGGTTAACAGATGTGTGCTGTGAGGTCTGAAAAACCTCTACAGCGATGATGATGCTATTAGCAGCAGCCTGTCAGAGGAAGAAGGACAGGTGTGAAGGTGACTCGTGCAGCCAGTCCTGGCAAGAAGGCAAATCTCCCGATGGTGGGAGGAAGCCCTGACCCGTGCTTGGGCCACTGAGGTTTTTCTGAAGCTCAGTGAAAATCAGGCCACCCACAAATACGTGGTGAGGTGAAAGGTCAGTGGGCTCATGTCGCCCTGTCCTTTGTCTTATTCTCTCCACTTCCACCTAGGGACTGGACTAGACCACCCAGGAAGGGGCATTGGCTTAGTGGTTGCTGGGTAAACAACAACTTCACAGGATTCCACCAGTGTGAAGCAAGAGGCAGCAAGGGTTTCTACCTGGCAGCTTGCCTCAGAGCCCCCCAAGACTTCTCTTTTGCTCTTTTGTCTCACTCCTCTCTTCTTCCGACATATCCAGTCCCTTTGTAATCTTGATTTTCTTCTGAGGGTGCCGCCAAGTATATCTGGGATACATTTCTTTATTTGCGGGACCATAAGACACTCACTCCCTGTGGTTTGTCTAGTGCCTGAGGGGCAGAAAAACTGGCCCTACATTTACTGCTGCCGCTGCTGCTGCAGGGGAGACTTGGAAGGTTTCTGCAGCAAACATCACCTTTTTGTCTATCACAGTTGTGCTGGACAGAAGCACTGTGAGTCAGCCCTAAGTGCCCTGGTAGGGCCAACGCATAATGTAGCCACTACTGGAGGCCCCGAAAGGTCCCTCAGAAAATCTGCCTGAGAATATGCCTCCGTCTGGAAGGAAAGTGACCCATGTGGATTCTCACCCCACTAACATTTCTTCCTGGCGCTCTGCCACCACTGAGTCCACAGCATCCCTCGTTTTGTCTTCCCACTCCTCCAAAACAGGATGCGTGTCCCACATCCTCTAAAATTACAGTTGCAAAATTTAAGACTCAGGTCAACACTTGAGAAGTGTAAGCGCTGCCAAGCAAGGCTTTGCTTTCCCTTTAATAAATTGCTGCCACATCTAGAACCATCCATAAAACCTTTAATAGCAAAATGCCCACCTCATAGAGATACATGTAAAATTTGAGTTTTAGCCAGAGCAGAGATGCCAGCCCTGACCCCGATCCCTGGTCAGAGTAATCTGTCTGCTGAAGGAGACCCTAAACCCTTGCCCTGCCCTGTTCTATTGTTTTTTGAGTTTGGTAAAGGACTCTGCCTCAGGAACAATATTACTTACTGTTTGGGATAATGCACATTTTGTGGTGCTCCAAGATATTAAATAATAATGCCCTGATGCTCTCTGGGAAGACAGAATTCTGAAACTGACTCAACTATTTACTATTTCATGTGGAGAGGACTAGATTGTTTGGCATATAGAAGTAGCACCCCTCTGGTCTCAATGACCAGGTGCCAGTAACTTCCTCCCTGCGGGGCAGCTGCAGATCCTCTACCTTTTCAGAAAGCAAGGACGGCACAGCATGTTGGAAGAGTTGGTTCTGTAGCAGGCCATCCATCTGCATGTGTAGGTTGGTCTCTCTAGCATCTTCTAAGGCGATTCCATGTTAGGAGGTGAGTTATCAGAAGGAAGGAGGGCCCTTCTGACTTTGTGCCCAAATTTATGATGTGGAGCAGCTGACTGGCCCCCATTTTCCGGGGTGGGGCTGTCTTTGGGATCCTTCCCGTGTTGCTGGTGACCCTGGCCCTGGTCAGTCTGGTGGGCAGCCCTGCCATTCTGATCAGCGGGGAGGGGAGGCTCAGGTTCCAGTCCCATGGAGCAGCTCAGGCTGCTCTGAGACAGTTTTGTCCCTCAAAACAAAAGTGTCCCTTGATTTAAAATAAAATGCTGGTCCCAACTCCTTAGTTTACTCTTTGTGGGTAACAAGCCTCCCATTCACTGTCCAGAGGGTCTCTTTCTCTGGGACCTCAGAGAAGGCCTCATTGTTAGAAGACTAGAAAATGGCAATGTGGGACAGTGAGGCCCCACGCTGCACGCACTCATGAAACTTGAATAGCTGGAAACAAGCCCCTCTCTCTCCCCCAATAGAGCCTTGCTCAGGTTTGAGATTCAGAGGCTTTCTTTTTCTTTTGTGATGTAGGCTCTCGACTGTAGACTGTGTCATTAGTGTTTTCTCAGACCAGGTGAAAAATAGCTACAATAAAAACAAGGCTTGGCTTCCTTTGTTTATGGTATTCCCTTACACCTGGACACAAGCAATTAAGTCTTCAAAACTCTAAGACGGAGGTGCATAAAGAATAGGAAGTCAAGCCAGGTGCAGTAGCTCACACCTACAATCTCAGCACTTTGGGAGACCGAGGTGGGAGGATCACTTGAGCGCAGGAGTTTGAGACTAGCCTGGGCAACATAGTGAGACCCTGTCTCTGCAAAAAATAAAAATAAAAAACAGCTGGGCATGGTGGCACATGCCTATACTCCCAGCTATTTGGGAGGCTGAGGCAAGAGAACTGCTTGAACCTGGGAGGTTGAGGCTTCAGTGAGCTATGATTATGCCATTGCAATCCAGCCTGGGCAACAGAGTAAGATCCTGTCTCAAAATAGTATTAATAATAATAATAATAATAATAATAAACCAGAATAGGGAATCATTTGAAGACAGGTGACAGGTTCCTCAAGACAGCAAATAATGTGTTAGTTGGATAAGAATGAAATTTCCATTGGTTTATTTTTGCTCGGGGTGCAGGGAAGGAAGGCTCTGGGCTAAACTGTCCTCAAATCGTGACAGCAGAAAACCAGAGCTGACATGCAAAGAAACCAATTTTTAAGAGAAATGAAAACATGAACTTTGAACTGCACCCTCCCTGTCCTGTCCTTTCAAGTTCCATTTCTCTGTGGGCGACTCTAATACCTGTGTCTCTGATGCCTCTCTCCAGAGCTCCAGCTCTGCCAGCCCAGTGTGTGCTGGGTTTGTCCAGCTGTGTATCCTGCTCCCCAAATTGAACGTGGCCCAGACTGGGCTCAGCCCTCCGCTTCAGAATGGCACCTCCTCCTGACTCCTCTATTCCTGCGAACGGAATCATTGCTAAATGTTTCCAGTTTTGTCTCTTTAGTGATTCCAGAATCCTCTCTTTCCCTGTGTTTCCGCCACGCAAGGTGAGATCTTATTACTGTTTCCATTGACAATTCCAACAGGCTTCTAACTTGTCTTTTCACATCCAGCCTTTTTCTACTGTAATTCTTTATTTTTGTTATTATTATTCTTTTGAGACAGAGTCTCACTTTGTCACCTACGTTGCAGTGCAGTAATGTGATCACAGCTCACTGCAGCCTTGACTTCCCTGTGCGCAATGGATTCTCCCACCTCAGCCTCTGGAGTAGCTGGCACTAAAGGCACACACCGCCACACCAGGTTAATTTTTGTGTTTTTTGCAGAGACAGAATTTTGCCATGTTGCCCAAGCCGGTCTTGAATTCTGGGGCTCAAGTGATCCTCCTGACCTGGACTCCCAAAGTGCTGGGATTACAGGCGTTAACCACTGTACCTGGCCTACTCCAATGCTTTCTATACAAATCATTGAAAATTACTTTTCCTAAAGCACAGCTACAGTGGCATCATTCTTGTAGTGGACACTTTTCATTTCTGCAGATCTGCAGATGATCTTTGAACATCCTTCAATATTCTGGGTCATGCCTGCCTAAAGTATAAGCCTCTATTCCCAGACTCCCTTGCAGCTAAGGCTCAGGTACATCATTTCAGTTCTATGAATCACAGTTACCTGGGGCTCCTGCAAGAGATGTGGGACCAACAGTGAGTAATATGAGAGGGGTGCTGTGTATAGGGACCCATTCTTCTGACAACTGCAGTGTGGGGGGTTTCTGGAGCCTCAGGAGTGTTAGTGAGATGTGCTTTCACTATAGCAGCTCTTTTTACCTAGCTTCAGATCCTGTTTAGCTCACCTGAAGATTCCATAAGCTACCTAATATTGTTTGATAACTTCTCTTTCAGCTTGGACTAGGCAGAGTAGATTCTGTTGTTGGAAGCTAATAAACAAAAAAATTAAAAAAATACACACTGAATGGTTCCTCAATGCCGAGTGAAATAAATACATGTTTCCCCAGCCTGGTACCCAAATTTCTCCTTAAGAAGGTCTCAAACCCACAGACCTTTCAAGGCTATCATATTTGTTTCTCTGTTTCCTACTGGTGCTGTCTTTCGTATGTGCCTTTCCTTTGACTTCATTATTCCCCACCCCCCACTCTGTTCTTAGTATTTTTTGCATTAGCTTCTACTTTTGTTTAACAATTTATTTTCTAAAACAACCACCAGGAACAAGCTTTTCATGATGAGGACATTCCAAATTCCAGTCTGCAGCTCTTTCCTCTTTGATTTTTAAACGTCAAGATCAGCAGCTTCTAAAGGTCAAAAACATGCTAATATATGTCCTATATAAATATGAAACCCATCAAATCTTGCTTGGGAGAAAACTCTAAAATATTAAAGGGGAACTTTATTATCATCAAAAAGCATTTTTGATGATGTATTTTGCACACCTTTCATTTTCTTCTCATATTCTCATATCTGTGACTTTGTCTATAACATCAAACATCTGAATGAAAAGTGAAAAATTAAATCAAAGAAGTTTTTCATGTTATGCAGATAAAACATCTGGAAGACAATTTCTTCTTTTCTCCCACATGGTTGAACCAGTATAGGCATAGTCTGTGTCATTTGCCAGGATGATAAGAACTTCCTTGTTTCAGTTCACCCTTCACTTTCACATGAATTTTTAAAAATCTTTTATTTTTGAGAAGCTCGTTTTCCATCCTTGAAAGACAAAGGCTTCACGGAACCTTTCAGAACACCAATGAAAATGGATGCAGAATTAATTGCAGCTTGCCTCTTCCCAGCGTTGCTTTATTAATATCGGAAATCATGAGGCAGAGGTTTCCCTTCATTCAGAAGAAAAGGGAGTTTGGATCAGAACAGGATGCTCCAGATTTTGCTAAGCCCAGGGAGTATGGAAGCAATTGCTCAAAATCAGTGCTGACCCTCTGGTGAATGTGGGTTATGCAAGGCCTAGATAGGCACCATTGTGCATTGTTTGCCTAAAGAGCCAAATGCTGCCTGTGACCGTGGCCTCGGCGCTGGGTGATGGCACGCTGTTCACGCTGACTCTGAACTGCTCTATTCTCATTAGCAGCCATGGGAGGCCCTAGCAGCTGCCATGGTTTCCCAGGTGACTGTAGCAATACTGCCCCACTCTGTTGATTTTCAACACTCTATATGAGCTCTATTCACAGTTTAATAGCTTCCTTTCTCTTGGCAAGGAAAACATTTTCCTAAGGTCTGCAGTTGTCGCTGATGCCAAATTCGTTTAAACTCATTATCCATTGTCTTCACCCATTCTCACTTCCCAGGTCTGCCACAAATATCACTCTGAACTGGCAGCATCAACAATGCAATTGAAAACCGAAGTGTGGCAGTGATGAACACCAACAACTTTTACCCTATCAGGTGACAGCTTTTTTGGATTACATTTTAAAAAAGTTTTAGCCACATCAGTCTCGTTATTTAGGTGGAAAACGACACAGAAATCTACTGCCAACCTTTTCTATGTTAGGTCTTTATTGATTGAATTTTAAAAAGAAAAGACAGCGCTCTTTAAGGTTTATTTCAAATTAATATATGTTTTCTTTCTTCTGCATAGATTAACTGCCATTACCATATATAGACCACTGTTTTTGTCTTCACGAACTTATTGGAAATTCCCATGATAATGCACTGTGCACATTAAGGGGCTGGCATGTTATACAGATCGTATATAATGTGTATATACATAAGATATTACATATGTTATATATTATATACATATATAATATGTATGTTATATGTTATATAAAAACGTGACACATTATAGATATAAAAGCATAAATATAAAACATTTGTATCTATAATGCATAAAAAATTAGATATAAACATTATAGATTATATATAAAACAGATATATTTGTAATATATAATAAAAAGCATTTATATATTAAAATATTTATATTAAATCAATATTGATACATCTTTTTATAGATTAATATATTTAGTTATAAATTAATTGCGTTATAAATTAAATGAAATCATTGAGCCTTATGGAATAATTCCTTGTTGGTTAGGAGGGAGTCATGTTTGCATTTACTTCAAACTTGGTTAACTGTTTGGCCTCACAATCCTCAATAAGCTAGATGTGATAACTTGGGGCCTGTTAGAGTCAGTGAGAGTTTACAAAAGAGGCATTCACCATCTCTCAACATGCTTCAGGGACGGTCAAGCTTCCCCTCGTGACCTAGATAACAGTGTTGCTGAGGCAGATTAAATTTGTTAACTGGTTAATCATCTACCCCATACATACTTGAACAAAACCGGAAAATTTTGTCATCTGGTTGCCAGATGCTCTAGAAAAAATTGAGATGAAAACACTGAAGTTCAGTTAATACTTTAATAATTTGGGTTTCATTATTTTTCAAAGATTTCTCAGGGCTCAGGTATATATATGTGTGTACGTGTGCGTGTGTATACGTATACATATATATACATGTTACCTGGTTCCCTATTGGAAAATTTATTAAAACACAACTTCTTTCAATTTAAACAACTGGAATATTACTAAGTTCTCCTCGCTGTCCCCCTAACCAGGTGTTCTCTGCCTGTGAGCGCATGGCCACACCCCCACCCATTCACTGGTCACTTGCATTCTCCCTGGACCCTATGCCTCGGCGTCTTGCCTTTCCCATTTAGTGTCCACATTCCTGCTCCTTCCTCCCTTGGACCCGAAGGTGCTCCTCTGCTGGTTGCTTTCTCTTGCCTGGCACTTCTATCCCAGTGTTGTCATGGCAACTGTTGGCCCTGGCTTCCTTCAGGCCGCCTGTGTGCTGCTTGTGTTGCTGGGACACCTGGCCTTGTTGGTCCTCAGTGGGTGAGCAGGCAGCACGAGGCAGAACGTCAGCTATTAGGCAAGTGTGGTACAGACCCATGGCCCTCCTGGCTGGGCGAGGAAGACAGCACTTCCTGCCACTAGCTTGGTCTCTGCCTGCAGGGAGCATGCCAGCAGCCACTTTCTGCATGTAAGGAGGCAGCAGAGGGGAAGAAGGTGAAATAAGGTTCCAGCTCGTGACTGCAGAGTGCCTTGCTTATTCCTGCATTTACCTCCTCAATTCTCACTGTATGAGACCATACTGGGACCATGCAAAGTGGGTAGAGGCAGGAGAAGCATAACAGAGAGTACCGTATGCAATAAAGAGGAAAAGGTCTGGGGGCGAGGGGTCGATTGATTTTATTTCATATATAGTCACAGCAGCTTTTCTAGGCAAAGGCAGAAAAACATCAGAATGCAGGAGCAATGTGAGGCAGGGAGCAAATGCAGAGAAATCCAGGCTGGAATAAGAAAATACCTTTTACTACTCCACCCTTTCTTTTCATGAGGGAGTCATGCCCTTGGGTAGAATGCTGGGTATATCCTGTTTCAGCACTGTTCTTCAAACTGGGTCCCTACCCATTAGTGGATTTGCAATCAATGTAGGAGCTAAGAACCAACTACTTTAAAATACACATATACACAAGGCAGAGCACGGTGGCTCATGCCTGTAATCTCAGCACTTTGGGAAGCTGAGGTGGGAAGATAGCTTGAATCCAGGAGTTTGAGACCAGCCTGGGCAACATGAAGAGACCCTGTCTCTACTAAAAAAAAAAAAAAAATTAGTGGTGAGTGGGGTGCATGCATGTAGTCCCAGCTACTCAGCATGGGTTGAGGGGCACAAGGGGTGGCAGTGCTGAGGAGGGAGAATCACTTGAGCCTGGGAGGTCAAGGCAGCAGTGAGCCCTGATCATGCCACTACACTCCAGCCTGGGTGACAGAGCAAGACCCTCTCAAAAAGACAAGACATACAGATTTAGAGATGGGGTCTTGCTTTATTGCCCAGGGTGGCTTCCAACTCCTGGGCCTGACCAATCTTCCTGCCTTGGCTTCCCTAGATGGGACTATAGGCACATGCCACTATGCCCTGCTTAAATTATTTTTTACTGAAGTATAAGTGTGATATCATGATGTATGATATAAAATAGAAATCTGGTTTTTGTCCTGTTTCCTGACCCAGAGCTTCTAAAATCCCTGGAATCTCTGAGTAGTAAGTGCCTTTTGGAATGTTAATAAATGACTGATGTCTGGGGGCTCCTGGATAGCCTCAGGATGAGAGCTGGCTGCTGGGGGAACCAACATTGTGATTTGAGGTTTGGAACTTTCAGCCCCATTCACTGACCTCTGGGGAGGAGAACCGAAGGTTAAATTGATCACCAATGGCCAATGACGTATCAATCATGCCTACATAATGAAACCTTCATTAAAACCCAAAAGGACAGGGTTCAGGGTTGCTGAATCTGTGAAGGTGTCTGGAGGGTGGTGCACCTCAAGAGATCATGGCTCCTAGCTCCTTCCCACATACCTTGTCCTGTGGGTCTGGTCCATCTGACTGTCATCTGTAGCCTTCGTAATATTCTTTATAATAAATGGGTCAACACAAGTATTTCCCTGAGTTCTGTGAAAGCTCCTGGCAAAGTATCATTATTATTATTATTATTATAATATATATATTTTTTCAGACGGAGTTTTGCTCTTGTTACCCAGGCTGGAGTGCGATGGCACAATCTCGGCTCACCGCAACCTCTGCCTCCTGGGTTCAGGCAATTCTCCTGCCTCAGCCTCCTGAGTAGCTGGGATTACAGGCA
>NW_016107418.1:1355405-1373859 GCF_001604975.1 Cebus imitator | reverse complement strand
AGAGACGGGGTTTTACCATGTTGACCAGGATGGTCTCGATCTCTTGACCTCGTGATCCACCCGCCTCGGCCTCCCAAAGTGCTGGGATTACAGGTATGAGCCACCGCGCCCAGCCTATTATTATTATTATTATTATTATTATTATTTTGAGATGGGGTATCTCTCTTCACTCAGGCTGGAGTGCAATGGCGCAATCTCGGCTTGCTGCAACCTCCACCTCCTGGGTTAAAGCAATTCTTCTGCCTTAGCCTCCTGAATAGCTAGAAGTACAGGCACGTGCCACCATGCCTGGCTAATTTTTTGTATTTTCAGTAGGGATGAGGTTTCACCATGTTAGCCAGGATGGTCTTAAACTCCTGACCTCAGGTGATTCACCCAACTCAGCCTCCCAAAGCGCTGGGATTACCGGCATGAGCCACTAGTGGCACCTGGCCTCTGGCAAATTATTGAACTCAATGAGGAGGGCGTGGGAACCCTGATTTATAGCTGTTTGGTCAGAAGCATAGGTCACAACGTGGGGCCTGTGATTGGTGTCTGAAGTGGGGCAGTTTTGTGCAACTGAGCTCTTAACCAGTGGAGATCCAACACTATCTCCAGGTAGTGTCCAAATTGAATTAAATTATAAGACACTGGAGAATTGCTTTGTGTGCAGAGGAGAAAAAAAACCTCACGCATCTGGTGTCAGAAGTGTTCTGCTAAGAATATAACAGGAAAAAGCAGTTAGTTTGTTTTTTTCCTGTTATACAGTTTACAATAATGCACATAAATCTCAAATGTATACTCTGGTTTTTTAAACATGTGTGTATATCCATGTAACCAACATCCAAATCACGATATAGAACCCCAAAAGCTTCCTGAAAGTGGCTGTCCAGTCGATATTCACCCACACTTAGAGGCAACTTCTATCACCATAGATTATCTTGCCTATTCTTAATCATCGTATAAGTGAAGTCACCAAGTATAAACCCTTTTGTCTGGCTTCTTTTACCCAAACATTATGTTCTTATGGTACAAATTTATTCTTGTTTAAAATAGCTGTATAATATTTTATTGTATGACAAACACTATACTTTTAAAAAATTAATTCTACTGCTACCAGTGAGTTATTTCCAGTTTTGTGCTATTATATTGCATATTCTTTCATGGACATTGTCAGTCAGAATCAAAAGGTAGAGATGAATCTCTCTGTATAATGCTTTCTTTGGGAAGATAGAATTGCAATTCAGGGAATACACACAGACTGGGTGGTCTTTGGTAGGCCTGAAGAACAAATGAAGGTTGGGGGTTTTATAAGAAAGAGAAATGTTACATATTGCTCTCTGAGAAAGTTCGTTGACACTAGGCTGGTTTGGGGAGCTGGGAAGCTCTTATCTGTGGGCAACAGCAGCAGGCAAAATTGGTCCTAGAGTTGAATACGTTATTTCAGCAGTTACAGATAAAACCCGTCTCAGGTTACAACAGACAGTTTCAGCAGCCAGACTTGCAAAGAATTCTGTTTCTAGAACAGTGTTATGTGACCCGAGTGCTTTTTCCCCCAGGAGTAGAATGGCTGGGTTCTAGGGTAGGGGCATATTTAGCTTTGTTAAATACTACCAGAGAGCTTTTCAAAGCTGACTTGTTCAGTACAGTAGCCACTGGCCCATCCTCATGACTATTTAAATTTAAATATGGCTATTTAACTTTAAATGTAACTTTATTTAAAGTAAAATTAAAATTCATTTCTTCAGTTACATTTCAAGCGCTCGGTAGACACACGTGGCTCGTGGATTCCGTAACGGACGGTGCAGCTATAGAACGTTTCCATCGTCACAGAATGTCCTCTTAAACAGCGATGTGCCAAACTGACTTCAGCATGCTTCAGAAAACAAAATCAAATAGAAAATATCGGAGTGCATTATAAGGAATAAGGATAACTATTGTTTCACGAGTCCTTTGTTCAGTAACATACGTGTGGAAGCATGCGCCCGGTTGTAGTCAACCTGTGTTTCTTACCATGCGGCACAGCAAACGGCGATTATAGGGACGGACTCTTGTTATCTTTGGCTGGAGACGTGAAGAGCAGCAGAACAGCGAATGGGGGACCATGAGGGAAGTGGAAGACTTTATAGATCAAATAATATTTGTCTTAGCCTAATGTTTTTAAACCTATTTTTTTTTTAAACGGATTTTTGCTCTTGTTGCCCAGGCTGCAGTGCAATGGTGCAACCCTGGTTCACTGCAACCTCCACCTCCTGGGTTCATGTGAAGTACCCTGTGGGTAACATTGGGTAACATGTGAAGTATCATGTTACCCAAAAGTGATTCTCCTGCCTCAGCCTCCCAAGTAGCTGTGATTACAGGTACCCACCTCCATACCCAGCTAATTCTTTTGTGTTTTTAGTAGAGACGGGCTTTCACCTTGTTAGCCAGGATGGTCTTGAACTCCTGACCTAAGGTGCTCCGCCTGCCTCGGCCTCCCAAAGTGCTGGGATTACAGGCGTGAGCCACCATGCCCGGTCTAAACCTAATGCTTTTTAAAACCTAATATTTTGTGCAAGACTGTATAAAGTAAAAATTGATTTCTTCTTTTCTTCCTCTACCAGTATGGAGTAGTAAGAAAGTTAATTTCTATAAGTATGTATTGCCTCCTGTAAGGTTATTCTTCCAAATGAGTTAGGGGACACTGTGCGGTATAGCTATAGATGTTGTTCTCGGCTTTCTATACCCATCCTGGCCCATCCACTCCCTCTGTGAGAGTTTGCTGGCCATTCATGGGGCTGGTTCAAAGGATTGCTTCAGTGACCACTGGGTACAGCCAGGATGTTGTGAAGTACCATGCTCCCCAAAAGAAAACTGCCTCTGTAAAGTCACTGTCAATGATGAGTGAAATGTCAAATTAACTTTGCATGCTTTAAAACGCGGATTGTGTGCCATATGGTCACCTCTTCTTCCAGTAGTAAAGTACATTGCAGATGTACTTTGAAAGCACATCAAATATAAAGAGTAACTCCCCAATTATTCTGAATTTATAAGATGTTCTTAATATGAAATTATTGCTTTAATTAGTGAACAGTGATTCTTGCATGGTTTTAATAGTTGAAATATGCATAATCAGAAATTGATAGAAAATTAAACAATTTTTCAAAGTATCCTTAGCAAAGTTACACAAAACTCTTGTTGACTTCTGCATGCTTGTATAGATAGCATCAACCTCCAAGTCTGGTCGGGAGAAAGCCAGTCTCTGGTGATGGCCTCATCTGGGCAGGGAGGTCCCTGTGACCTTGGGAAACATTACACCCTGGGTTGCACTCAGCCTGGACGCCTTAGCATAATGATTTGATTCCAGAGGCTGGTTTACTCTATCAAAAGTGTGCCAAACCTTGCTGGAGATGTCAGACCACACAGAGGATGCAACTTCATCCAAGACCAAGGGCATGTTGTGAAAATCAGCTCAACTGAAGGGATTGTGAAGACCTTTGGTTAAAATATCTTTCTCATCTACTGACCTTTTCTTTCACCTCAAGAATATCAATAGCAAAGCCTTTCCTTAGTAGATGTATTCTTAAAAAGTCATGTACATAAATGTTGCTTTTGGTTTCTAGAGATGGGAAATATATATATATATATATATACTTTACATTTTTTGTGTGGTGAGAACACTTACAGTCCATTTTCTTCGCAATTTTCAAGAATACAACATATTGTTATTAACTATAGTCAGCGTGTTATATAATAGATCTCTTGAACTTACTCCTCCTGCCTAACTGAAATTTTGTGTTCTTTGACCAACATCTTCCCAGCAACCTCACTCCCCAGCACTTGGTAACCACCATTCTCCTCTCTACTTCAGAGTCCAACTTTTTCATATTTCACATATAAGTGAGATCATGTGATATTTGTTTCTGTGCTTGGCTTCTTTCACTTAACACAACATCCTCCAGGTTCATCAATGCTGTCACAAATGACACGATTTCCTTCTTTTGATGGTGAATAGTATTCCATTGTGTATAAATACCACATTTTCTTTATCCATTCATCCGACAATGGACACTTAGATTGATTCCATATCTTGGCTATCGTGATTAGTGCTGCAATAAACAGGGGCATGCAGATATCTCTTTACCATACTCATTTCATTTCCTTTGGACCCAGTAGTGGGATTGCTGGGTCATATGTAGCTCTATTTTTAATTTTTTAATTTTTTGAGGAACCTCCATATTGTTGGCCATAATGACTGTACTAATTTGCATCCCCATTAACGGCATTCCTATCAACAGTGTACAAGGGTTTCCTTTCTCCACATCCCTGCCAATGCTTGCTGTCTTTCATCTTTTTGAGAATAGCCATTTTGACAGGTGTGAGGTGATATCTGATTATGGTTTTAATTTGCATTTCTCTAATGATTAATGATGTGAGCATTTTTCGTATACCTGTTGGCCATCTTTATATCTTCTTTTGAGGAATATCTATTCATATCCATTGCCCATTTTAAATCTGGTTATTTGTTTTCTTACTGTTGAGTTCTTTGCTTTCCTTATATGTGTTGAATATTAACTCCTTATTGGAGTTTAATTAACATCCTTATTGGATATATGGTTTGCAAATTTTTTTTCCATTTCACAGGTTGTCTCCTTACCCTGTTGTTTTCTTTGCTGTGCAGAACCTTTTTAGTTTGATCAATTCCATTTGTCTAATTTTCCTTCTGTTGCTTGTGCTTTTGGTGTCATATCTAAAAACAATTGCCCAGACCAATGTCTTGGAGCTTTTCCTCTATGCTTTCTTCTAGTAGTTTTACAATTCCAGGTCTTACATTTAAGTCTTTAATCCATTTTGAGTTATATTTTTGCAGATGGTGTGAGATAAGAGTCTGATTTCATTCTTCCGCAAGTGGATATCCAGTTGTCTCAGTACTATTTACCGAAAAGACTGTCCTTCCTTCGTTGTGTGTTCTTGGCACTTTTGTTGAAAATCAATTGACCACAAATGCAAAGATTTATTTCTGGGCTCTCTGTTCTGTTACACTGGTCTGTGTGTCTGTTTTTATGCCAGTACCATACTCTCTTTTTTTCTCTCTCTCTTTTTAAAAATCAGCTGAATTTAAGATTCCAGTACAATACTGTTTTGATTACTTAGCTTTGTAGTATAGTTTGAAATCAGGTAGTGTGATGTCTGCAGCTTTGTTCTTTTTACTCGTTATTGCTTTGGCCATATGGCGTCTTTTGTGGTTTTGTACAAATTTTGGAATTGTTTTTCTATTTCTGTGAAAAATGTCATTGGAATTTTCATAAGGATTGCAGTGAATCTGTTGATCGCATTGGATAGTATTAACATTTTAACAATATGCCAACAATAAAAAGTTTAGTTTCTTTTTCTGACTCCTTCTTCCTTCTTGAAAGGGATTGTGACAGACTCTGCATGCATTGGATGTGTCTGGGGTAGCGCTGACAGCCCAGCAATCCTTCTGTAAGGTAGAGAGTCTCATAATTTGTGTTTTTATGAGTGTAAGTTTCCTTAGAATGAAGCGCACTTGCATCCGTTCTAATCCAATCTATTGTAGTGTTTCATCATCCCCCACATCACAGAGAGCTGATGAGGTAACACCACATTTTATTGAGCCCATTTTTATGACACTTAATTTTCAATGGCAATGATTATAAGCTCCAAATTCAAGATCTGAGCCTACATTTTAAGACACTTGGCACCCAATTCAATACATCAAATATTACAAAATGTTTATCATATTCCCTGTAGCTGCCTCTCTTGAGGCCAGGCCAGATGTCACCTTGTCTGTCAGAGTACGTCTTGCCCCTGGGCTAACACGTGGCCTCACACACTTTCTCAACACAGCACTCCAGGCACGCATAAACAAATAGAACTGGTACAAAAAACCTATTTGCCCACTCTGGAATCTATGGTTTATCAGTAAATTCCCCTCCAAGTTGATCAGCTTTAGGCTGATAAGAAATCTGTGATGTAGCATTGGTCTAGAATGCTATGTCTGAACCTAGCCAGAGCACACTTCTAGAAGACAGAGTCAGTGTTCTTTAATCAAATGAATGTCATCATTTTATCACTACAGGGATATCAGAGAGATACCATAACATGGTGGAGTCAGACACACCTGAATCCAATTTCAGTCTTGCAACTTACTTGCTATATAACCGTGAACAAATGACTTAACCTCTCTCAGCTTCAGTTTCCATAGCTGCAAAATGGGGTAAAAAACACCTCCTTTAGAAAGTTGATATGTGGTTATAGCAAGAAACGTCAACATAAAGCCTAGCACATTGTAAGTATTCAATTAATGGTAGAATGTAGTTGTACTATTTTCAACAGCTGTGACTAGCAGGTGTTAGGTTTTCCTGTGATGGAATTTAAATAAAGACATACATTAGTCATTGAAAACATAACCTCAAGCCTCCAGATGAAACCTACGAGGACAATGTCCACCATATAGGCAACTAAAGCAATCTCAACTGGGGTGTTTTCACACCTTCTAACCAAAACATGGCTATTTGGACAGGATCCAAAATTAAGCCCTGAGGAAGTAATGAAGAAAGCAACCAGCTGTTGTCTGCATAGCTGTGGTTAACCTCTCGGCCACGCCTCTTTGGGCGTTCCTCTCCAGGGGAGCAGAAAAACGTGAGACACAACAGATTCAACTGCAAAACAAGTCCTTTTGACCCAGGAGATCCTGGAGGCGGCTCACATCGCAGGCAGCCTTGCTTCCCACATGGCTTTGTCCAGGCCTGTTACATTTGACACGAGTGCTCGTCAGCAGCATTCCTACCTTCTCAGCTAAAGATGATATAGTAAGGAAAACAGAAGAGAAGAGGAAAAAAAAAGAAAAAGTGCCATTGTAAGTAGGAAGTGTTTGCTCTAAATGCATCATATGGACATCTAATGTTGCCTATCGGGTGACATCTTTGATAACCATTTAGGATTCCAGAGTAACCTTTGGCAAACTTAGGCTGGGCCATGAGGACTGGACTGTAGCCATTTCATAAGAGCACAAATAAAGACATCTTGATCAGAGAACATAAGCAAGAAAGAATGGAGATATTTTTGAGTCCTTTTACTTCATTCTGGAAGCCACATGGAATGGATACTTCAAATCAATACGATATTGGATTGAGAAGACTGCACATTTCATCCTAAAAGTGGAATCAGGCATTCAGTGCAAAGAAATAGGCTGTGGAAAGTCCCCTCCATGGGGTAACAGGGTTGCCTTGCACTCTGTGCTCCCCTAGAACAATGAGCTCCTTCCACACGCAATTGTCCTTTTTTCAAATTTTTTTTTTTTTTTTTTTTTTTAGTTTGAGTCTTACTCTGTTGCCCAGGCTGGAGTGCAATGGCGTGATCTCGGCTCACTGCAACCTCCACCTCCTGGTTCAAGCCATTCTTCTGCCTCAGCCTCCCGAGTATTTGGGATTACAGGCACGTGCCACCACACCGTCTAATTTTTGTATTTTTAGCAGAGATGGGGTTTCACTATGTTAGTCAGGCTGCTCTCGAACTCCTGACCAGGTGCTCCGTCAGTCTCGGCCTCCCAAAGTGCTGGGATTACAGGTGTGAGCCACCGTGCCTGGCCGGTTTTTTGTTTTTTGTTTTTTTTTTTTTCTTTTTTAAGAGACAAGCTCTTTCTCTGACATCCAGGAGTGCAGTGGCAACAATCATGGCTTATGGCTCACTGTAGCCTTGACTTCTGGGGCTCAAGCAATCCTCCCACCTCAGCCTCTTGAGTAGGGACCAGATGCCACCATGCTGGTGAATTTTGTTTATTTTTTGTGGAGACAAGGTTTCACTATGTTATCCAGGTTGATCTTGAACTCCTGAGCTCAAGCAGTCCTCCTGCTTTGGCCTCCCCAAAGTGCTGCAATTATAGGCATGAGCTACCAGGCCCAGACCACACAACTATTGGCTTTTAAAAAAAAATTAATTTTTTTTAGAGACAAGGGTCTCGCTGTGTGGCCCAGGATGGCCTTGAACATCTGGATTCAAACAATCCTCCCACCTCAGCCTCCCAAAGTGCTGGGATCACAGTTGTGAGCCACTGTGGTCAGATGAAATACTTCACAACAATTCCTTTCCAGCTCCACTGCAACGCACCCATGCATAAAACCTGTGGTCCTCCAACTTTAATGGCTACAGGAATCATCTGGAGGGCTTGTTAAAACACAGATGGCTGAGCCACACCCCTGGAGACTTCAATTCTGCAGTCTGGGGGTTGAGTCTGAGAATTCGCATCTCTAAGAAGTTCTCAGGTGATACCTGTGCTTCTGGTTCTGGACCCACACGTTCAGAACCACATATGGGTTCTTAAACCACATGCTTTAAGAACTGGCCACATATGGGCACCCAGCTGGGGTTAATTAACTGAATGGCTGAAAGGGTGGGTGATTAATGAATAAATGAAAGTGTGAAAGTCCTCCTTAGCAGTCACCTTGATATTCTCAGGATTAATTTTTTTTTTTTTTTTTTTGAGACAGAGTTTTGCTCTGTTGCCTAGGCTGGAGTGCAGTGGTGTGATCTCAGCTTACTGCAACCTCCGTCTCCTGGGTTCAAGAAATTCTTCGGCCTCAGCCTCTCAAGTAGCTGAGACTACAGGCGCACGCCACTATGCCCAGTCAATTTTTCATGTTTTTAGTGGAGACGGGGTTTCACAGTGTTAGCCAGGATAGTCTGGATCTCCTGATCTCGTGATTCACCCATCTCAGCCTCCCAAAATGCTGGGATTACAGGCGTGAGCCACCATGTCTGGCCTAATATTTTTGTCTTATATCTTCTGCAAAACACACTTCCTATAGTAAAAGTAAGCCTGTTACTTCAATTTGAAGACCGTCTTTTTCATCCTGCCAGGCCAGATATCCCGTGATAAACAGTTTAGTTTCTCTGGCTGATTCCATAGCACACAAAGTTCTCAACTGTGAAGGTGCCGGAAGCTCCCTAGATTCAAAATGTCTATCCGGATGGATCCAGATGGACAGACTGGGGAGCCAGGCTCTTCATTGCTTTCTCTGCTCCAAAAATTCTCAACATTTCATTTGAACACATCAAAGCAAGCTCAGATTAAAGGCAAAATTAGCTTGACACATTAAAAATGGTGCCAGCTTGGACTCCATGACACGTTAGCCTTGAGAAGGTTGGTCTGGGGCCATTGGCCAGCAGGGACTTCACCTGGAGAGCCTGCTGCTGCCCTGTCTCTTGGCCGTGGTGTGAGCATCTTTCACCCAAATTGGGCCACCTCTCATCCTTGATAACGGTGTAACAGCAGGTTCTGTCACCCATGGCTGTTTCCCAGCTGTCTGTAGACATGTCCCATAGAAACAGGTTTGTTCTCAGATCATTTTAACAATTAATTATATTTTACCATAATAATAGAACTGCATAATTGCTATAGAAAATACAGAAGAGTTGGAAAAAACGGAGAAAGCATTCATAATCCTAGCATCTTAGATATAACCCTGTGGGTATAGACAGTTCATATATTTTCAGCTAAGATTCTACACTCAAGATCGTCTGCAATATATATGTGATGAATATATACATCTGTATCTTCTGAAAAACACACTTTCTACATAAAAGGATGGAAAATTGCTTTTCAGTGTAAAGGTCTTTTTTTTATTCTGCCCAGTCAGCCAACCAGCGATGTATAGTTTAGTCTCTCTTGTTAATTCCAGGGCATGTAAAGTTCTCAACTGCAGAGGTGTCAGAAATTCTCTTTTTCTAATTCAAAAAATAATTTTATACATTAGATTTGAAAATCTTCCATTTTAAAAAGCTGATTTTTAAAAACGTGATTACTTAAAAATCACAGGCTGATTTTCATATTCCACTCTATTTAAAAAAATATTATTTATTTTATTTAAAGAGATAGTACATATATATTTTCCAGTAAACTCTTTCAGAATAGCTTTTTAAAAGCTCCCTTCAGTTCTTCTTACTTAGATGAATTGTAGTCTGGAAAACAAAGACAAAAATGGAACGATGGTAGGACAGAAAGCTTTGAAGGGCAGCACTGAATTGTGCATGTGTACACTGAATTGTGTATGTGTACACTGAATTGTGCATGACTCCAAGGCTGTTTCAGTAAGCTGATTTAAAAAATGACAACATGACTATGAAAATCAGGCCAATCAATAAAACAGAAAAGCCTTAAACCAGGTAATAAGTCAAAACAAAATCAGTTTTGAGGCCCACGTTGAAGTTCAGCGAGTCTTCATTTATGCCAGTCACCACACGGTTGCCAGGGGCCTGCTTCGTTTCATGTAGCATGAACCAAGGTGAAAGTGTCCTCTAGTTGGGGTAGAGATATGTAAATTCCAGTGGATCCGAACAGAAGTCTTAACTTAGCCTTCCCCACACAGGAGATGATCACTCTTCCTCAGATTGCCTTTAAATAGAGTGGTGCCTCATCAGCACTGTCAGAGGGCAATTTACTTCTTCTCCACTGAGAGCTGGCAAGCAGACATTTCCACTGCTTGGGAGTGGCTAACCTAGAGGATGCAGTAACATTGCACACTGTTAAATATGAGGTTGAGAATGTAGGCATGGGTCACCTTTTTGCAGAAAATAGATAAAATATTTAATTCAAAATTTAAATGAAAAAACAGGAATTTTTTAAAAAACAGGATTTATTTATTTATTTATTTTTGAGATGGAGTTTTGCTTTTGTTGCCCAGGCTGGAGTGCAATGGTGTAATCTCAGCTCACTGCAACCTCTGCTACCTGGATTCAAGCTATTCTCCTGCCTCAGCCTCCTGAGTAGCTGGGATTACAGGTACCCACCACCACACCTGGCTAATTTTTGTATGTTAAATAGAGATGGGGTTTCACCATGTTGGTGAGGCCGGTCTCGAACTCCTGACCTCAGGTGATCCACCTACCTCAGCCTCCCATAGTGCTGGGATTACAGGTGTGAGCCACTGCACCCAACCTGATTTCACTTTTTTTGATTGTTTGTTTGTTTTTGAGACGGAGTCTTGCTCTGTCGCCAGGCTGGAGTGCAGTGGTGCAATCTCGGCTCACGGCAACCTCTGCCTCTTGGGTTCAAGCGATTCTTCTGCCTCAGCCTCCCGAGTACTTGGGACCACAGGCGTGTGCCACCACGCCTGGCTAATTTTTTGGTATTTTTAGTAGAGACAGGGTTTCACCGTGTTGGCCAGGATAGTCTCGATCACTTGACCTCCTGATCCAAAGGCTTAGCTTCCCAAAGTGCTCGGATTACAGGCGTGAGCCACTGCGCTCGGCCCACTTTTTTTTTTTTTTAATGAAATACAACTAAGTGGATGGATAGATACGCCCATGCACACATGCATGCTTAATCTTTTTAGAAGTACAAAATGAATATACATTCCAAAAACTACCAGTAAAAATTGCAAAGTCAGTAGTATTATCAAAATAAATTTGCCATCATTTAGAACAAAACATATTCCCTTAGCATCTAACAGATCTAATGAATCTTGTTCTAAACTGGTTATATCGGCCTGTGTGTGAGATGACTACTGTGTTAGATTCCTAGGGCTGTCAGGACAATGTACGGCAAACTAGGTGGCTTAAACAACAGAAATTTATTCTTTTTCAGTTCTGGAGGCCAGAAGTTCAGGATCAAGGTATGGTTACTTCTGAGACCATAGTGTTCGTTTCAACAGGATGGCAGGATTGGTTCTTTCGGGAGTCTTGAGGGAAAATCCATTCCAAGTCTCAATCTTAGATTCTGGTATTTGCCCGGCAATCCTTGGCATGCAGGCACATCCCTCCAGTCCCGACCTCCTCTGCCTCTCCTGTCACACAGCACTCTTTCTACGTCTGTGTCCAAATTCCCCTTATTATAAGGACAGCAGTCATTGGATTAGAGTCCACCCTAATCCAGTATAACCTCATCTTAACTTGATGACATCTGCAAACATTCTGTTTCTACATAAGGTCACATTTATAGGTAACCAGCATTAGAATTTGAACATATCTTTCTGGGGGACACAATTCAACCTAAAACAACTACAGACATTCCCTGACGAATGATTTTTCAAGTTTATGATGAAGTGAAAGTGACATGCATTCAGTAGAAACCGTATTTCTAGTACCCATACAACCATAGTTTTTCACTTTAAGTGCAGTATTCAATAGATTATGTGAGGTATCCAACACTTTATTATACAATAGGCTTTCTGTTAGATTATTTTGCCGAGTTGCAAGCACAGTGTTCTGAGCACATTTAAGAAACACTATGTTCAGCTCTGATGTTTGGTAGGCTAGGTGTATTAAATGCATTTTTGACTTAGGGTATTTTCAACTTACAATGGGTGTATTAAGAGGTGACCCCATTGTACATCAAGGAGCAACTGTACTTAATAAAATCTTCCAACGAACATCTGGAGAGAGCTCATCTGCAAAGTTAATTTCTAAAGACATGATGATCACTTAAAAACATAAACCAACAGACTTTTGCAGTGAGGCCAGAGGTGTCTGTGACTTCTCTATGGCCGTCCAGCTCAGGACACCCTCCTGACTCCTCAGCCAGAGCTTTCCCTGTGGCTCCCTGTTGCGTCTCCTTCCCCGCTCCCTTTTTTTTTTGAGATGTTCTGTCACCAGGCTGGAGTGCACTGGTGCAATCTCAGCTCACTGCAACCTCTGCGTCCCAGGTTCAAGAGATTCTCCTGCCTCAGCCTCCCAAGTAGCTGGGGCTACAGGTGGGAGTCACCACGCCCAGCTAATTTTTGTATTTTTAGCAGAGACGGGGTTTCACCATGTTGGCCAGGATGGTCTCGATCTCTTGACCTCATGATCCGCCTGCCTCAGCCTCCCAAAGTGCCGGGATTACAGGTGTGAGCCACCTCACCTGACCATGTCTTCCTTTCTTTATATGAACACTTATGCAACACTGCTAGCCGCTTGAGAATGAAGAAGAAACTGAGACCATACCTATAGAAAACTATGAGTAAACTACATTTGACTGTTCTTGCCCCTCTATCCTTATTTGAATATTTTTTGTGGTTAGAACTCCTTGCTCTTCAAACTTAGACTTACATCCACCGTTGGACTTGTTACTGCTCCCAAAGAAATTTCACACATAGCCCAGCTTCTCTGGACAGTGGGACAACCCAAATCAAATTGTGTACAAATGTGCAGGGAAATTCCCATGGCAGCCCAGGTGAGACAGATTCACATTTATCCCAGGCTCTGAGCTAGCCCAATAGATACAGGACCTTAGAGGCTTATGTTGACCTAGTCTACTTTTAGATCTGGATTTCTTACTTTTTTTGAATATTTCAGAGATACTTCACTGATTTACTCTCGATGTGTGGAATGAACATTCTCTCCATCTGACTCTTGTCTCTCCATCTGACTAGCTACACTTCCTCTAACACAAGTAGACCTTGGAGATGATGGTGGATATTTACTTAATTTATTTTTTTTTTTGAGATGGAATTTCACTCTTGTCACCCAGGCTGGAGTGCAATGGTGCGATCTTGGCTCACCACAACCTCCACCTCTCGGGTTCAAGTGATTCTCCTGCCTCAGCCTCCCGAGTAGCTGGGATTACAGGCATGAGCCACCACACCCAGCTAATTTTTTGTAATTTTAGTGGAGGCGGGGGTTTCCCCATGTTTGTCAGGCTGGTCTCGAAGTCCTAACTTCAGGTGATCTGCCTGCCTCAGCCTCCCAAAGTGCTGAGATTATAGGTGTGAGCCACTGTGCCTGGCCATTTTTTTTTTTTTAACCCAAACCAAAAATGGTCAATGATGATGGATGTGTAGAAATTAGCTTCTGACTATGATTTACCAGGAGAATAATAGTTATTATATTTTAAAAGTGGCCCTGAAAAGAAAAACTTTTCTGTGGGCAGTGCTAAATGAGACTGAATCACCCAAATTTCATTCTCGCCCAGGAAGACAGCTTCTCACACTCTCACATCTGGACTGCAGGCACGAGGAGCCTGGGAGCTGCCATCTCTCATTTCCAGAGGCGTGGTTGGACGCAGCTGGAAAGCCACATCCTGTCTTATGCCAAAATGACTGAGAACATAAAGTGTAGAAAGTGGAGAGAAATTTTCTCAAGCGAATGTAATAAACATTACGAACTGTGAGCAAAACAAAAACAAAAAGTAGCCTCAGGTGAAAAAAAAATAAATTTTCAGAACCTGCCGGTGCCTAAAGGCTTCAAGCTCAATATGCATGATTAGAAGAAAATTTCTCCAGGGAAATTAATATCTTATTGGTACTACCCCTGAGCCATCAGGGTAGTTAAATAAGAAAAAACTGGCAGCCTGGTCTAAATGCTTCCCTGCTACTGGGACATATGTAATCAAATTATACAGAGAGACTATCAATCATATTTATTTGGCTTATCATGATTAAGTCTTGAGTTTGGGGTAAGTCGAAGTGACGTCATGCCTCCCAGAGGTGCTTGATTGAGAAAGAGTCACCTCCTTCCTTGGGGGTTTTCTGAGTCCCAGCACGAAGTAGAATCTCCTATTTTGCATTCAGTGCAATAAATGCTCCCATGGAGTGTTGCCAGGAATATGCATGCATTTAAAAGGTTGGCCTGGCATTCAAAAGTTAAGCAGCCAAAAGCACAAAGCAAAGAATGAGCAAGAGCACAGTGAGAACGTTCACTTGGCCCAGGATTGAGAAATGAGGCCCCACAAGCAGAGTGGGGCTGTCGTGATTGTGGGCACAAAGTCATCCCCCCGCCTAGGTGTCCCTCAGCATAGACCCCCGTCACCGCCTCCCACCATATCACCAGCTGGCTGGCTTCTCTAGCCACTGTGGAGGAGGTGCTGAGGAGGGCCATTCCCTTCTTCAGTGCAGAATACTCATGGAAGACAAAGGCAGATGGATTTTTAGATTTGATTCCGAGATCTGATGAATGGCCAGGCCGACCGACTGCCATTCGTGTGTGGCTCCAGCCCCGTCTTTCTGCCTGCCACATGTTTGCTCTTGGTGAACCCCTGGGACGTCCAGCCAGGAGCATTTCAGGGCTAATGATCTCAAAGAGGAGCAAGGGGAGAAGTCAAAGCCCTGTGTCCAGCTGGTACAGGACTAGGGAGGGGGCAGACAAGAGTTCTGTGTTATAAACAAGGGTATTACCTTGGCTCTAGCATCAGGAGCCGATGTTAGACTGTGTGTGTAGGGCTAGCTGCAGGTCCAGTGTGATGTGAGACCAGGTTTGTTTGTATTGCCTCCCTCCACTTTTTGCCTCTGTCCTCTCTCCTAGTGAGCCCCATAAGTACACCCATCACCCTGGGGCCACCCACTGGTTATCTGCAATCTGCAGCAAAAATCCTTGCAGTGTTCCACACTCCAGACCTTCCCTGGTCTGCCCCTATTAAGATGTGCTTGCTCTGCTGCCTGGCAGTGATGTACTGTATTGCTCTGTGGGCGTTCTTTGGCAGGGCCGCTCATTCTTTGGAGGTAGGCAGAGGGAGGGAAAGGCATTACACCTTCTGTATGCTTTGTGAGATCTTTCTATATAATATCACATGGAATACTTTCTGCCATCTTAGGGGGCAGAGGGCATTAGCACCATGTTCCAGACAAGCAAGAGCTAAGAGAGGTGGCTATTTGTTGGAAATCTCATACCAGTCCAAAACGAAACCGGGATTCCATCTCTGTTTGCTCCAAAGCCCATGTTCTTTCCCCAGCCTCATGGATACAGGCCGTGGGAGCCTCAGGCCAATGGGTCACGGTTGGCCAAGAGGATCCTTTGCAGCAAGCTGTGTCACAACCCGGGGTGCCTACTGATTGGTGTGGTGATCCCAGGCCTCTGGAGAGGCAGTCAAGCCCCAGCACTGTGTCTGGGAGCCTCTGATGGCAGCTTCCACTGCGTTCCTTCAGTTCGAGTTACTGCTGTAGGTGCATGTCTTTCTGTATGGAACCTTAGGTATTGTCACTGTGCATTTATGTCCCTGGGTCCCCGGCACATGCTTGTGAAATCAGTAAATTCGGTCTGATGAGTATACACAATGCATTGCTATAAAATGCACATATAAGCAGTCCAGTTCTGAGGCTGGGACCTGAATCAGTGATTTGTCACTTGAAGAGGAGGTGCCATCAGCCACCAACGTGCATATGCGAGCAGGGTTTCTCTGAACAGCAGGACTGGAACACCAGCAGGACTTTCCAGGCAATTCCTTTCCTTTATTTCTGTATACTAAACAGCACTCAGAGTTAAAAGAGACAGTAAAAACACATCTGTTGGGTTGATGAGGCAAAGGCTACATACTTAAAAAGAAACGCCACTTTGAATGTGAAAATCCTGGAACATATTCTTGGTCCTCTGACCCAGAATAGAAATTTTTTTAAATTTTCACTTCCACTGAAAACCAAATTAATAAACTTATTTTAAAAGATAATTCTCAATTGTTGAAATAATAAGAAAGAGAGATAACCTTCATGCCATATTCTCCACATGTCATTTTAACCACAGGTTTCTATCCTTTTGCCTATGAATTACTGAACTGAAGTTCCTCGTGCCTTAAGGAGTGAATGGTTTCTTCTTACTCAGCCCCAGGATATGACCCAGAGGTCGTGGTCCTTCCAAACCGAGGGCCAGTAAAGATGCAGGCAGCTTCCATAATCTGTATTTGTTTGATCATGAATTAGTGAATCTGTTTATTTAACATTTATTTAGTGTTTACCACATGGCCCTTACTGCGTTAGGATTTCTCTTTAATAACAGATGGTGCTCGCACAAAGGTCTGAGACCTGGCTGTGCTGCTGGCCTTCAAGGAGCTCTCATTGAGGGGCTAATAAAAGATTTAATAAAGCATGGAAGGAAAGAGGAATCATAAGGATGCAGGACTTTTGTTCCTACTGAGACAATAACTACAAGATGGAGATGTGAGGGATGAGAGATTCCCCAGGGTTCCCCGTGAAGGCTAAAATAGAAAACCATCGTGGAAAATAGTCACTCAGATGGCTACATGGCATGCCTTATTTCCCTGAAATGAGGGTGGTATAGACCAAGCAAAAGATCCTCTGGATATGTGTGGCTTTGTGCGTGAGGGTGGAGGTGGGAATGAGCGGGGAGGGGTGGGAATAGAGGAGAGTGCTGGAAGGGGCAAAAGCGAGGTGGTTCTGAGGTTCTGAACCTGCTCCTCCCAACATCCTGGTTCTTTACTGCCCATGCTTGCATTCCTTTGAGCTGCTCCTGTGCTGGCTGACTGGTAGTCCCAGAGGTGCCCTGCAACAGAGAGGCCCTGGGTTAGGACCAGACTGGACTGCCCAGTCTAGAAGTACTGTCAATGGGTGTGGCCTCGTGGGGCTGTGGCAGCCTCGTGAGTGACCATTGCTGGCAGGAAGGAGGGCTCCAGCCCCGGGCAGCCTGGTGCCAATTGCCTCCCTGCATTCGGCTCCTTGTCACTCCCCTGGAAAAAAAGGGCTGGAGGACTTCACTTCTCTCTGCCGTGTCTGGTCATGACTGCCTTGCAACCAGCTGCTTCTGCTCCTGCCTGGAGCCTCCCACTGAACCCCATGCCAAGAACACTGTGCTGGGATTGTTTTTATTAGAAACAGGTTCTAACGTCATGCTTTCATTCAATCATTTTACTGACAGGCACAGAACACCACCATGGAGCACACACCATGCTTGGCGCAGGGAAAAACTAAGTAAGACAAGGTCTGATATTAGGAGCTCAAGTCTAGAAGGAAACAGCTATACAAACAAGAACCAGTGGCCTCAGACTGTGATACATACTGCATGATTTCCATTATATGACATTTCTGAAAATGTCATGTGAGAGGCCAAACTAGAGGCCAAAGACAGATCCATAGTTGTCAGAAGCTGGGGGGAAGAACTAACTACAGAGAGATGTGAAGAATTTTTTCGGTGGGGGCAGGAATGAAACTATGTTGTTGGTGTTGGTTACACTACTGTTTTTATCAAAACTCACAGAAATGTACACTAAAAGGAGTGAATTTTACTGTATGTATTGTAAGTTGATATTCACAAAAGGAAAATAAATTGCGATCAAATCTGGTAAGCACTATAATGGCATAATGCACAAAAAGACACAGAGGAGGAGGTAAGCATCTCTTCCTGAAAGGGTGTGGGAAAGGGAATTAGGGAGACTTTACAGAGAGAAGAACAATTAACTGGTGCTTCTAAGATGACGGGAGTTTACCAGGGAGACAGGAGAGGCAGAACATTTTGTGTAGCGGCAGCAGCAGGTGCACAGGTGCGGAGGTCAGGCAAGTAAGCCCCATGCATTCTGTGAGATACACCTCATGTGGCACATCTGGCCCATCTGCAGGAGTCTGAGCATGGACAATCCTGTATGGAAACAATGCTAAAGGGTGGAAACAATGCTTTTTTTAAAATTTGCCTTTCAACATTTAAAAAATTGTGCTAAAATATATGTAACGTGAAATTTGCCATTTAAGCAATTTAAGTCTGTAGTTCAGTGGCATTGATTACACTCACAATGCTGTGCTTTCACCAGCACTATGCATTCCTTTTTTTCTTTTCTTTCTTT
>NW_016107418.1:1314810-1355085 GCF_001604975.1 Cebus imitator | reverse complement strand
GTGTGCAGTGGTTCAATCTCAGCTCTCTGCAAACTCTGCCTCCTGGGTTCAAGGGATTCTCCTGCCTTAGCCTCCAGAGAAGCTGGGATTGCAGGCATCTGTCACCATGCCCAGCTAACTTTTTTTATTTTTAGTATAGACAGTGTTTTATCATGTTGGTTAGGCTGATCTCGAACTCCTGACCTCAAATGATCCACCTGCCTTTGCTTCCCAAAGTGCTGGGATTACAGGCATGAACAACCATGCCTGGCTAACCACTATGCATTTCTAAAAGGGCGATTCCTTTCCTCACGTCACCCTACACTGAAGCTATACCCATTAAGCAATAACTCTGCATTTCTCTCTTCCCCCAGCCCCTGGTAACCTCTAATCTACTTGCTGTCTATGAATTTGCCTAGACCAGATAGTTCATATAAATGGAATCATACAATCTATGTTGTTTTGTGACTAGCTTATTTCATTTAGCATATCTTTGATTTGTTTTAAATGAGGCTTTTGGGTAAAAAAGGCAAGTCCTGGGAAAATTCTCTCACTGGAGACGGTCAAGGGAAAAAGAGAAAAGAAAGGCTTCTTTGAAGCAGAAAAATCGGAACTCAGTATTGGCTGGTGTGACTTTCTTTTACTTACTAGTCCTGCACATGCTGAAGCTCCCTCCAGATTTCAAGAGTAGGCTTTGGACAGGAACAGCCCTGGATACCTACACCTCATGTGCACCTCCACAGGGTACAAGGTTCTGGCTGAGGCATTCCCTCACCACTGATCTATTGCATGCCACATTCCTACCTTCTATAAAACTGCTCAATGGAGTTTTAAAAGACTTAAGAAAATAAGTGACCAAGAATTGCAAATAAGGCAACCTAAGAAGCAGGGTTTAGAGTTAATTAGCCCTTGAACTGTCAAGCTCAGTTGCATTCAGTGAGTTCTGACGTTTCTGAGAATAATTAGGGACTTGGCTGTCACATTTCACGAAGACCCAACTACTACGTGAACAAGTTCTACCTGCTTTTCCTGCACGATGTCCAGAAACACACACATAAAAGAGCATAATAGCCAGTGCTAATTGCAGATCCTTGGGGTAAGTGTCATGTTTTTGAAGAAATTTTCCTATTTTTGCAGTGAAATACAATGGCTCCACTTAAGGGGTAGAAGCTAGTGGTGCTTTAAAGCCATCTGAAATCACTGGTGATAGTAATAGCCAATATGTACTGTGTGCTTACTATGTGCCAGGCTCTATGCTAAGTGCCACAGAGCCTATGAGGCAGACGTATGTATATATATAATCTCAATTAATAGATGAGGAAACTGAGACACAGAGAGGTTATGCAAGTTTGTCAGAGTCATACAGTGTCTTAGTTCATTTTGTGTTGCTATAACAGGAAGCCTCTACAAAGAAAAAGGTCTATTGAGCTCATGGTTCTGCAGGCTGGGAAATTCAAGGTCGGGTAGCTGCCTCTGATGGCTTCCGGAAAGATCCTCATGCTGAGTCAAAACATCACAGAGAAATGAAAGGGGAACCAGAAGTGTAGAAAGAGCAAAAAAAGGATTACTTCACTTTACAACAACCTGCTCCTGGAGGAACTAATCCATTCCTGCAAGACTAGCCCAGTCTTTCAAGAAAGGCATTAATCTACCCTAATGACTTAATCACCCCTTAAAGGCACCGCCTCCCAGGACAGCTATGTTGTCAATTACATTTTAACATGAGTTTTGGTGGGGACAAACCACATTCAAATTATAGCACATAGGCAAGATCAAACCCAGGCAGTCCAGCTCCAACACTGGTGCTCTCAGCAACGGTGCTCAGTGCTTCTCAGCCTTACCACTAGATTCTGCTGCTGTGGGACCAGTCAGCTTTTCTGGTGTACATTATTAATCTTGTCAGAAAGAATCCATTGATTCCAAAATTGCGCATGATTCTGATTTCTTGCCCTCCAGAAACCGTCATTCAAGTGGGAAATAAATGTTTCTGTAACATCTTTAACTCAGCCCATATTCAAGTGACTGCTTCTTAGTTACCTCCTACCAACTTCATTCACTCATCAAATATTTCTTGAACATTTGCTATGTTCAAGACATTGTATCAAGCTTTATAAGACAGAAAATGATTAGAGCCTTCCCAGGAGGAGCTTATACTCTAGTTGAGGAAATAACACATGTAGTATTTATAAAATAATATAAGACAAGGTAGTATAATACAAGGTAAAGTATAACACAAGATAATCTAATACAAGGTAAAAGTGGTAAGTACCACAAGAAAAATATTTAGGGCTATAGTTATTCAGAAGAGAGAAATGACTTACAGGATGAGTATGAATGTGTGTGTGTGTGTGTGTGTGTGTGTGTGTGTGTGTGTGCACGTGCACTGTGCAAGGTGGGAAAATTTGGTGGAGAGGATAGGAAGAAAAGAGATGAGGAAAAAGGCATCAGAGAAGACTACAAAGAAAGAAATGTGATAAGCTTTTGCTACGGGCTCAGTTATGTTTTCACAAAATTTGTAGGTTGGAGTATGAATATCTGGTACCTCAAATGTGGCTATATTTGAAGATAAGGCCTTTAAAGAGGTAATGAAGTGAAAATGAGGTCATTAGGGTGTGCCCTAATCCAATATGACCAATGTCCTGATTTATTTTTTTTCTGAGATGGGGTTTCACCATGTTGGCCTTATAAGAGGACATTTGGACACAGACAGGCAGAAGGAGGACAACAGGAAGACGCAGGGAGAAGATAGCCACCTACCAGCCGAGGAGAGAGGCCTCAGACGGAACCAACCATGCTGGCATCTTGATTTCAAACATCTAGTTTCCAAAAAATAAATTTCTGTTGTTGAAGCCACCAGTCTGTAGTACCTTGTCATGGCAGCCAAAGCAGACCTGGGCTGATAATATAGCCTTGGAAAAGAGAGCGTTTAGACCTGGGGAGATGTGAGCTGAGGGAGGGAATGGGGGAGCGTATTTGGAACAACTGGATTTTATTTAGAAAATAATGGGGGGCCATTGCAGGCTCTGGGGCAGGAGTAATATGAACAGCAGTCATTCAATGTATTTCATTCATTCAGAAAACCTTTACTGAGAGTCTGCCCTGTGCCAGGCATTGCTAATACCAGCTCCAGAGCCGCAGCTATGAATAAGACACCTCAGCACAGGGCTTTTTAAAGGAACCCATCACTGGGTAAGAAAAAATAATTGAAAATGAATTACACTAAAGAGAGCACGGGGCTGGGGTCGCTCGTTAGCAACCTTCTATCCTGGCCTAACCCAGTGCTTTTCCGTCTTCTTTGGGAAGAGTCTGATATAAACTCCTCAGGGAAGTATCCTCCTCAATATCCACCCCAGCTCCTTGGCCCTGTTCCCAATCGTAGGTAATGGAGCTGCCACGTCTCCTCTGCTCAGCTCGACTAGCCAAGAATATTTGGTTGAGCTTTGCCTCCTGTAGTTAGCATTATGTGACATGGCTTTATTATTCCTTTCAAATATGCATATTAAATTGAGATGTCTTTTCCAAACTCCACATTCTACCAGGAGGTTTTGAAATAACTACTCCCCTCCCCATCCCAAAAGCTCTGCCAATACACCCCTGCACCCACCACCACAGGCAATGGTCTTTTGATAGCAAACAACAACATCTCTGCTAGGTAATGACTGAAAAAAACAAAAAAGGAAAAAAACTATAGAAATAAGATACCTATGGTGACAAATCTTCCCTCAGTGTGACGGGCAGACTAGTAGTTCCCAAAGATGTCCATGTCCTAATCCCTAGCACTGGTAAATACATTACTTTACCTTGCAGAGCTGACTAAATTCCAGGCCCTCAGATGAGTCTGGATTATCCAGGAGGGCTCAATCTAGGCACATAGGTTCTTAAAAAGGAGAAGGCCTTTCCCAGCTGTAGTCAGAGGGAGCCATAACTGTGGAAGGGTGGCCAGAGAGACACACTGTGGCTGGCTTTGAAGATGGAGGAAGGGGCCATGAGCCAAGGGGTGGGAGCAGCTCCTGGAAGCAGGAAAAGATAAGTGAATAGATTCCCCCTGGAGCCCCCCAGAAAGGATCACAGCTCTGCTGATACCTTGATTATTAACCCATTGACACCCATGTCAGAATTCTAACTATAGAGTTGTAAGATAATACATTTGTGTTCCTCTAAGCCACGAATGTAATTTGTTACAAGGCCAGCAGAACACTCATACACTCAATTTGCCATAATTCAAACAAGCTAGACCTTCTTATCTGAAGAATGCATCCTTTCAGGATTGCCTTCGTATTACCTTCCTGTTCACAATACCATTCCCCCATGTGGTAGGCTCATTGGTCTTGTTTTTCCTCCCAGATTCTAAGCTCCTTAGGGGCAGAGACTGGATCATTTATTCCAGTATCTCTAGTGCCAGCATAGTGCCTGCCACGTAGCAGATTTCAGTAACTATACATTAAATGAATGTATGGACGCCCAAAGCTGCTCAGGGCTTCATAAAGCCCCAGTAGAACCTCCACAGAGAGGCACTAGTGGTTCTTTTCAGACATAAAGGGGTCAAATCTGATGTCACCATTGATGTATATATATGTCATTATGTTGAATTGAATTTCTGTTTACTGTAACCATGGCAACAACAAATACCATTCACATGCAGAGAACAGTTAGTTATTTAGACAACCATCAGTGAAGGCCCGGCTTCCTAAGAAAACCTTTGTGCAATGTGACTCTGAGCTCTTTTTCATGAAGTGTGTTCAACAGCAGGGCCTGTTCTAAATGGCTCTCCCTATGTGATTCATTTAACTGGTCCATCCAGCAAAGGCATGGAACCCAGAAACAAAGCTTCATTGCTTTCGATGCACTCCTCATGAAATTATGTCTGTTTTTTGCAAAGAAATGATCATTTCATTCACAATTTTTCACTGGTGGGTAGAAAGCATGAAAGTTGCTTTCTAGGAAAGCTGATAGTGGATAGTTAAAAAAGAAAGAATGCAGCTTCTTCCCCATTGTAACTTTGGTAATTATTTTCAACTGTCATGAGCAGAAACTCAGGGAGCTGGGGCAATAGAGTCTAGAGAAAGCCCTACTGGCCAGGATCTGCTCTATGGTTGCTCCCTCCACAATAAAGCCACTCTGTAAGGGTGCTCTGCAACTTCCCTGCTATTGCTGCTTGACCCAGCAGCGTCAGGCTACAGCTGAGATCCTGCCTCTGGAGTGGCTTCCATCCCTCCCACAAGGACTTGAAGAACTTGACCAGGTACAACCTCAAACCACCCAACACTTGGGCCTTTGGGTAGCTGTTCTCCTTCCAGGTCACCTGTGGGGAGAGTTAGCTTCTCCTTATTTTCTCCGCATACCCTGAGTGCCTCTCATTGGAGACCAGCGTTTTCCCTCCTGATTCCAGGTCCTCTCTGCAATCATTTGCCCATCTCCAACCCTGACTTCAGGTAACAGATTCGACCTTGCTCCAACTATCCCCAAAACAGCCCCGTGAAAGTGTTCCATTCAGGACGGTTTATTTTGGCCAGGCCATCCCAATGAATGACAACTCTCTTTGGTGATGCATCCTTCACTATAAACATCCCGCTGTTGAGAGGCTGCTTGTGTGTACATTTCCAAGTCAGGTGCACTTTTCTTTTTGGTTCCCAGTTCCAAATCCTTGAGCAAGGGCATAACGCTGGCCAGTGATGGTCCTAAATTTATCCCCAAGGGCTGAGGGGAGTAATTCTTTCCCCTCCATATCAAAATAGTCATCTAGCAGGGCCTGTGGTGACTCTAATGTGGCCTGGGCAGTCTCAGTATGGGTTCATCAGGTCTTAGTCAGTAAACAGGAAGTGCATGTTTGCAGAGCAGAGCTGGGAAGCTGCCACACAATTTTTTTCTTCTTGGCTCATGTATGAGTGCTTCTGTGGCTCCAGGTATCTGACGGAGGCATACCAAAATCAAGAAGTATTTAATGAGTCACTAATATAGATTAACTGCTGTAACTTAGCTTGACCCGGAAAGAAAATAGATGGGCTAGCAATGAAACATTTGGAATAAATCCTAAGCCATTACCAACTGTGGTAGGTAGTCATCAGAAGAGCTGAGCTGTTGTCACATGAGGAGAGCCAGGGCAGGTTAGGGGCAGGAGGAGCCTGGGGAGGTCCCCTCCAGGCAGGAGGGCTCAGTGGTGAGCAGCCCAGCACCCTTCAGGGGAGGGCACTCAACAAACATGACCATGCCTTATAGAGGCGGGCCAGGGACAAGGACTGGTGAGAAGGCCCTGTCCAAGTAAGAAGAGAGGCAGGATCCAGCGGAACCCCGACATGAATACTCTGTTTAAGAGGCAACATCTCTGGAGAAGACCAAGAAGAGACAGATGATGGAGTGGAAAAAATGGACTCTTTCTTTTTTGTTTTTGAAATAGAGTTTCGCTCTTGTTGCCCAAGCTGGAGTGCAATGGCGTGATTTCGGCTCACTGCAACCTCCGCCTCCTGGGTTCAAGCACTTCTCCTGCCTCAGCCTCCCAAGCAGCTGGGATTACAGTGTCCGCCACACGCCCAGCTAATTTTTTCTTGTATTTTCAGTAGAAACGGGGTTTCACCATGTTAGCCAGGCTGGTCTCCAACTCCCGACCTCAGGTGATCTGCCCGTCTCAGCTTCCCAAAGTGCTGGGATTATGGTCGTAAGCCACCATGCCCCGTCAGATGGACTCTCCTAACCCCTTCATCAAGATGGGATAAAGGGCCAGGTGAAGTGGCTCATGCCTGTAATCTCAGCACTTTGGGAGGCCGAGGTGGGAGGATCACTTAAGTCCAGGACTTTGAGACCAGCCTGGGTAACATAGTAAGACCCTGTCTCTACAAATAATTTAAAAATTAGCCGGATGTGATGGCACACACCTGTGGTCCCAGCTGCATGGAAGGCTGTGGCAAGAGGATCATTTGAGCCCAGGAGTTCAAGGCTGCAGTGAGCCGTGATCATACCATGGCACTCCAACTTGGGCAACAGAGTTAAACATTATCTCAGAAAAAAAAGGAGGGGGGATAAAGGAGGAAAATTATAAAAAAAGTGAGCTGACAAGTGCGTATTAGAGGACAGAAGCTGATGATTTGAGAGGAAGCAACCGAAGGTGTACCTGGGAGGCCACAAGTCTTTGGAGCCAGAGGTGTTACTGTGTGTGAAGACACAGCTCTAAAGAAGGTACCTATTTTGCCCAAACATAATCAGCCAAGGATAGTGTCCTGCTGCCAACCTGTATTGGCAAATGACCAAACCCCCCTCATCCCTCTAAAACTCCTTTTCCCTTCTTAGACTCCCCCCCAGTAGGTTTTGTACAATGGAGGAGGCGACTGGACTTTACTAGCAATCTGTCTCCATGGTCCTTGTTATAAACAAAGGGATCTTTAATCGGAGAGCATTTCCCCACCCAGTCGTCAATGTGACATATATGCCAACATCTTGCAACTGATAAGCTATACAATAAAAAGAAGGCATAAGGTTTCTTATGCAAATATATGTTCCTTTGAACACAGTGAAATAGACAGCTTAGAGCTGTCTTTCAAGCGATTGATGTCCAAATTGATAGCCCAGCCCTGGACAGAAACAATCAGGATGGCCTCCCGTCAGAGATAGTCCCGTGGTGGTGAGCCAGAGGTCACCAAGCCACAGGATAAACCTGGTACAGCGTAACAGGAAGGGCTGGCTAGATTATGGAATTAGAGAATGTACATGGCACTTAAAGATAAAACACAAAACTGTAAAGAAATGTACCCTTTTAGGGGGCTGCAATAGGCCACACCCCCAGAATCCCAAGAGGTTCTCCTGTGGAAAATTTGAAATGCTTTGCTTATGGACATATAAGGAAGTCTCACCTAGCTCAGCATCCCATATTCTCACTTTCATCGCCCCCCCCTTGATGAAAAAAATCAAATATCATGTGTCATCACAGACAGAGAAAAAGCACAACGTCTAAATGAATACAAGAAACACGAATCCAAAATGCATAGAGAACATAGCTGCACACCCTCTTTCACCCTCTTTCACATTAAAAAAACAATTAACAGCAACCTCAGCTAACAAAGCAAAAGGACACATGGGGTAATCCAGTGATCCGACAGGGCCGGGGCATGGCTCCTGACAAGGTAGTCTTTGTGGGAGGGTGTAGAGTAGCTCCACCCCGGCCAGATCAAACATGAGGGCTGTAGGCTTAACATCTTCCCAGATGTCTTCAGCTTTCCTTCCTTCTTCTGTGGTCCACTGAGAGGCCAGCGGTCCAACCCTGCTTCACTCCCCTCTAGAAGACATCCCGGAGGCTCCCAGCCTGCCAGCTCCTCTGGAAACACTGCCTCGTCACACACCCTGTGCAGATACCTGCCAGGTGCCCTATTCCCTCCTAGATCCCATTTAAAATCCCACAATTTAGGGCAGCTGCCCTTCCTAGCCTTATATTACTTTTCTTTTTTTAACCTTAATCTGACCAGGCTATTTGCCAGCCCTCCGCTGCTTTCTTGGATTTTCGTGCACTGTGCTTTTTCCCAGGAATCTCTTCCTGCCTAGCAGAATCTGGAGCTCATTCTTTAAGGCTCAGTCAAACTCTACTACAAAGCCTTGACTAATCCTCTCTCTCCTGTGGTTCCGTCACACTATGACAGTTGTCACATTGCTTTGGACTTTTAGCCATTTGATCTGAGATTCAAAGGCAGCAACTTGAGAGTCAGCCTGTGTTTTACTTATTTTGGTATTTTCCACACTCCTTACACATATGTTCCTTTCTCCTGCTACAACTCAATTTGTTCGCCTTGGACAAGTCACTACATGTAAGACTTGGTGCCCTTATCTGCAAAATGGGGCTAATAATAATCATAAGTCCTTCATAAGCATTGTTATTAGAATTAAATGAATGGATGCAAGTTAGGCGTTTAGTGCACAGCTTGATATAAGAAGTGTTACTTGCTACTGTAACAATATTCTATAAAAATAAATTTTTATTTATTTAATGCTGTAACAGTCTCTTTCCAGCTTTGGGGGCATCTCTTAACTTCCTTCCTTTGTGAAGAAAAAAGTACTTACTATGTTTTGGTGTTCTTATTTCTCGCTTCACATCCAGATCATTTTGAGGGTCTTTAAAGATATTCATGCCTGAGCCCCACCCTCCAAAAATTCTCCTTCAGTGGGTGGAGCCTAGCCATGACCAATTTTTGTTTGTGGAGCATTTCTCTTGCGGATCTAGGGTGGACAACCCCTGCAAATCACTAGATAGCTTATCATTTCTACCAGAAGTCCCTTCAGCCTTGATTGCTAGAGAAACAAGCTGTAATTTAGGGGAATTCAATCTCCAGAATATCCTACTATTAATACCCAGAGATGTACATTTCACCTTCTTTAACTCCACCCCTGGTCATTCCCTCTAAGCTCTCATGATGACTCAGCGTTCTTCCTACCTCTTGGTTTTCCTTCCATTTCCATAATAGTAAAGTACTTGTTAGGATAACTTACTGCTAAGTAATAAAAACATAAAGTAGTGGTGAGTAGAAGGGGAAGAACACATAAAATCTTTCCAACTCTCCATTTCTCATTTCTCCTCCCTAACTCATGATGAGAAATAGGCCTGATCCCATCAGCCAAGAGTGGGGAGGCGTACGCAGGAATGGCCTGGTGCCTGTGTCCACGTGAGCAGCTGCACAGACAGTTGGACGATTACAACAGTAAGTCTAGGGTAATTGCTGTTAGAGAGATGCAGAACCCTATTTTTTTGCCCTGTAGCCACTTAAAAACCTTTGTTCATAATTACAGAAAGAAAGCTTGTACTTCTTACCGGGCATTGGATTTCAGTGGGAATTAGGCCAAAATAGGGACCAGAGAATTGGCCCCACTGCGGCCAACCTGGGAATGCTGAATCAGTCCTGTTCTGCCGACTCAATTCTCTCTTCGAACTGCAAGACTCAGAGTCTAAGCATTGAGACCAGTGGTTCTATTGCCAAGACAAAGGAAAAAAAAAAAAGGCTGATTAAATTTGAAACATGGCAGATAATGCCAAAGGCAGAGTTGATATGATCTCCGAAGAGAGAGAAACAGAATGTGCGTATTGGAAAAATGAAGTCGTGTCATAAGATGACTACTACGAAGCAGTTGTTCTGAAGAATCCCCCTTTATCTGTGTCCTCTTAGATGTCCTCTTTCTTTGTTCCCTTAGACTCTTCTAGTTCTGGATGGTCTCTGGTCGTTGCTGTTGTTTTTCTAATAGCCAGAGGAATGTGACTTAAAAATCCACATGAAAGGCCCATGAAATATCAAGGTGATTCTGAGGATGGCTCCACTTGCTCCAGAGCCCAAGTTCTGGCTTAGGTAGAGGATACCCCAAGGAGACTCAAACCACAGATCCAACTTTGAGCTGCTCCCAAAAGCCCCAAAATGCCTTCAGCCCAATCCAGACAGGCTTAAAAGATTAGTTGGACAGAGTCTTGGACGTAATTTTTACAGGTTAGGAAACTAATGCCTAGAGAGGGTAAGTAAGCCACCCAGATCGCATATGCCCGCAACAGAGACAGGCTGAGCGCCTGACTTCTAACAGCCATGCACTTGCTGGATTCCTTCTCTGAGCTGGGGAATGCCAGGCTAGCCCCAGAATGGCCTGTGGGGCTGGAGAAGAAGACTGTTCCCAAGCCATATACCCCATGGCCCTCCAGTTTTGGGTGAATGCTTTTGAAAACTTCGTCTAGGCACTGATTACGCAAACAAAACAGAAGAAGTGGAGACTGAGTGAGCCAGCCAGAGAGGACATTCTTTATGTATGAAGTCACTGGCTTTCATTGCAAGCTACTCACAGAAACAAGGTTCTTGTGTGGACTGCCACAAGTAAGGTTCTCCAAGGCCTTGAGCTGCAGCAGAGAAAACGTGAAACATCTACAAAATGTTCTGCGGCTTTACTCAGCTCTTTAAACTCAAATATTTGTTTTGGATCAGGAAATGGCTCAGGGCATGGACACAATCTGACCAAGTGTGTGATCCCGGTGCCACGTGGCCACAGCATGATTCAGGATTTCTCCGACTTTAGCCACTCCTCTAATTATCAACAGCACCTGAGTCAGACTCCTGGCGTCCTGGTGGAGCCAGGACCCACCCTTCCACTGCCAGCCTGTCTCCAGGGTCGAGTGCAGTCCAGCGCCCCCTGCTGGGCACCCTCTCTTGTTCCTCTCCAGCTGGGTTTGCCAGCCTGGACTGGCTGCCCAAATTCAAGACATGGCAGCTAATGCCATGTGTGACTTAAAGGCTCTCCACTTTCTGTTTTACAGGAGGGTCCGTCTGCTTAAGATGCTCAGTGTCTGGGGATGCCATATTTTTCCTGTCGCCAGCCCCTCTCAAAAGAAGGAAATTCATTTGGGAGTGGTTTGGGGTGGATGAGGACATCCTTCCTTCACATCTTTGGTGTCACCGAAACAGGTGGAATTCCTGGCTGGAGGCAGGTGACGCTCCGGTGAGCACATCCGAGGCAGCAGGCGTAGTCTGCTCACTTCGCAGCTGAGAAGGGGGAGAGGTTTTGCCAGCTGCCTCATCAAATGGAATGCAAACAAACAGAGAGGAGAGCTCTGCTTACTCATCACGCCCTCAGCTACTCCAGGCCTGCTCCAGGGTGCTCAGAGAAAAAGAGGGCAGCCCTCTGCCAAGCAAGGCTCCCTGGTGCGTCTTTCCAGGGAGGAAGGACTCCTCTGGGAAGAACTCCCGCTAGGGCACTCCGGGCATCTGGATTTCCAGCTGTACTCAGCAAGGAGTGGCCACAGAAAGTTCTGAGTGCTTCTTGAAGGAAAGCATAAACCATCAGCAGAGAGGTAGAGACAGAGAGAGAGAGAGAGAGAGAGAGAGAGAGAGAGAGACAGAGAGAGAATGGGCCTCCCAGCCTACAAAGTCCCTGCACTAGAAGTAAGGACATCAAGCTTGAGACCTCGAAGCTGCAGCCGTGCACACCCATTCTCCCAGCAGCTCATGTCTGCAACTCCTGCCACAGAGAGGGGCCTTCCACCCCACAACCGAAAATAAGACTTAAATGCACATACCCCTTTGATGGAAAAACAGTGACCTTCAAACCCATTGAAACAAGAAGTCACTGATTTTAAATCCTTTACTGAGATTGATAAGGTTAAAGGATTATGTGTCAGGTGGATGTGATCCACCGCCACTACACAAATTGGGCTAGGGCTTACTCTTCTCTCATTAAAAAACCTGATTGACTCCCCCAACGTAGGTAGAATGCACCCTCTCCTCTTTGGATTCTTTATTATCTTCCTTAGTGATGTTGTGAGGCTTTCTCAGGACTAAGCCTGCAAGTTGTCTATTAACCCAGCTTTCCAGTGGAGACTGCCTAATATTGACCAAGTGCTTTAGAGAGTCATATCATCTGTGAGCCGGCAGAGATCCAGAACTCCAGTCCAGCACTCACATTTTACAGACAAGGAAGGCAGTGCCAGGGCCTTAGCCCGGCTTCACAACTCTTTCTGTGGTTCTCTTGGTGACTGACAACAAAATGACACCTCCCTATTCTGGTCTGGCTTGGGCTCTGGCTGCTGGTACAGAACTGGCCGAAATCCTTCCTTTCAAGCTTTCTGGGTAATGGAAACCCTGCTTGACTAATTAGGGCCCACCTCTCTGGAACTCCTGAATCACTGCCATTCATTAAAGATAGAAAAGCGTTTTCTCCCCCCTAATGAAGGAGAACTGGAATAATATAGATGAGTCACACACACTGAAAACTATCATGATATTCAAGAAAGGTTACCTTCTCTCACACCTGCAGACCTGCGAGGGTGGATTTAAATCTATACCCAGTTCCTCTCCTTGGGCTCCAACTGTGGCAAGAGGGTTTGTTGCTGGTTGTTTTTTGTTTTTTTTTCTTTTGCTCCAGTTCCTTGTTGTAGGATGGGGATGTGGGTTCTGTTTTAGGAGGTATGGATTTCGTGGGCAGATGGTGTGGAGGAGGTTAGAAGAAAAGCAATACACACACACAGAAACACACACACACCACCCCCACACACATTAACGCACACACACAGAAACACACACAAACCACCCCACACACATTAATGCACACACACAGAAACACACACACACCACCCCACACACATTAACGCACACACACAGAAACACACACACACCACCCCACACACATTAATGCACACACACAGAGACACACACACCACCCCCACACACATTAATACACACACACAGAAACACACACACACCACCCCATACACATTAATACACACACACAGAAACACACACACACCACCCCACACACATTAATACACACACACAGAAACACACACACACCACCCTCACACACATTAATACACACACAAAAACACACCCCACACAAGCACATATGCACACACTCACACCACACAAAGACACTATATACTCACAACACACATAAATGCACATGTAAACACACACATAGTCTCACACACATACAAACACTCACAGTCATACACCCACTCACACTACACACAAACACAAATATACAAATATGCACTGACATTCTCTCTCACACACACACTCTCCCATACACACTCTCACAGAAACACACTCACACACATACACACTCACACACATGCACCCCTTTGGTTGCCACAGACCTTGGTGTTTGTTCCTAGTGGCTGAGTTGTGAGACTCTGTTTTGAATGTGGGAATTGCAAAGAGCAAAGGCATTCCTCAGGTTCAGGCCAGCACCAGCCAACGGGAGCCGCGGGAGAAAGAGAGAAGAGGTGATTTTATTCTCTAAGAATAACTTTTGAAGTTGGAGCTGGATTTTGCGTATTCACCTTGGTGATGTCACTTTACCCCGCTGTTTCTCAACACACAGTGCCTCTGAGGAGGCTGATGCCAGGCCTGCGAGGTACACCCTTAGCCACTGCTATGATGTCAGTTTTTGGTGACAACTCATGTTCTGGATGCGCCATGGCTGACCAAGTTTGACAGGGTAGATAGCACACATCTCCAGTTTGAAAGTCATCATAATTCTTGGAATGTAGAGAAAAGTCATAAGGAGTGGTTCATAACTTCTTAGAATGATTATGCTTCCCTCTAATGATGTATAAGCAGAAGACAGCAGCTTTGGAAGATGGGAGTAATTCAGGACTAACCAGGGACCCCTAGATCTGGAAGAAGGAAGCGAAGTTAGTGCTGTCTTCAAAGCTTTCAATATTTCCTTAGATTTTAGTGCACCTTCAATCCAAAAACATAACTAAGGATATATTTGCTATGGGGAGTGGTTTGTTAAATTAATGCTATGTTGGCCAATTTAAAAAGAAAGATATGAAATGGCTCCACAAGCTGTAGAACTACACATGGGAATTAGCTTGGGTATTCTGATTTAAGGAAACAAATTCAAGAGAAAAAAAATTCTGTTTTATTGCAAAATTAGAGTTGAAGAAATCAGGTAGGGACAGATGATACTTTCAAAAACACCAAGTTCTATAATCTCCTACCCAGATTTCACAAGCCTTCAGGGTTGTTTTAGTTTTGTCAATGGGCTTAAAGAACTTTATCCAAAACTTCTTAAAATAACATTAAATCCTTTAAAGTTTTTTGTAAGGTGTCAGGGTGCCCTTGTAAAAAAGAGAGAAGGGATTATTATGACATCCAACCAATTATGGCGTATTGCAAGCACCAGAAGTGTAGTCATTACTGAGTTGGATTCTGAACTTCCAACTCAGAACAGACCTGGATTTGCTCTGCAGGGTGTGATATCTTATCAGATTTGGGATTTTTTTTTTTTTTTTTTGTAGTTTGGAATATTTGCACATCATAATGAGGTATCTTGGGGGTGGGACCCAAGTCTGAACATGAAATTCATTTAAGTTTCATATACATCTACGCATAGCCTGAAGGTAATTCTATACAATATTTTAAATGAGTTTGTGCCTGAAACAAAGCTTTCACTGTGTTTTGGCTGCCATCTGTCAGCTAAGGCTGATTAGAAAAGGCCATTTTAGGCCAGGTGCAGTGGCTCACATCTGTAATCCTAGCACTTTGGGAGGCTAAGACAGATGGATCACTTGAGATCAACAGTTCGAGGCCAGCCTGGCCAACATGGTGAAACCCCATCTCCAGTAAAAATACAACATTTAGCCAGGTGTGGTGGTGTGTGCCTGTAATCCCAGCTACTTGGGAGGCTGACACAGGAGAATCACTTGAACATGGGAGGTGAAGGTTGTAGTGAGCTGAGATTGCACCATTGCACTCCAGCCTGGGCAACAGAGCAAAAATTACATCTCAAAAAAAAAAAAAGAATGAATGAATGAAAAAGATATGGCCATTTAAAACATTTAAAAACGTTTTTATTTTTTTAACGTGAGATAACCAGAAACCTTATTAAATCTGAGGCTGATTTTGTCTGGGATAAAACCAGGAAGGGCTTCATTTGAACCCGCCAGAAGACACATTTCAGTTCTGTTCACCAGAACTGTGCATTCCTCAACCAGAAACACAAGACCAATGGAAAATGGGGAGGAGAAAGGAGGGGAGCCTGGATGGAGGGGAGAGATCTACCTGCCTTAGCCTGACTTCCCTAGAAAGCAGAGCCTGAGGCAAAGTATGTGGGCTACTTCTAGAGTGAAGAGTGTCTTCCTAAGGACAGAAGAGCGGGGGAAGTGGGCAACAAGGAAGGGAAAGAGGGAGAGCCCATAACATGCTCTAACGGAGCTTGCTACTGCTGGTTGTTCAGCTCAATCAATGATGCGATACTGCAGGTCCATCTTCTGACAGGCCATGTGAACAGCTGCAGCTCCGGACAGGCCTTCTGTGGGAGGAGAGGGAGAGAGTTTAGCCATTTGCTGCCTTCGTATATGAGTCAAAGGTTAGCACTGCAGGTGATGGCTCGCCTTGCTTCTGGTCGCACACATGCATGCACTGTGTGATCCCTGGATGTCTCATGACAGAGCTCAGCAGAGAAGCCCCAGGCTGGAGGTGAAGCACTAAGCAGTTGCTCATGCAAGTCTAGGATGGGAGGCAGTTTCAAGCTCCTGAGAAGTTGGTGACAGAACGTGGGGAGCTGCACAGCACAGCACCAGCTGGAACAGAAAAAGGGGCCAAAGACCTTAGAGGAGAGACCCAGAGAATCTGAGGGGTGGCACAAACCTCTACCTAGATTTCTGTTGGAAACGTGACCTTTTCCGTCTTTGAGTGTGATGGGATTGGGCATCTACTGATGTTCAAAAGTGGCAGACTGCTTGCTGTTTCTCCAGTATTCATTTCCCTCTTCTTAGGAACAGAGCCCCCAGTTTGTAACTGTGCACTTGGCTTCACAGGATGAAGACTGACTATATGTTTTCCAGCCTCCTTTGCTGATTGATGTGACCATGTGACCTAGTTCTGACCAGTGAGATGCAAGTGGAACTGACATGTGCAACTTCCGGTTTGTGTCCTTCAATGAAAAGGACATGCTCTTCCTTGTTCCTCTCTTCTTTCAGGTAGCTGGAATTCAGATGTAATGGTTCGCACTCCAGTGGCCCTTGTGGACCACGAGGTGACCTTGGGAATGAAAGCTGCAGGTGGTAAAACAAAAGTCATAAGGAGCCTGAGTCCCTGTCACTACAGTCACCAAACCATCCCTGAATTGCTTACCTACAGACTTTATACAGTGGAGAGACCTAAATTTTTGCTTTACTTAAGGCACTGCTATTTCGGATTTCCTATTCCTTTGGCTGAACTTTCGTTGTTGCTGTTGTTGAGACAGAGTCTCTATCACCAAGGCTGGAGCGCAGTGGGTGTGGTCACGACTCACTGCAGCCTCGACCTCCTGGGCTCAGGTGATTCTCCCACCTCAGCCTCCCAGGTAGGACTATAGGCATGCACCACCACATCTTGCTAATTTTCTTTTTGCATTTATTGTAGAGATAGGGTTTAGCCATGCTGCCCAAGCTGGTCTCTTTGGCTCAAGCAATCTGCTCACCTCAGCCTCGCAAAGTGCTGGGATTACAGGCATGAGCCACCACGCCCAGCCCCTTTGGCTGAACATAATCCTGAATGATATGGCATTCAAAGCAGGGAGGATATAAATAGAAGAGGAGCATAAGGATCCACTTTTAAAAATGACTCTCCTTTGTGTCCCACGACCCCTACCTGCTCCTAGCACCTTTGGCTACCCTGATGATAAAGTTAACACAGTCATACCTCACTGATATTGTGAGTCCTCTGCCAGACCACTGCAATAAAGCAACATCACAATAAAGTGAGTCGCACATGTTTTGGCTTCCCAGTGCACATAAAAGCTATGTTTAAAGTATACTGTAGTCTGTGCAATTGCATTGTCTGTAAAAACAATGTACATACCTTAATTAAAATACTTTGTTGCTAAAAAAAATGTTAATGATCACCTGAACCTTTAGCAAGTATTCATCTTTTTGCTGGTAGAGGATACTTTCTCAATGTTGATGGCTGCTGACTGATCCGGGTGGTGGTGGCTGAAGGTTGGGGTGACTGTGGCAATTTCTTAAAATGAGAAAACAGTGAAGTTTGCTGCATGAGTTGATTCTTTCTTTTATGAAAGTTCTATCTGTAGCTGTTTGATAGTATTTTACCCTTTGTCAACTACGTTTTTGGAATAAATCCTTTGTTGTCATTTCAACAATGTTCATAGCATCTTAAGAAACCACTTTCCTTGCTCATGCATAAGAAGCAACTCCTCATCCCTTCAGGTTTGATCACGAGATTGCAGAAATTCAGTCTCGCCAACAGGCTCCTCTTCTAATGCTAGCTCTCTTGCTATTTCCAGTGACTTCCTCCACTGAAGTCTTGAACCCCTCGATGTCATCCAGGAGGACTGGAATCAACTTCTTCCAACTCCTGTTAGTGTTGATATTTTGACTTCCTCCCAGGAATCATGAATGTTCTTAATGGCATCTAGAATGGTGAGTCCTTTCCAGAAGGTTTTCAATTTACTTTGTCCAGATCTGTCAGAGGAATCACTATCTATGCAGTTATAACCTTACAAAGTGTACTCCTTTAATAATAAGACTTGAAAGTCAAAATGACTCCTTGATCCATGGGCTGCAGAATGGCTGTTGTGTAAACCGTCAGGAAAACAGCGTTCATCTCCTTGTGCATCTCCATCAGAGCTCCTGTGTGAACAGGTGCACTGTTATGAGCACCTAAGTGCTGAGTCATATTTTGAAAGAAATATTTTTTTCTGAATGTGATATCTTAACCTTTGGGTTAAAATATTCAGTCAACCATGCTGTAAACAGACGTGCTATCATCCAGGCTTTGTGTTCAATTTACAGAACACAGGAAGAGTAGACTTAGCACCATTCCTAAGGGACCGAAGATTTTTAGGATGTTCTTTGAGCACTAGCTTCACCTGGAAATCATCAGCTACATTAGCCCCTGAGAAGACAGTCAGCCTGTTCCTCGAAGCTTTGAAGCCAGGCATTGACTTCTCTCCAGCTATGAAAGTCCTAGATGGCTTCTTCTTCCAATAGAAGGCTGTTTTGAATACACTGAAAATCTGCTGTTCAGAGTAGCCACCTCCATCAATGATTTTAGCTAGAGCGTCTACATAACCCGCTGCGGCTTCTATGTCCGCACTTACAGTTTCACCTTGCACTCTTATGTTATAGATGTGGCGTCTTTCCTTAAACTTCATGAACCAACCTCTCCCAACGCAAACTTTTCTTCTGCCACTTACTTACCTCTCTCAGCCTCCACAGAACTAAGAGAGTCAGGGCCTTCCTCTGGATTAGGCTTTGGATAAAGGAAATGTGGCTGGTTTGATCTTCCACCCAGACAACTCAGATTTTCTCAACATTTCTCAAACACTTTTCATTTCTTTCAAGAAATTTTTTCTTTGCATTTACAACTTGGCTAACTGTTTGGAGCAAGAGACCTCACTTTCAGCAGAACTTGGTTTTTGGCATGCCTTCCTTACTAAGTGGAATGTTTTCTTTCTTTTTGAGACCGAGTATCACTGTCACCCAGGCTGGAGTGCAGTGGCATGATCTCGGCTCACTGCAGCCTCTGCCTCCCAGGTTCCAGTGATTCTCCTGCCTCAGCCTCCCGAGTAGCTGGGACTAGAGGCATGCACCACCATGCCCAGTTAATTTTTGTATTTTTAGTAGAGACGGGGTTTCGCCATTTTGGCCAGGCTGATCTCGAACTCCTGATGACAGGTAATCCGCCCACGTTGGCCTCCAAAAGTGATGGGATTACAGATGTGAGCCACTGCACCCGGCCAAGAGGAATCTTTTCTAGATTTTGAATTCAAGTAGGAGACATGCAACTCTTCCTTTCACTTAAGTATTTAGAAGCCGTTGTAGGGTTATTAATTGTTTTAATTTCAATATTATTGTGTCACAGGGAATGGGGAGGCCCAAGGAAAGGGAGAGATTTGGGGTAACGGCCAATTGGCAGGGCAGCCTGAATGCATACATTTATTGATTAGGTTTGCTGTCTTATTAAGTGCTGATATCGAAGCTGCAGCGGGTTATGTAGACATTTTAGCTAAGATCATGATGGAGGTGGCTACTTTGAACAACAGATTTTCAATATATTCACAACAGTCTTTTGGGGTGCAATTGGTGGTACCCCGAAACAATTACAATAGAAACATCAATGATCACTGATCACAGACCATCATAACAGATATAATAATAATAATGTAAAATATGGCAAGAATTACAAATATATGACACAGAGTCACCAAGTGAGTAGCTGTTGTTGGAAAAATGGCCCTGATACACTTGCTTGGCACAGGGTGGCCACAAACCTTCAATGTGTACAAAACACAGTATTTGCAGAGTGCAATAGAGCAAAGCACAATAAAACGAGAGACATGCCCATCATTGCTACAACTCTGGGGCAGGCATCATCAGGCACTGTAGCTATGGTATCTCACGGAATACTTCAGATGCTTCTAGGAAGTAGGCATAATTACTACCTCTATGGCCGTTTTCCATATCTGCTCTTCCTGCCCCCAGCCTTGCTCCACTGCAGTCCATTCTCTACACAGTGGCCAGATTGTTTCTCCCCCATACATCATCTCACCTCACCCTTCTGCTTAGAATTGCACCATGACGTTTTAGATCTATAACGTTGTCACCCACCATAGTGACTTATAAAACAAAAGTAACTTCTGCCTCTGTTGATGAGGAATTCAGGAAAGACTTGGTCTGGTAGTTCTCCCTGGGAGGTCCCTACCACGGTTCCAGTTGTGAGTTGGCTAGGAGTGCCGTCATTTGAAGTCATGATGGAGCTAGACAGCCTGCTCCTGAGATGGCCCAATGGCACACCTGCCTGGGAACCTGGGACTGGCTGGAGAATGGAGGGCTCTGTCCTCTCCACGCAAGCTTATCCAACAGAGATGCTGAGGGTAGGGTGTGGCTTCCCCTGTGGGAGCAACGAAGGTGCCAAGATGGACCTGTTATTGCCTTTTATATGCCAGTATTGGAAGTCACACCCCTTCATGTCCACCATATTCTAGTGGTACGGGAATTTACAAATATCTGCTTGGGTTTTAGGGGAGAGGACATAGACCCTGCCTCCCTACGAATTTGTGTCAATCATCAGTGGTGGGATGGGGTACATATTGGGGTTTATGTTGGAGTCTGGGGAACATAAAGCCTGTGTCCAGAACCATAGCACTGTCTTACCCCTACACAGAACACTCTCTACCCAAAGCCCCTTTGGCTGACATTGCTTTCTGCCATTTCAGCCTTTGCTAAGGCATGAGAAATGTTGCCACATCCATTGCATCTGCTACAAAGGCATGCTAGTTATTATTAGTGATAACAGAATGAAAAGAAAACAGTTGGTTTTGAGCTTCTAACATGTGGTGCGGTTGGCTCTTTCTGAGAAGAGAGATACTGCTTGTGCCCAAGGAATCCCTGAGGGTCCCTATGTGGGACCCCTCATCCCACAGCTTTGTCTCTCCAGGGCTGGCTGTGTCCAGCCGCTTCTGGGAAGTAGAGCATCTGATTGGTTACCCTGTGTCATAAAAGAGATGCCATCTGAAGTAATCTCTTTGTGCAGACTTTCAGAGCACTTCCTCTGGGTCCCACCCCCATAGCCAAGGAATGGATTTGCGTGGAAACATCTGTCCTGAGCATCGAGGTACTACGGTCGTGCAAATGCGAGTCCCAGCACAGACAGCGCGTCCATTTCTATTGAGCCGGCAGGTGGGTTTTAAAGCCAAGTTGCAAATGTCCCTGGGCACAGGGACAGCTGTGTGAGCAAAGGAACAATTTTGTGCCAGGGAGGGAGAGAGGACCAGCTCTAGGGGGGACTACAGGCTCTGCAGGCTCAGAAAGAAGCAGGTGTGATGAAAACCTCCTGGGAGCAGCTCACCATTCGGTTCAGGCCTCCTGGCTCATTAGGAGATTCTGGTGACACCCGCCTCCCTGGCTTCAATCTCTCTAGCTGCAAGCCTGAGGATGGGAAGGCTTGGCACAGTCTTTCCTCCCCAAAGGTACTGCGCTGGTGATGTTTGCAGAGTGCATCCCGCTCCTCTGATAAAAGGTGTATCCTGAGTACAAAGTACCATTGTCACTATATTCCACAATGTGGCTAAATATAGGCGTGTGCCAATCTGCTGAAGAGCAGAGTGTCTCTTCAACATTTGCCTGGGAGGAACAAGTGGCCCAGGGGCTGCAGAGGATGCAGCGGAAAAGAGCTGGCATGCAGCAGCAGTGTGCCTGAGACGGGGGCATGGGGAGAGGGAGAGAAAGGCCGTGCATGCCCTCCTGGTGGGCAGCCCAAGCCCACTGTGGGACAGTGAGGCCTGAGTGCAGCAACGCTGGAGTCCTGCTGTGAAAGCCCATGATAGCTGAGCCCCTGCCAGGAATGGAGCAAGGAGATCACAGAGCACGGAGCACATTGCATCTGCCCCACGCAGTGGCAGAGCAGGGAGCTCAAGGGCCTGGCGTTAAGAGGTACCATTCAAGGTAAGAGGGTAGGAGTCTCTCTTGTTTTTTTTCTGTTGTTGTTGTTTTGTTTTGTTTTGTTTTTGTTTTTGTCTTCTTACACAGTCCCAGAGGGTGCCGTGGTGTCCTGACACACTCCTTGTGTCGGAGCTGTTCTTCATTATGACTAAGACTGAGCAAGCGTGAGAGCTGGGCATCCTCCCCTTGCTGCACTCCGCTGGTCCCCAAGACACCCTCCCCATGCACTGCTTCCTTCCACTTGCCGCCTGCACACGGCACCACACCCGGAGCTCTGTTTGTTCCCTCTTTGGACTGGCAGCTGGTTATAGAGGTGCCTGGGATGTCAGCTCTGAAAGGCTAAAAATAAAACCAAGCTTTCCATCCTGGGATGTCTCATTAGTGTGCTTACACATGAGTCCCCCTGCAGTTTTTCAGCAATTGGCTAACAAGATCTAATTTGAGCGTTTGGGCTGGACTGTGGCTCAGCGGGAGCAGACGCTGAGTAGATGCCTTCTCCGAGCTACCTGTTTGGGGAAGCCGGTCAGTTTCCACTCTATCACAGCCTCACAGAACAGGGAAGCTGCAGGAAGGTTGACAAAAACACAGCAAAGCAGGTAGAGCCTCCCTGGCGGACAGCAACGCCCAGGTGGGTGTGGGCATGGAGAGCAGTGGGGCCCACCTGGACAGGTGCAGGGGGGTGGGAGGAGGGGCTGAGAGCACTCTGTATGTTAAGGTCAAGGTGTGGAGGAGAGGGCTTGGAAACTTCCTGCAGCAGCTTCCTGGCCCAGTGAAATGTTCTTGCCAGCAAGCATGAATCTCTGATTTGTAATAAAAATCAATATGCCTTGCATGCCAACTACACCTTCTCCAACCCTGCACTTGTGATGTTAGAGTTGTCATTCTGGGCCATGGAGCAACCCTTTCGGGGTTGAGCCAATTTCTAGGTCATGTGGAGTGGGCCAGCTTTCATGAACCTACCTAAAAGGAAGGAAGAGAAAGCTCAGCTCATGGGAAGGAAGGAGGACCTTGGCAGCTGTCTCACTCCTCACCAGCTCTTCATCTTGGATCTTGTTCTGACTCCCTGGTCCGCTAATGTCCTCCTGGATGGAAGAGTCAGGTAATGATCCCCGCCTCCCAATACTCATTGCTCAGTTTCAACAACCATCAACATTTTGCCGATCTTGTTTCATCTCTCCTCTGATCTTTTTCCTTTTCTGGAGTATTCAGATTCTCTAACTTTGTGAGTGGAGCTAAGAGCCTGCCTCACCACATCACCACTATTAGCCTCTAAACCTCTTTTAAGGACAGGGATTCACCTCAGCTCAATTGTTCTGCTGCACAAGTGGTACCTGTCTTCTGTGTTGAGAGATGTTGGAATTATACGATTTTTAGTGCATAAAGTGTTAGTATTTGGAATCCAGTTTGGCTCACTCTAGATGAGCTATACAGTCTTTACTTTTTCTCCTCTCCCTTTTTTCTTCTCGAATTGAAATAGTCACCAGCTTTCCCATACCTCCCCCTGTACCCTCCATCGCCACTTGTTTTTTTTTCTTTTTTTTTTCCTAACCACACCCTGAGGTATTTCACGAGCAACTCTTTATTATCTAACCACACTACACCAGCCCAGGAGACATTCTGAAAATTGACAATGATCGTGATATACCCTGGGTCCAAAACACTTCTCTATATGACGGTTGTGTATGAAGACAGACAGACCTGCCAGGCTCCATCAGGAAAGCTCTGTGTCTCCTTCACATCCAGAGGGACAGAATATTATCCAGAGACAGAGAATGCTTCTGAGAGCCTCTAGCACAGTGGTCCCAATCCCCCAGCTCCGACTGGAACCAGTCCCAGTCTGTGGGCTGTTAGGAACCCGGCCACGCAGCAGGAAGTGAATGGTGGGGAAGTGAGCATTACCACATGAGCTCCGCCTCCCGTCAGATCAGCTGCGGCATTAGAGTCTCATAGAAGCATGAACCCTACTGTGAAGTGCACGTGTGAGGGCTCTAGGTTGGGTGCTCCTTATAAGAATCTAATGCCCGAGGATGAGGCGAAACAGTTTCATTCCGAAATCATCCCCCCGCCCCAATCTGTGGAAAAATTGTCTTCCATGAAACCGATCCCTAATGCCAAAAAGTTTGGGGACCACTGATCTGGTAGGCCTGCCTACTGGGCTTACTGTGTATATATGAAACTGATAATTATTCCTTTTGTCAGAAATTTAAAATGTTACATCAATATTTCTGTCGTATTTCCAGCATCGCACCAAAGGTCAGTCCTAGAATGCTTTGTTTCAGCTGTTTTTTTTTTCCCTTAGGCAGAGAACAAAGATTGGCAGCTTCCTCTTGAGCACACTGGGGTGTGACATTACACTGGGGGCTGCTGAGTGCCCTTACCTACAGCTACCCAGACGCAGAGGCAGGTGGGTTGGGCCAGGGAGTTTGATGCTGTGCCTCCTTAAGTGAGAACTGCATCATCCAAACAGTCAGCTCTCAGCCAGATGGCACCCCGAGGTTCTGCGAATTTCTCTCAGCACAACAAGCACATCTGCCAGTTGGGTTCCTGTGCTTGTCTCTCTTTTCTTCCTGCCACTAGACACCAGGGCTTTAATTACACAGCCAAAATCAGCTGCAACACACTCCTCTGCCTCATCCGGGTTGTGCCCAGGACCTCCCATCTCTCCAAAAGCCCCTAAATGTGAACAAATCATGGCTGGTCGTCAGGGCCAGAGGGCGCAAAGCTGCTAAGTGGGCTGAGCCGACCCTGTGCGCCTTTGGTCCTCTGTGTAATGACCCTCTCTTCCTCACAGCCCCCTTCGCCCTGCCCTCGCCCTCCCACCTGCTGTCTGAGGGCCCCTCGTGGAGACACTCAGCCAGGCCCAGACCTCAGTGCTCCCTTGGCCTGGCCTTTCCACTGGGCTTCCTGATATCCTTAGTGCCCGGGGCCCCAGGGAAAGGCTTGGCCAGAGAGCTGCATGGAGGCAACAGTTGCTATATAGACAATCGACAGAAATCTGCGTGGCTGAGCGGCCATACTCCTCTGTCAATCCTGCCCAGATAGCCTGCTTTCCTCATCACAGCCAGCATTTTTTTGAGCGCTCACTGTGTGCCAAGCACTTTGCTGTATTAACTCATTTAATCCTACGACCCCCCTATGAGGTAGGTGCTGCTGTTAATCCCATTTTACAGATGGGAAAACTGAGGCACAGAGAGGTTCAGCCACTTGCCCCAAATCACCCAGCTAGTAATAAGCAGAGGTGGGATTCATATCTAGGATTTAAGCCTGACTCAAGAGCCCAAAGGCTTTTAAAAGAAAACCTGAAACTATGTAATATTCCATCTGACATGGAAAAAAGAGAAAAAAGTTCTTGGCTCAAAGGGTGGCATTCTGATGCTTTCCTTTTTCCGGTTTCATTTTCTCATTTACACATTTTAAAAAAATATATAGTTCTCACACAGTGACTTTGTCAAGACTAAATATGATAGTGGAGCTTCAGATAATGTGAAAAACCAGTGAAGGAGACAATTTAGGTGGCTTTGCTGTGTCCTCTTCACCTGACAGAGGTGGGTAGCCTTAGGTCTGATTTATGATCCTGCCCAGCCTCATAAAGGGAAGACAAAAACTCCTAGAGGCACCCCATGTTTTCAGAGTTGCTATGGAAATGTGCTATGCAAAGCCTCTGAAAGGAAAGAGTCGTCCTTAGGGATGTGAGGATCCGCTAAAATGGTAAGGGACATGTGAATAAGAGGAAGACTGACCTGTGATAATGATTGGCAAAAAATGAAAATATCCACAAACTCCCCACCATGGAGGAGGGCTCGTATGCAAGAAAGGACACTGTCTATGCCCTTTGGATATGTTGAAGGATGCTCTAGCATAGAGAAATTCACTAAAAACTAAATTGCAGAGGAGCATGTGACACAGGTCATAGAGCAAGGGGAGTTTTGAGAGAGTACCAGGCAAATCAGCAAGGGGTAAGGGAGAAGATGGAGCTGTGGCTTTGAGAGAGGACTTGGAGGCTGGAGAGCTCAGATGTCACCAGGCAAGTCCTAGCTGCAACCCACATGGTCACGGCCTCCACTGTCCTTCCAAGATGCTCCAGCCAGGGCCTATGTCCATGCCTCCTGGATCTCTTGTCTCTAGCTACAGAACCTGGCATGCAGCTAGTGCTCAATATACTCTTGTTTAAAAACAAATCAATGAATAAATGAACAAGCATGGCAACTGAGTTTTTACCATGAAGTCTGTCCGGTGTATGAAATTTGAAGGGCCACTTCCAGGTCTCCATTGAATTCCCCTTTGTCTTGTCAGTTTCTCCCTCTTCCTTTACTGCCCCTTTCAGATCTCGCAGTGCAGCCTTCATTCATGGTGTCACTCACCATGGGATATGTCAAGCTGCGTCCACTGCATTATTTGGTGTGTCATTAGCGCCTTGACTAGGAGAGAGATAGCCTTAAAAGAGCGGTTACCCTCACTAATAAGCATTATGCAATGTCTTCACTGCCTTCTCTTGGCTCTTTCAGTCTCCACCCTGGATCCTACTGATGTGATCTTTGGTGATGGCGCTGGATGAACATGGTCCTGACAATAAGATGTGCACAGCCTCACCTCTAGTTCAGCCTCTACCTTACTCTGGAGCCCCTAGCCTATCCCCTACTATATGATGGGGGTGGCAGGTCTTACCCTGGATCCCCGACACGGCTCTCGCTAGAGAGACAGTTGGAAAAGCTCATTGAAAAGTTACTGTTCTGACTGGGCATGGTGGCTCACGCCTGTAATCCCAGCAGTTTGGGAGGCAGAGGCAGGTAGACCACCTGAGGTCAGGAGTTCCAGACCAGCCTGGCTAATATGGCAAAACCCCATCTCTACTGAAAATACAAAGTTAGCTGAGTGTGGTGGCAAGTGCCTGTAATCCCAGCTACTTGGAAGGCTGAGGCTGGAAAATTGCATGAACCCAGGAGGTAGAGGTTGCAGTGAGCTGAGATCACACCATTGCACTCCAGCCTGGGTGACAAGAACGAAACTCCGTTTCAAAAAAAGAAAGAAAGAAAGAAAAGAAAAGTTACCGTTCTATTAAATGTACTATCTCTAGTGAATGAAATCTTCCTGGGTATGATTTGAACGTTCTCTATAACGCTTCACTTCTTACACCATCTTTTTTAATGGGAGAAAAATACTCTGTGCACTATTTCCTCCTTTACCTTTTTCTAGTTAGAATTAAACAGAAGAAAAATGGTGGCATCATTCCCAGAGGTCCTCAGCATTTTAACTTTACACTAGAAAACTCTCAATCCAAAGCTAAAATTCATATGTACGCCAATGCCCTTCAGCTAATGGCTGCTTACATATTCTAAAAAGCTTTGTATTTCTGACTTTGTATCATTGTTAACTCTCTATTTCTCTTGAGCTTATTTATCAGTCTGAAAAAATCTCCTGGAAACTCCTCCCCATGTAAAACTATTCTAAACCTGTGTGAAACCTTTAATTTAATCAGCACATTACCATTTCCTAAAAAAGGGTAAATGAGATCAACTCAATTTATACCAGGAAGAAAGGAAATTAATTTCATTCAATTATAGAAAGGAAAAGGCTTTATACAGGTAACAGTTTAACAATTGTAGTAGCGGGGATTATGAAAAATTCTGAATCAGGATGCTAAGAGGTCACACATCCCTGATAGTTTTCAAAATACCTCCCCAAATCCTGAAAGCAACAATTTAGTGAAGGCCCGAAAGCCAAAATAGTCCTTGAGAAATGCAAAATAATGACAGCCTAAAAAGAGGGAATTGTGTAATAATCAGAAATTAGATTTGACACTGGTAACTCACCTGTATATATACCCAGAGCTTACCTTCTGACTACTTCTAAGACTTGTAGACAATGGATTGTTTAAGTCATGGTCAGAAGACATCCAGCACCTTTCTAGAACCAGGTTTTTTGTGGGTAGAAGAGAAGAAATCCAGGATTTATGGGAGAGTTACAGTAAAATATAACCTAAGATGATTAAAACAAAATGGCCCCTGGACAGTAATGCTGACTTGAAACTAAGATCAGTGGACATGGATTCATATAAGCTGTCTGCAGACCAGCTGGTAAAAATACCGGGGAATGGTAAGAAATTATAACCCATCCCAAGCAGGAAAATACGCCAACTGTGTTGTGTTATTCTGGAGGACAAATTATGATTCTAGAAGTCATTTTCTTATGCTTCCCCCTCATAGGAAGCCACATGCCATTTGGATTATTGCACTTTTCAAAGTACATGGAAAGACTCGAGAGCATCCAGAGAAGAATGACACAAAGGGGCAGAATGCATGACAGAAAAGACCCCCCACGAGGAAAGGCTGAAGAATCAGGACTACTGAAGCTAAAGAGAAAAACTCAAGTGATAAAACATTATTGTTTTCAAAAATGTGACAGGTTTTTGGCTAGATGTCACTCATATGTTTCCTGAACACATGGTGGCCCCTGGCAGACAAAAGTAAAGATAGAAACCAGACCAGTAAAGAATGTCTCATCTTTTGTCACTTCTGGAGTGACGCTGCACACCCGCAGCCAGTGCATCATCTCTGCCTTTGCCCATGTCTTGCCTTTTTTCTCCCTGGTCCGTTTCTCCTCACCTCGACCAGCCTGGCCAGCTCCCTGGTCATCGGGGCTGCACTCACCCATGCACGTGCCTGGCTCCCCACCACCTCAGAAGCTCTCAGTACAATGCAGGATTGGAGACTGAAACCAATGAAACGTTGTTAAATAAATGAACAATTTAAAGAGGAAATATTTAACGCTGAGAACAAAGACGAGAAAGAGATATCTCGTAAGAAATTTTGCAGTGAAATGCCGTGTGTTGTGCTCTGTAAGTTCCTCTCCATCTCCCTAACATAGTGTTTAGTGAAATCTACAGTGCTCACTTGTACTTTGTGGAGTCTGTGGGTGAAAGCTTGTAGATATCCAACATTTGTGTAACACTAGAAAGTCCATTTTGACCTCTCTGAGAAAATCTAGTGATTCTGCTTTTATATCTAGATTCAGATCCCTCAATAAGAGTTCTCTTGGCCTCATTTTCATAATGATCCTCAGAAGGATTTACTAACTAGGCTGTACCCACCTAGTACAGGTCTGTCCATATGGTAGGTCTGCAATAGATTCTTGCAATCTTATGGTAATTAGACAGCAATCTGATTCTGGAATTGTGGCAATTTAGTTATTCTGTTACACTGACCTCTCATGTGTTAGCTCACTGATGCCCATCTGTGTAGGTTTGTATTTAGACGTGTTGTCCTGGGAGCCACCCAGCTTCCTGGGAGGATGGGGATGGAGAGTCTACTGAAGTTCTTCAGCATCTCCAGTTGACCTTGGCAGGGATCCTGAGTGAATTCCATGAGGATCTACAGGGAACTGGCATCTGGCCCCTTCTGCTGTTATTTTCCTGAAACCATGTTACATTATAAGTGGCCGGGCGTGGTGGCTCACGCCTGTAATCCAAGCACTTTGGAAGCCAAGGCGGGCAGATCACCTGAGGTCAGGAGTTCAAGACCAGCCTGACCAACATGGTGAAACCCCGTCTTTAAAAAAAAAAAGAGGCTGGAAGGGATGGTGAGAAATCGTTTATGTCATGCGTCTCTGGGTAGAACAGCATGCACCCAAGCACCCATCGCAGGAGCTGGGTGCTTCCCTTCTTCTATTCCATCTCCACATCCTTCCATTATGTCTTATCTTTTTGTTTCCAAGCCACGTTTATCTCCAAAGGAAACCTTTGTTATGTTTACTTTAGAACACCAGAGTTCCCCATTGCATCTCTCACCCCCTTGCCAAAATTATGCAAGTTAAGAATAACCCCAATCTGGTTGGGGTTGTTTGTGACTGAAAAGTAATTGGGTTATAATATGCTAATTCTTATGTTAATATTTGGCTCCAAAGATAAAGAGACCTGGAAATGCTAATATGAGAATCCTCCCACAAAGAGGATTACCAGCAGGAAGTTTGCAGGAGAAGAAAAAAGGAGGGGACCTAAATGGAGCAAGGACTAGGAACGCAGGCCCTTTAGAAATAATGAAGGGGTTTTATTGGTTTGCTTCTTTATACTTTCTTTTATTTTGCAAATTGTCTATGATTACTATGTGCTACTGTAACACTTAGCAGGAAAAATAATGTAATGTCTAAACAGAAAAAAGAATGAGGAACTTTTAGAGCAGAAGCAGATGGAGGAAAGGCCGAGAATGGTCTTATCAGAGCCTCTCCCAGGAAAGGGTCAGGTGCTGGCCCCAGCCGGCTTCCCAAGACAGGAAGACTTGGGCTCAGGGAAAATCCATGGCTGGGATCCAGGGAAATTGATGAATCAGCTTTCAGGTGGGCGAGTGAACAGTGGCTCCAACCTGGGCCTCAGGACCACTGGGACTGAGAGGAAAGAGAAGTTCTATCTTCAAACTTGGTGGAAGAGGTCGATGCGAGCTTTGACTCAGAAGCTGTAAAAACCATATCTGGTTGATGTTTCTCCATTCATTTATTCAAGGAATATTCTACAAATATCTGTTACCCTCTCTGTACAGTATACTCTGCTAGTCTCAGTGGGTACTGGGAGGATGAATAAACAGCTTCCCTGTGTGAAGAGCAGGCGCTTTCTCTGTGAACCTGTGAAGGAGGCTGTGCAGACATCAACCTGCTGAGGTCTTCACACTCCTCCTCCTGGCTGGCTAGGAGCACTCAGTGATGAGGGAGAGAGAGGATGACCTTGGCTGGTGGTGACTTAAGAAGTGCTGGAGAAGAGCTGGACCCTCACTTGGGAAATCTTTTCTTTTCTTTTTTGAGACAGGGTCTCAACTCTGTCACCCAGGCTGGAGTACAGTGACATGCTTACAGCCCACTGCAGCTTCAACTTCCCAGGCTCAAATGATCCTCCCACCTCAGCCTTTCAGGTAGCTGGGACTACAGGCTTGTGCCAGCACTCCCAGCTGATTTTTGTGTATTTTGCAGAGATAGAGTTTCACGGTGTTGTCCAGGCCGGTCTGGAACTCTGGGCTCAAGCGATCTGCCCACCTCAGCCTCCCAAAGTGCTGGGATTACAGACATGAGCCACTGTGCCAGGCCTCACTTGGGAAATCTTAAGAAGAGAAATAAGGTGGTGAGCTGGAAAGGGCCTTGAATTATGGCTTTCTGACTCTCAGCTGCCCCAGGGCGTGTTCCATCCTGAATCTTCATCAAATCCTTTCCTCATGTGAGTCCACCCAAAGGAAGCTCTGAACTTCTGTTAAAAGTGAGTAGTTGTGACCAGGTGTGGTGGCTCATACCTATAATCCCAGCACTTTGGGAGGCCAAGGTGGGTGGGTCACCTGAGGTCAGGAGTTTGAGACCAGCCTGATCAACGTGGAGAAACCTGGTCTCTACTAAAAGTACCAAATTAGCTGGTTGTGGTGGCACATGCCTGTAGTCCCAGCAATTTGGGAGGCGGAGGCAGGAGACTTGCTTGAACCCAGGAGGCGGAGGTTGCAGTGAGATTGTGCCATTGCACTCCAGCCTAGGTAACAGAGCAAGACGTCTAAAAAAAAAAAAAAAAAAAAAAAAAAAGTGGGTAGTCTTCCTTTCCTCATCACCCAGGGTCTCTTTCTGACACTCTTGAAACCCTGCAATGAATTCTGAAAAATATTAAGGATCTATTTAGCTTCTTTTCTTCCCTTACCTTCACCAGGAGGTCGGATATCATATTGGCGGCAGATGGATCCCATCTGTACCACGGAAGTCGAAGATTTCAATCAGTGAGTTATGGACACCATCAATGAAAACAGCAGCGCATCAGGGAATCACGTGATGATCACAGCCAAAGGAAGCCCTATCCTGAGAGTACTCTGCTGATGCCTCAGCTTCTTGCTTCTAAGCTTCTGGCCCCATTCGGTCTGAGGCAACGAAGATTCAGATTGATGCCATTTATTTGTACCAACATGCAGAAGAGGCAGCGGAATTGTTAGGAGACCTCTGAAGAACCATTAATTGGGGTGATACTAAGACCATACTTTCTACCCTGAAAACTTGGTCTACAACCAATAAAGTTAGTTCTCCCAACAAATGCGAATGATGTGCTGTGTGGCTAGGATGGGTGCAAATAATCAATGCTCAGTGCATTTCCCCAGGAAAATGTTTCCAGGATGCTTTTTAAGGAAAGTAATGAGCTGTTTGTTCCCTCGTTGTGGGAGAAGAGGGTGTTTGTTGATCACACATCTTTTTAATTAGTTATAGACACAGATGGTTTTTTTTTTTTCACTTTTTTCTAACATATATTTACTTATCTAATCAAAGGTGTCCAGTATAAAAATGCAGGAGACAGATTTCCTTAGCCACCAGAGGCATCTTTTCCCTGCTTCTGTATTATTAGCTCTGAAGGTCCTCGATAGATCAGTTCAGCCTAACAGGCCTCTTATTTTCATACAGATGTAACACCAAGTGAGGTGCTGTACGTGGGCCAAACACCACAGGTGTCAAGCAAGATGTGTGTTGGGTTGTGTTCATCCCATTCATATTAGGGCTTTGTGTAATTTCATGCTTCTCTCCTTCAGCAGCAAAGTAACTGTGCTTAGAAAATCCGTTTGACCTTCTCTGAGCCCTAGCTTGCTTATCTCTGAAAAGATGTCTGGACTGAATGTTCCCAAGCTCCTCCCTGCTCTAAGCTCCCAAGCTGAAGCTTGCACACAGAAGCAGGACGTCAGTGGAGGAGCAAACGTCTGCTCCATGCCCACCCGATAACCCTCCTCGGTGCTCACGGCCTCAGAGCTTGGGTTCCGAGCTCCTCTCTTGTCTGACTGGAACAGTTCGACTTTTGCTGCAAGGTCCAGCTCAAACACCGTCTCCTCTCAGAGGCCTTTCCAGCCCTCTTCTTTTCCACACATGTGTGTTTGGGCAGACACATGTGTGTTTCAGGGTCCCTCTGATTGTAAAGAATCTGAACAATCTAATTGTAAAGGGGCTCCTAGAATGATACCACCTCAATTTCAGTGGAGGCATCACTGCACTGCTAGTGATGGGATTCAGGACATGCTATGTAAAATGCAACACCTTGGCATTTGAGAAAGCAGCAGACGCAGAACGTTCTCTCTGACTTTCTCCTACCCTTCTGCCCTGAAGCAGGCCATCAAAGACTAACAGAGGTGAGAAGACCCTCTTGTGATTATACCCTCCCTCCACACCTAGAGGAAAGCGATGTCTCTATCTGAAAACACAGGGACACATAGAAGAATCTGAACAAATAGGCCTGGCTAGTTCTCCTCAATTTATAACCATTAGAAGGGTGGCTCAATGCCTATAATCCCAGCACTTGGGGAGACTGAGGGGGGTCGATCACCTGAGGTCAGGAATTTGAGACCAGCCTGGCTAACATTGTGAAATCCCATTTCTACTAAAAATGCAAAAATTAGCTGGGTGCTATGGCATGTGCCTGTAATCCCAGCTCCTCGGGACGCTGAGGCAGGAGAATCGCTTGAACCTAGGAGCAGGAGATTGCAGTGAGCCAAGATCACACCACTGCTTGGTGACTGAGCGAGACTCCATAAAAAAAAAAATATGACCCTTAGATCATGCCCCTTGGACAAGTCACCCTCATCCATTGTTATCCACTCTTCATCAAACCTCACATAAAAAACCGTCTTTTGGGGGTCTTCACTGCTGAAGGCTTTTGTGTCGCATAAAACTTACACTAAATCAATGTGTATGCTTGTTTTCTTGTTGCACTATCTTTTGTTACAGGGGCATCAGCCACGAGCCTAGAAATGGATGAAGAAAAGATGTTGTCTTTTCTCGCCTACGCTGGTTCTTAGCATCGGTGAGAGAGTAAGGCAGAGTTGGCACACAGGCAGAGTAGCCTTTGAAAATCCCTTCTCTGTCCCATGAGTTACGATGCTTTAGGGAGTGTGTTGTTTGAAAACCGCTCATATATCCAGAATCATATCAGCTCCACAGGGTACTGGCACAAGGAGGGTCATGGAGGAGTGACCTGGCGGTGGCTTCTCATCTCCCTGCTCATGACCTGCCACATCCATTCTCCCTTTCCTCTGGCTGTCACGTATGGAGTGAAATTCTCAGACGTGGCTGTCCCTGTGCACCTCCCTGTGTACCTCCCCGCTTCTACAGCTGCCTCGGGGCCAGTCCAGAGCCTCAAGCCTAGGGCCATGCCCTATTCATCTTTAGTGGCCAGCAGGGCAGGGACTTTTCCTAGAAGCACAGGTGAATGTCTGTTCCACAGACAGACCTTTTGCTATATGTGAGAGAGAATCATATGAAACACAGCCTTGTAGCAAGCCATCTCTTCTCAATGTGAGAAGGGCGGGGCGTCCCACAGCAGGTATTGGCTGGTCTCATTTTAGAATCTCTCCCAGAGTGGAGGGTTGTGCTTAGCGATGTGTCTTACATCTCCCACTGCCAGTGCTGGCCAGCATATTTCAGAGGCCAGGCATGGGTTTCTTTTTATATTAAACCACCCATGTTGTTCCCAAATGGCAGAAACTCAAAGGTGTGCTCTGGATAAGTCATTCTAGAGAGTGGACCGAGGACATTCATAAAGAGCAATTTGTGTTTGCTTTCATAGAGAGTGGCCACTGTGAGTGCGCCCGGAGCCCACAGGACTCTGGAGGGAGGAGGGATTTCATGGAGACCGTTCATGGGTGTCTGTTCTGGGCAGGATGGCTCAGCTCTTGCTTTCCAATTGCTGTGGCCCAGGAAGCCTGAGTGTGCCTGCGTGACACACCTTCCCCATCCCTCCCACGTCCTCATCCTCAAAGCGTATCACTCCAGCCTGGGAACAGCTGGGAAGGGATTCCTCTACATTTCTATATTCAGGAGCACTGTGTTTACTCTATGGAGACTTACTAATCCAGCTTGTAAATAAATTACTCCAAATTGATCTGTCAGTGCAGGAAGTGAAAGGAAGTGTCTGGAGTGCCTCTCCACTCCCCGCCCAGCCACAGCCGCGGGCAGCTCCGGCAGGGAGAGGACAGCAAGCCACATTCTCCCGTGTGGGACCGGCTTCTCCTACCTTCTCCCACCTCCTTCCACCGCCACAGACGTGAAGCAGGAGACCTGACACCCCTACATCTAGATTTTGAGGAGGGAAAAGGAAGACATACTCGCTTGTTTTTAGTCCAAATGAAACTTGCTGTGAGTGGAAAGTGATCTTACCATCCAAGAGGCACCTTCCTGGACATTTCTATGTATTGGCCGGTGTCCTCCAAGCTCCATCAGCAGAGGAGCGAGTGCCTGGCGGCAGCTGCTCAGGGACAGTGGCCTTCATAGTCTTACCTCCCCGTGCCCTGCAGAAGGAGGGCTCGGAGGGAAAATGCACAGGCAGGAAGGGATAAATAGCCGGACTGTGCCATACAGAGCTTCCCGGAGGCTCTAAAGACTGTTTTGAGAGCTAAGGGACGTCTGAAGCTAGGAGTAAATTATGGGTGTTATTTTCAGTTGCTGGGTTAAATTATTAGTGTTCTCAGGTTGGTTGTTATCTCAGGCACTGAAGTTATAGCCTTGGTCTCACCAAGATCTGTGTCTCTGCCCAGACAGCCAGGTCCAGGGGAAGGGAGTGTGGTGCTCCGGAGGGCCCAGGGCTCTGGAGAGCCCAAGGTTCCTTTGAAGCCATGAGCAGCTGAAGCAGTGAGCACTGGCACCTGGCATGCGTCTGCCTCACCTCACTCTGCAATCCACATGATCGTAGTTTACGACATAGAAAACAGGGGTGCTTGCAACTCGAGATGAACTTATTTCAGTGCATCCTGACCCTACAGAAGGGCTCCAACTTTAAAGAAAATGAGACCCTGAATTCCCTCTTTTCCTTAACCATTTGTCCTTCTGTCCCAAAGGGGCCAGATCTGTGTTCCTGGGAAGACTCTCTACTCTCTCTCTCTCTGTTTCTCTTTCTGTCTCTCTCCTTCTGTGTGTTTGTGTCTGCTTCTGTCTCTGTCTCCCTCTGTTTTTTTCTCTGTCTTTGTTGCCCTCTTTCTCCACTTCTCTCTTTCTCTGTCTCTCTGTCTCTATCTTCCTGTTTTTCTCTTTCTCTGTCTCTCTCTGTCTCCCATCTCTGTACACCCTGCATGGAGGTACCCCACTTTTCTCCCCCTGCAATCCAGTCTCATGCATATTTCTCTCTTTGATTCCTCTTAATAACTTGCTCAGCAACTGAAAATCACACCCACAATTTACTCCAAGCTTCCAGGCTTCTTTAGCTCCCAAGCAGAAACCAGAGCCTTGGGGTACCCATGCCCTGCAGTCCTGTTGGGTCTCACGGTCTCAGGCTCTGCGTCCTGGGAGGCACCCATTCGGCCTATGGGATACGTAGGTCTTTCCTTGTCTTTTTCTCCCTTCTGTTCCATGGTACATGACATAACTGGGCAGCTCAGTATCCCTCCAGAATGTAGGCAAGAGCTGGAGACAAGGGTCCTCAAAGGCATGTCCTTCTCGATGTAGCTCTTATGCATGTTTTTTGGTGCTGAGGATTTTGATGGTAATAATACAAATAGGATGCTGTGGGCTTATGTATAGATTTCAACTGCCAATTCAGAGAGTGTTTCCCGGTAGTTTGGAAAACGAACATTTGTTTACAGCTTCCATTTTCTAATGATTGGAATGCCACAAACAAAGAAAGCCTGGAGGAAAGCTGTTGATGCTGAAAAGTTTCTTTCTTTTACATATTCCACAATGCATCGTGTGTGGTTATGCAAATAGTAATATCTCACCAAATATTCTGGTCTCTTGGGAATGGCTTCACATTGTCAAAAATATATCTTATCTCAGCTTCTACTGTAATAACAGTTAACTTTTTAAAAAAGAGTAGGTGGGTTTTTTATTGGTTGGTTGGTTGGTTTGAGACATGGTCTCGCTGTGTCACCCAGGCTACAGTGCAATGGCGTGGAGTAATATCAGCTCATGGCCTCTGCCTCCTGGGCTCAAACAATCCTCCCACCTTAGCCTCCTGAGTAGTTGGGACTGCATGCATGGGCCACCATGACCGGCTAAATTTTTTTTTTTTTTTGTAGAGACATAAATTTGCCATGTTGCCCAGGCTGGTCTTAAACTCCTGGGCCCAAGCAATCCTCTTTCCTTGGTCTCCCAAAGTGCTGGAATTATAGGTGTGAGTCACTGTACCTCGCTAAAAAAGTTTTAATATTTTACTGCATGCCAGGCTCTGTGATAATTAATTAACAGGCATTAATTAACTTATTTCTCGAAACAGACTTAGGAGATAGCATCATCATTTTACGGTAAGAAAAACCAAGGCCCAGAGAGTTCAAGTGCCTTGCTTATGATTTCATAGTCCGTAAATGGTGTGTCTATGTATTAGTCCGTGCTCACGTTGCTATAAAGAAATGCCTGATGGCTGGGCTCAGTGGCTCACACCTGTAATCCCAGCACTTTAGGAGGCTTAGGTGGGCAAAACATGAGGTCAGGAGTTCGAGACCAGCCTGGTCAACATGGTGAAACCCCATCTCTACTAAAAATACAAAAATTAGCCAGGCATGGCGGTGCATGCCTGTAATCCCAGCTACTCAGGAGGCTGAAGCAGGAGAATTTCTTGAACCCGGGAGGCAGAGGTTGCAGTGAGCAGAGTTCTGCCATTGCACTCCAGCCTGGGTGACAGAGTGAGACTCCATCTCAAAAAAAATAAAAGAACTACCTGAGACTGGGTAATTTACTAAGAAAAATGTTTAATTGGCTCACAGTTCTGCAGGCTACACAGGAAGCATGGCTGGGGAGGCCTCAGGACACTTAGTATCATGGCAAAAGGCAAAGGGGAAGCGGGCACATCCCACATGTTTGGAGAGGAGGAAGAGAGTGAAGGGGGTTGCTGCACACTTTCATACAGCCAGGTGTCTTGAGAACTCAATTATGAGACAGTACTCGGGTGATGGTACTAAACCATGAGAAACCACTCCGAGATCCAATCACCCCCACCAGGCCCCACCTCCAACGCGGGGAATTACAATTCAACATGAGATTTGAGTGGGGACACAGAGACAAACCATATCAGTCTGGGATTGGAATCCATGTCTAACTGACTCCAAAGTGTGTACTTTTAATCACTATAAACATTGTCTTGCCAAGCACAGAATCTTGAGAGTCTGTGGGATGCAGTGACCAGGGTGATCAACTATTTCAAAACACACAGGGGGCTAAACACCCTTCCTCAGCTTCCCATCTTAGCAACTTAGCTCAGCACACCCCAGCCATTTCCATGTCTAAGGAACACCGAAAGGCAGGAGGCTTGGGTAAATTTTTTTAAACTCATCACTTTCTTTTTAATAAGGGATATTAAACCACGTCCAGTATAAGCCTCACTCCAATTTAGTGATTCAATACAGCACCTCTCAATGGTTCCTGTCACTCCTTTGCTCAAAACCTTTGCATGGCTGCTTCATGCTCTTAGAATCAAGTCCCAGGTCCAGCCCCTATCTCCCACCCTGGCCTTGGCATTGTTCCTCAAATGTGGCACGCTCTGTGAGCTCTCTGGGCCTTGCCAAGGGCAGTTCCCTGACCAATGCGACCTTTGCTGTGCTCTTCCCCTTCTGATTCAGAAGCTGAATCACTGCTTCTCAGCTGAAAATAAATAAATAAATAAATAAAAATTTTTAAATTTTTATTAAACTCATCACTTTCTTTTTAATAAGGGACATTAAACCACGTCCAGTATAAGCCTCGCTCCAATTTAGTGATTCAATACAGCACCTCTCGATGGTACAAAGGCCTTCTTGACTCTAAGGTTTAGGAAAACTTCATGGAAGAAGAAATTAGGCTCACTCTGTCCATCCCAAGTGGCAAAGATGTTGAGAACTCTCATTCCAGCGTTTGGAACAGCCTGCACAGCTAAAATAAAGTAGAAAGAAAACCCATTTCCTGTTTACCATTTTTATTTCTTCAGAGAGTTAAACATATCTGTTTTCTTGCTCTCTGAGTTTTTTCTCTGTTATTTCAGAGAACACTCTAATGCCTTCTTATGACCAGATAAGGCACAGCCCTTGCACGCTCCTGAGGACAAGCGGCCTCATTGTGCAAGACGTCGTGTTTGTTTCAGGCTTCCAAGAAGACAGCCTGAGCAAGGGATTGTATTAGTACACACATTGCTCCACCCGGTAATTACCAGCCCTTCTTTAAAAAAATTGTTTTTCATTCAGAGTCTCCAAAGGCTGGAACAGAGACTATAGGTCTCAGGAAAACATCCGTAATACCAACTTTCTCAGCGACATGGGGCTAGAGTGGTTGTATTAGAAGCCACACGATCTTTAAAAAGAAGTGCTTTGACAATGATAGATGTAGGAATGGACAATAAAATCTGCTCTCCTGTTCCCCTCTTGCAAGTATTTGCTGCTTTAGATAACTTGCAAGTATTTTCCCCAGCCCTGGTTGGTCTCAGCCAGGACAAACCTACTCAAAGCGATAGCTCTGGCCATACTGCTTAGAAATTGCTGATGCCAAGGGATGTGATTGTGCTCTGTGTGCTTTTCTCAACATCCTTTTTCATGCCAACATATCTGGAAGATTGTTGTCCTGGTGTGCTCAGAAAGTAACTCTAGCCCCCAGGTGCCATGGCTCACGCCTGTAATCCCAGCACTTTGGGAGGCTGAGGCAGGTGGATCATAAGGTCAGAAGTTCGGGACCAGTCTGGTCAACATGGTGAAACCCCGTCTCTACTAAAAATACAAAAAATTAGCCAGGTGTCATGGTGGGTACCTGTAATCCCAGCTACTCAGGAGGCTGAGTGAACCTGGTAGGCAGAGGTTGCAGTGAGCTGAGATCACGCCATTGCACTCCCACCAGTGCCGGACTCCATCTAAAAAAGAAAAAGAAAAAAGAAAGTAACTCTAGAAACTAAACTATAATTATGAGTACGGTAAACAGATCACCTTTTTCTTTAAAGAGAAAATTGCTGAAAGTTGTCTGGGAGGTATGGGGATTTTCCATGACTAGAATGAACTCATGGTTTTCTTAAGACAAAAATCTAAAGAAATACAACATAAAGCATGCAAGGAATCTATGCATTAAATGGCAACCTTAGCTTCTTCTGGGAAACAACTGCTGTTAGCAAAGCCTCATCTGTTGTATTCATCCAGCCACTCAGTAAATGTTCATTAGGAACTGACTTCTTCCACAGTTTGTGCTTGGTACTAGGTAAAATTTAGAAAGAAGCAAAGCCTGTAATCCTAGCACTTTGGGAAGCTGAGGCAAGTGGATTATCTGAGGTCAGGAGTTCAAGACTGGCCTGGCCAACATGGCAAAACCCTGTCTCTACTTAAAAAAATACAAAAATTAACCAGGTATGGTGATGGGCACCTATAATCCCAGCTACTCAGGAGACTGAGGCATGAGAATAGCTTGAACCCTAGGGGCAGAGGTTGCAGTGAGCTGAGATCATGCCATTTCACTCCAGCCTGGGCAAAAGAGCGAAACTCTGTCTCTAA